>NW_028125759.1:0-326085 GCF_965194825.1 Balaenoptera physalus
TCCCAATTTATACGCCCATGAGTGGAAGTGCCCTATGCTCTCTAAGCTGTGTTTTTTAGATGTTGCAGCACACACCGTACACTTCTCCACAGTGGCTGTTGGCAATTTACATCCCGCCCATCAGCGTAGCAAGGCTTCCATTTCACCATGGCCTGTCCTGCATTTCTGGTTTTGAGACTTTATTCAGCATGGCCCTTTTGACCGATGGGAAGCGAGACTTCTTTGTAGCACAGATTTGCCTTTCCAGGTTGCTTGGTTGGCCAAAAACGGCGTATGCGTTTTTTTCCTGCATATATTCAGGAAAAAACGCATACGCCCTTTTTGGCCAAGGGCATCATTGTCCAAGTTTTGCCGCTTTTCATGTGCTTTAAAGGCGATTCGAATCTGCCTCCTGAAATCTGTTTCCTGCAATTCTGCCTTGCTTTCAAATCCTCTTCGTTGCCTTCCCTCAATATATTTGTGGACGAGAGTTATCATTTATAACTCTGCAGGTTTGTGAATTGCAGTGCCCCTGAGCTCCGTTTTTCAACTCACTTTTTTGGGAGCTGGCCGCAAAAGCGCAGGATTGCTTCAGGCCCTTTTCTGGTTCTGGGGTGCAGGCTGAGCCTGTGGTTAATTCTTCTTCCTTATGGCAAAATAGAGTGACCTGTGCCTGTCCCAACACCTAGAGCTAGTCTCTATTTGGTTCCCCCTCTTCCCGTTCATCCTCAGGACAAATTGGAAACTGTACGGTACAGGAGGTTAAAGGTGCTGATTCTCCAAGTAGCGAGATTGCTAGTAAAGCGGCTGGAATGGCGAACCCTAGCACAAGGAGATGAGAAATGAGGTGCGTTTTAGAAACCTTTCCCGATCACACGGTGTACCATCTTCTGGGTTTCTAATGCATGTTTTCGATGTAGGAAGATGACCTTGAACTTGGAGATTTGGGACCCATCGGAAGGGTACCAGGCAGTATTACTTTAAAGTGTCTGCATTTGCTCACCCAACCTCACCAAAACTCTGAGCCCCAAGAGTGTCCACCCTTATGTCTCATCCAGCTGTGGGTCTACATATGGTCAATCCAGGTTGCATCACAGCCCCTGAACGAATTTTGTAAGAACATTTCTCTCTTTCACTGTCTTTGTTTCATGGGTTTTTAAAGTAATTTATTTTTATAATGGGGTTTAGCTGCTTTTCACTGCTGTGTTTATGCCGCTTTACACCCACTTGACTCACTTACAGAGAGATATCAATACATAGGTTTTAAGATTCTTAGTAGTCAGATATATTCTAGTGCGGTGAGTAGGGGGTGTTGAGTCCAGTTCACTGAGCAAGGGGTAGGTCTTTTCTATTACATATTGGGTTTATGGAATGGTATCTGAGCTAGTTTGAAACCCTTGTTTTATGTATCACCCCATTTCACCTTTCCCGTACAGCAGCCATAGTGTGTTTTCTAAATGTGTGACTCTGTTCTGTTTTGTAATTCAGTTCAAGTGTAGCGATTTTTACATTCCCTTTGTAAGTGATATCGTGTGATAAGTGTCTTTTTCTGTGTGACTTATTTCACTTTGAATCGTCTTACCTAAATCTACTCATCATGCTGCTACTAGCCCTATGACATTGATTTCATGGCTGAGTGATATTCCATTGTACATAAGGACCACAACTTCTTTATCCATTTTTGTCTTTCCTGGGATATTTAAGGTGTAACGAAGTGGAGGTTGTTGTCCCCAGAGCAGCCCTAGAGTTTGGGGTGCCTGTGTCTTGCTGATTTTTAGTTTACCCAATTTATACGCCCATGAGTGGAGTGCCGTATGCTCTCTAAGCTGTGTTTTTTAGATGTTGCAGGACACACCGTACACTTTTCCAGAGTGGCTGTTGGCAATTTACATCCCGCCCATCAGCGTAGCAAGGCTTCCATTTCTCCATGGCCTGTCCTGCATTTCTGGATTTGACACTTTTTTCAGCATGAACCTTTTGACCGATGGGAAGCGAGACTTCTTTGTAGCACTGATTTGCCTTTCCAGGTTGCTTGGTTGGCCAAAAAGTGCGTATACCTTTTTTCCTGAATATATTCAGGAAAAAACGCATACGCCCTTTTTGGTCTAGGGCATCATTGTCCACGTTTTGCCGCTTTTCATGTGCTTTAAAGGCGATTCGTATCTGCCTCCTGAAATCTCTTTCCTGCAATTCTGCCTTGCTTTCAAATTCTCTTCGTTGCCTTCCCTCTATATATTTGTGGACGAGAGTTATCATTTATAACTCTGCAGATTTGTGAATTGCAGTGCCCCTGAGCTCCATTTTTCAACTCGCTTTTTTGGGAGCTGGCCGCAAAAGTGCAGGATTGCTTCAGGCCCTATTATGGTTCTGGGGTGCAGGCTGAGCCTGTGGTTACTTCTTCTTCCTGATGGGAAAATAAAGTGACCTGTGACTGTCCCAACACCTAGAGCTAGTCTCTCATTGGTTCCCCCTCTTCCCGTTCATCCACAGGACAAATTGGAACCTGTACGGTACAGGAGGTTAAA
This sequence comes from Balaenoptera physalus, assembly GCF_965194825.1. Classification (NCBI taxonomy): domain Eukaryota; kingdom Metazoa; phylum Chordata; class Mammalia; order Artiodactyla; family Balaenopteridae; genus Balaenoptera; species Balaenoptera physalus. The sequence continues at coordinate 2,505 of NW_028125759.1, forward strand.
GGTGCTGATTCTCCAAGAAGCGAGATTGCTAGTAAAGGGGCTTGAATGGCGAACCCTAGCCCAAGGAGATGGGAAATGAGAAACGTTTTAGAAATCTTTCCCGATCACACGGTGTACCATCTTCTGGGTTTCTAATGCATGTTTTCGATGTAGGAAGATGACCTTGAAGCTGGAGATTTGGGACCCATCGGAAGGGTACCAGGCAGTATTAGTTTAAAGTGTCTGCATTTGCTCACCCAACCTCACCAAAACTCTGAGCCCCAAGAGTGTCCACCCTTATGTCTCATCCAGCTGTGGGTCTACATATGGTCAACCCAGGTTGCATCACAGCCCCTGAACGAATTTTGTAAGAATATTTCTCTCTTTCACTGTCTTTGTCTGATGGGTTTTTAAAGTAATTTATTTTTATAATGGGGTTTAGCTGCTTTTCACTGCTGTGTTTATGCCGCTTTACACCCACTTGACTCACTTACAGAGAGATATCAATACATAGGTTTTAAGATTCTTACTAGTCAGATATATTCTAGTGCGGTGAATAGGGGGTGTTGAGTCCAGTTCACTGAGCAAGGGGTAGGTCTTTTCTATTACATATTGGGTTTATGGAATGGTATCTGAGCTAGTTTGAAACACTTGTTTTATGCATCACCCCACTTCACCTTTCCTGTACAGCAGCCATAGTGTGTTTTCTAAATGTGTGACTCTGTTCTGTTTTGTAATTCAGTTCAAGTGTAGCGATTTTTACATTCCCTCTGTAAGTGATATCGTGTGATAAGTGTCTTTTTCTGTGTGACTTATTTCACTTTGAATCGTCTTACCTAAATCTACTCATCATGCTGCTACTAGCCCTATTACATTGATTTAATGGCTGAGTGATATTCCATTGTACATAGGGACCACAACTTCTTTATCCATTTTTCTCTTTCCTGGGATATTTAAGGTGTAACGAAGTGGAGGTTGTTGTCCACAGAGCAAACCTAAAGTTTGGGGTGCCTGTGTCTTGCTGATTTTTAGTTTTCCCAATTTATACGCCCATGAGTGGAAGTGCCCTATGCTCTCTAAGCTGTGTTTTTTAGATGTTGCAGCACACACCGTACACTTCTCCACAGTGGCTGTTGGCAATTTACATCCCGCCCATAAGCGTAGCAAGGCTTCCATTTCTCCATGGCCTGTCCTGCATTTCTGGTTTTGACACTTTTTTCAGCATGGCCCTTTTGACGGATGGGAAGCGAGACTTCTTTGTAGCGCTGATTTGCCTTTCCAGGTTGCTTGGTTGGCCAAAAAGGGCGTATGCTTTTTTTCCTGAATATATTCAGGAAAAAAAGCATACGCCCTTTTTGGCCAAGGGCATCATTGTCCAAGTTTTGCCGCTTTTCATGTGCTTTAAAGGCGATTCGAATCTGCCTCCTGAAATCTGTTTCCTGCAATTCTGCCTTGCTTTCAAATCCTCTTCGTTGCCTTCCCTCAATATATTTGTGGACGAGAGTTATCATTTATAACTCTGCAGGTTTGTGAATTGCAGTGCCCCTGAGCTCCGTTTTTCAACTCACTTTTTTGGGAGCTGGCCGCAAAAGCGCAGGATTGCTTCAGGCCCTTTTCTGGTTCTGGGGTGCAGGCTGAGCCTGTGGTTAATTCTTCTTCCTTATGGCAAAATAGAGTGACCTGTGCCTGTCCCAACACCTAGAGCTAGTCTCTATTTGGTTCCCCCTCTTCCCGTTTATCCTCAGGACAAATTGGAAACTGTACGGTACAGGAGGTTAAAGGTGCTGATTCTCCAAGTAGCGAGATTGCTAGTAAAGCAGCTGGAATGGCGAACCCTAGCACAAGGAGATGAGAAATGAGGTGCATTTTAGAAACCTTTCCCGATCACACGGTGTACCATCTTCTGGGTTTCTAATGCATGTTTTCGATGTAGGAAGATGACGTTGAACCTGGAGATTTGGGACCCATCGGAAGGGTACCAGGCAGTATTACTTTAAACTGTCTGCATTTGCTCACCCAACCTCACCAAACCTCTCAGCCCCAAGAGTGTCCAACCTTATGTCTCATCCAGCTGTGGGTCTACATATGGTCAATCCAGGTTGCATCACAGCCCCTGAACGAATTTTGTAAGAATATTTCTCTCTTTCATTGTCTTTGTTTCATTGGTTTTTAAAGTAATTTATTTTTATAATGGGGTTTAGCTGCTTTTCACTGCTGTGTTTATGCCGCTTTACACCCACTTGACTCACTTACAGAGAGATATCAATACATAGGTTTTAAGATTCTTAGTAGTCAGATATATTCTAGTGCGGTGAGTAGGGGGTGTTGAGTCCAGTTCACTGAGCAAGGGGTAGGTCTTTTCTCTTACATATTGGGTTTATGGAATGGTATCTGAGCTAGTTTGAAACCCTTGTTTTATGTATCACCCCATTTCACCTTTCCCGTACAGCAGCCATAGTGTGTTTTCTAAATGTGTGACTCTGTTCTGTTTTGTAATTCAGTTCAAGTGTAGCGATTTTTACATTCCCTTTGTAAGTGATATCGTGTGATAAGTGTCTTTTTCTGTGTGACTTATTTCACTTTGAATCGTCTTACCTAAATCTACTCATCATGCTGCTACTAGCCCTATGACATTGATTTCATGGCTGAGTGATATTCCATTGTACATAAGGACCACAACTTCTTTATCCATTTTTGTCTTTCCTGGGATATTTAAGGTGTAACGAAGTGGAGGTTGTTGTCCCCAGAGCAGCCCTAGAGTTTGGGGTGCCTGTGTCTTGCTGATTTTTAGTTTACCCAATTTATACGCCCATGAGTGGAGTGCCGTATGCTCTCTAAGCTGTGTTTTTTAGATGTTGCAGGACACACCGTACACTTCTCCAGAGTGGCTGTTGGCAATTTACATCCCGCCCATCAGCGTAGCAAGGCTTCCATTTCTCCATGGCCTGTCCTGCATTTCTGGATTTGACACTTTTTTCAGCATGAACCTTTTGACCGATGGGAAGCGAGACTTCTTTGTAGCACTGATTTGCCTTTCCAGGTTGCTTGGTTGGCCAAAAAGTGCGTATACCTTTTTTCCTGAATATATTCAGGAAAAAACGCATACGCCCTTTTTGGTCTAGGGCATCATTGTCCACGTTTTGCCGCTTTTCATGTGCTTTAAAGGCGATTCGTATCTGCCTCCTGAAATCTCTTTCCTGCAATTCTGCCTTGCTTTCAAATCCTCTTCGTTGCCTTCCCTCTATATATTTGTGGACGAGAGTTATCATTTATAACTCTGCAGATTTGTGAATTGCAGTGCCCCTGAGCTCCATTTTTCAACTCGCTTTTTTGGGAGCTGGCCGCAAAAGTGCAGGATTGCTTCAGGCCCTATTATGGTTCTGGGGTGCAGGCTGAGCCTGTGGTTACTTCTTCTTCCTGATGGGAAAATAAAGTGACCTGTGACTGTCCCAACACCTAGAGCTAGTCTCTCATTGGTTCCCCCTCTTCCCGTTCATCCACAGGACAAATTGGAACCTGTACGGTACAGGAGGTTAAAGGTGCTGATTCTCCAAGAAGCGAGATTGCTAGTAAAGGGGCTTGAATGGCGAACCCTAGCCCAAGGAGATGGGAAATGAGAAACGTTTTAGAAATCTTTCCCGATCACACGGTGTACCATCTTCTGGGTTTCTAATGCATGTTTTCGATGTAGGAAGATGACCTTGAAGCTGGAGATTTGGGACCCATCGGAAGGGTACCAGGCAGTATTAGTTTAAAGTGTCTGCATTTGCTCACCCAACCTCACCAAAACTCTGAGCCCCAAGAGTGTCCACCCTTATGTCTCATCCAGCTGTGGGTCTACATATGGTCAACCCAGGTTGCATCACAGCCCCTGAACGAATTTTGTAAGAATATTTCTCTCTTTCACTGTCTTTGTCTGATGGGTTTTTAAAGTAATTTATTTTTATAATGGGGTTTAGCTGCTTTTCACTGCTGTGTTTATGCCGCTTTACACCCACTTGACTCACTTACAGAGAGATATCAATACATAGGTTTTAAGATTCTTACTAGTCAGATATATTCTAGTGCGGTGAATAGGGGGTGTTGAGTCCAGTTCACTGAGCAAGGGGTAGGTCTTTTCTATTACATATTGGGTTTATGGAATGGTATCTGAGCTAGTTTGAAACACTTGTTTTATGCATCACCCCACTTCACCTTTCCTGTACAGCAGCCATAGTGTGTTTTCTAAATGTGTGACTCTGTTCTGTTTTGTAATTCAGTTCAAGTGTAGCGATTTTTACATTCCCTCTGTAAGTGATATCGTGTGATAAGTGTCTTTTTCTGTGTGACTTATTTCACTTTGAATCGTCTTACCTAAATCTACTCATCATGCTGCTACTAGCCCTATTACATTGATTTAATGGCTGAGTGATATTCCATTGTACATAGGGACCACAACTTCTTTATCCATTTTTCTCTTTCCTGGGATATTTAAGGTGTAACGAAGTGGAGGTTGTTGTCCACAGAGCAAACCTAAAGTTTGGGGTGCCTGTGTCTTGCTGATTTTTAGTTTTCCCAATTTATACGCCCATGAGTGGAAGTGCCCTATGCTCTCTAAGCTGTGTTTTTTAGATGTTGCAGCACACACCGTACACTTCTCCACAGTGGCTGTTGGCAATTTACATCCCGCCCATAAGCGTAGCAAGGCTTCCATTTCTCCATGGCCTGTCCTGCATTTCTGGTTTTGACACTTTTTTCAGCATGGCCCTTTTGACGGATGGGAAGCGAGACTTCTTTGTAGCGCTGATTTGCCTTTCCAGGTTGCTTGGTTGGCCAAAAAGGGCGTATGCTTTTTTTCCTGAATATATTCAGGAAAAAAAGCATACGCCCTTTTTGGCCAAGGGCATCATTGTCCAAGTTTTGCCGCTTTTCATGTGCTTTAAAGGCGATTCGAATCTGCCTCCTGAAATCTGTTTCCTGCAATTCTGCCTTGCTTTCAAATCCTCTTCGTTGCCTTCCCTCAATATATTTGTGGACGAGAGTTATCATTTATAACTCTGCAGGTTTGTGAATTGCAGTGCCCCTGAGCTCCGTTTTTCAACTCACTTTTTTGGGAGCTGGCCGCAAAAGCGCAGGATTGCTTCAGGCCCTTTTCTGGTTCTGGGGTGCAGGCTGAGCCTGTGGTTAATTCTTCTTCCTTATGGCAAAATAGAGTGACCTGTGCCTGTCCCAACACCTAGAGCTAGTCTCTATTTGGTTCCCCCTCTTCCCGTTTATCCTCAGGACAAATTGGAAACTGTACGGTACAGGAGGTTAAAGGTGCTGATTCTCCAAGTAGCGAGATTGCTAGTAAAGCAGCTGGAATGGCGAACCCTAGCACAAGGAGATGAGAAATGAGGTGCATTTTAGAAACCTTTCCCGATCACACGGTGTACCATCTTCTGGGTTTCTAATGCATGTTTTCGATGTAGGAAGATGACGTTGAACCTGGAGATTTGGGACCCATCGGAAGGGTACCAGGCAGTATTACTTTAAACTGTCTGCATTTGCTCACCCAACCTCACCAAACCTCTCAGCCCCAAGAGTGTCCAACCTTATGTCTCATCCAGCTGTGGGTCTACATATGGTCAATCCAGGTTGCATCACAGCCCCTGAACGAATTTTGTAAGAATATTTCTCTCTTTCATTGTCTTTGTTTCATTGGTTTTTAAAGTAATTTATTTTTATAATGGGGTTTAGCTGCTTTTCACTGCTGTGTTTATGCCGCTTTACACCCACTTGACTCACTTACAGAGAGATATCAATACATAGGTTTTAAGATTCTTAGTAGTCAGATATATTCTAGTGCGGTGAGTAGGGGGTGTTGAGTCCAGTTCACTGAGCAAGGGGTAGGTCTTTTCTCTTACATATTGGGTTTATGGAATGGTATCTGAGCTAGTTTGAAACCCTTGTTTTATGTATCACCCCATTTCACCTTTCCCGTACAGCAGCCATAGTGTGTTTTCTAAATGTGTGACTCTGTTCTGTTTTGTAATTCAGTTCAAGTGTAGCGATTTTTACATTCCCTTTGTAAGTGATATCGTGTGATAAGTGTCTTTTTCTGTGTGACTTATTTCACTTTGAATCGTCTTACCTAAATCTACTCATCATGCTGCTACTAGCCCTATGACATTGATTTCATGGCTGAGTGATATTCCATTGTACATAAGGACCACAACTTCTTTATCCATTTTTGTCTTTCCTGGGATATTTAAGGTGTAACGAAGTGGAGGTTGTTGTCCCCAGAGCAGCCCTAGAGTTTGGGGTGCCTGTGTCTTGCTGATTTTTAGTTTACCCAATTTATACGCCCATGAGTGGAGTGCCGTATGCTCTCTAAGCTGTGTTTTTTAGATGTTGCAGGACACACCGTACACTTCTCCAGAGTGGCTGTTGGCAATTTACATCCCGCCCATCAGCGTAGCAAGGCTTCCATTTCTCCATGGCCTGTCCTGCATTTCTGGATTTGACACTTTTTTCAGCATGAACCTTTTGACCGATGGGAAGCGAGACTTCTTTGTAGCACTGATTTGCCTTTCCAGGTTGCTTGGTTGGCCAAAAAGTGCGTATACCTTTTTTCCTGAATATATTCAGGAAAAAACGCATACGCCCTTTTTGGTCTAGGGCATCATTGTCCACGTTTTGCCGCTTTTCATGTGCTTTAAAGGCGATTCGTATCTGCCTCCTGAAATCTCTTTCCTGCAATTCTGCCTTGCTTTCAAATCCTCTTCGTTGCCTTCCCTCTATATATTTGTGGACGAGAGTTATCATTTATAACTCTGCAGATTTGTGAATTGCAGTGCCCCTGAGCTCCATTTTTCAACTCGCTTTTTTGGGAGCTGGCCGCAAAAGTGCAGGATTGCTTCAGGCCCTATTATGGTTCTGGGGTGCAGGCTGAGCCTGTGGTTACTTCTTCTTCCTGATGGGAAAATAAAGTGACCTGTGACTGTCCCAACACCTAGAGCTAGTCTCTCATTGGTTCCCCCTCTTCCCGTTCATCCACAGGACAAATTGGAACCTGTACGGTACAGGAGGTTAAAGGTGCTGATTCTCCAAGAAGCGAGATTGCTAGTAAAGGGGCTTGAATGGCGAACCCTAGCCCAAGGAGATGGGAAATGAGAAACGTTTTAGAAATCTTTCCCGATCACACGGTGTACCATCTTCTGGGTTTCTAATGCATGTTTTCGATGTAGGAAGATGACCTTGAAGCTGGAGATTTGGGACCCATCGGAAGGGTACCAGGCAGTATTAGTTTAAAGTGTCTGCATTTGCTCACCCAACCTCACCAAAACTCTGAGCCCCAAGAGTGTCCACCCTTATGTCTCATCCAGCTGTGGGTCTACATATGGTCAACCCAGGTTGCATCACAGCCCCTGAACGAATTTTGTAAGAATATTTCTCTCTTTCACTGTCTTTGTCTGATGGGTTTTTAAAGTAATTTATTTTTATAATGGGGTTTAGCTGCTTTTCACTGCTGTGTTTATGCCGCTTTACACCCACTTGACTCACTTACAGAGAGATATCAATACATAGGTTTTAAGATTCTTACTAGTCAGATATATTCTAGTGCGGTGAATAGGGGGTGTTGAGTCCAGTTCACTGAGCAAGGGGTAGGTCTTTTCTATTACATATTGGGTTTATGGAATGGTATCTGAGCTAGTTTGAAACACTTGTTTTATGCATCACCCCACTTCACCTTTCCTGTACAGCAGCCATAGTGTGTTTTCTAAATGTGTGACTCTGTTCTGTTTTGTAATTCAGTTCAAGTGTAGCGATTTTTACATTCCCTCTGTAAGTGATATCGTGTGATAAGTGTCTTTTTCTGTGTGACTTATTTCACTTTGAATCGTCTTACCTAAATCTACTCATCATGCTGCTACTAGCCCTATTACATTGATTTAATGGCTGAGTGATATTCCATTGTACATAGGGACCACAACTTCTTTATCCATTTTTCTCTTTCCTGGGATATTTAAGGTGTAACGAAGTGGAGGTTGTTGTCCACAGAGCAAACCTAAAGTTTGGGGTGCCTGTGTCTTGCTGATTTTTAGTTTTCCCAATTTATACGCCCATGAGTGGAAGTGCCCTATGCTCTCTAAGCTGTGTTTTTTAGATGTTGCAGCACACACCGTACACTTCTCCACAGTGGCTGTTGGCAATTTACATCCCGCCCATAAGCGTAGCAAGGCTTCCATTTCTCCATGGCCTGTCCTGCATTTCTGGTTTTGACACTTTTTTCAGCATGGCCCTTTTGACGGATGGGAAGCGAGACTTCTTTGTAGCGCTGATTTGCCTTTCCAGGTTGCTTGGTTGGCCAAAAAGGGCGTATGCTTTTTTTCCTGAATATATTCAGGAAAAAAAGCATACGCCCTTTTTGGCCAAGGGCATCATTGTCCAAGTTTTGCCGCTTTTCATGTGCTTTAAAGGCGATTCGAATCTGCCTCCTGAAATCTGTTTCCTGCAATTCTGCCTTGCTTTCAAATCCTCTTCGTTGCCTTCCCTCAATATATTTGTGGACGAGAGTTATCATTTATAACTCTGCAGGTTTGTGAATTGCAGTGCCCCTGAGCTCCGTTTTTCAACTCACTTTTTTGGGAGCTGGCCGCAAAAGCGCAGGATTGCTTCAGGCCCTTTTCTGGTTCTGGGGTGCAGGCTGAGCCTGTGGTTAATTCTTCTTCCTTATGGCAAAATAGAGTGACCTGTGCCTGTCCCAACACCTAGAGCTAGTCTCTATTTGGTTCCCCCTCTTCCCGTTTATCCTCAGGACAAATTGGAAACTGTACGGTACAGGAGGTTAAAGGTGCTGATTCTCCAAGTAGCGAGATTGCTAGTAAAGCAGCTGGAATGGCGAACCCTAGCACAAGGAGATGAGAAATGAGGTGCATTTTAGAAACCTTTCCCGATCACACGGTGTACCATCTTCTGGGTTTCTAATGCATGTTTTCGATGTAGGAAGATGACGTTGAACCTGGAGATTTGGGACCCATCGGAAGGGTACCAGGCAGTATTACTTTAAACTGTCTGCATTTGCTCACCCAACCTCACCAAACCTCTCAGCCCCAAGAGTGTCCAACCTTATGTCTCATCCAGCTGTGGGTCTACATATGGTCAATCCAGGTTGCATCACAGCCCCTGAACGAATTTTGTAAGAATATTTCTCTCTTTCATTGTCTTTGTTTCATTGGTTTTTAAAGTAATTTATTTTTATAATGGGGTTTAGCTGCTTTTCACTGCTGTGTTTATGCCGCTTTACACCCACTTGACTCACTTACAGAGAGATATCAATACATAGGTTTTAAGATTCTTAGTAGTCAGATATATTCTAGTGCGGTGAGTAGGGGGTGTTGAGTCCAGTTCACTGAGCAAGGGGTAGGTCTTTTCTCTTACATATTGGGTTTATGGAATGGTATCTGAGCTAGTTTGAAACCCTTGTTTTATGTATCACCCCATTTCACCTTTCCCGTACAGCAGCCATAGTGTGTTTTCTAAATGTGTGACTCTGTTCTGTTTTGTAATTCAGTTCAAGTGTAGCGATTTTTACATTCCCTTTGTAAGTGATATCGTGTGATAAGTGTCTTTTTCTGTGTGACTTATTTCACTTTGAATCGTCTTACCTAAATCTACTCATCATGCTGCTACTAGCCCTATGACATTGATTTCATGGCTGAGTGATATTCCATTGTACATAAGGACCACAACTTCTTTATCCATTTTTGTCTTTCCTGGGATATTTAAGGTGTAACGAAGTGGAGGTTGTTGTCCCCAGAGCAGCCCTAGAGTTTGGGGTGCCTGTGTCTTGCTGATTTTTAGTTTACCCAATTTATACGCCCATGAGTGGAGTGCCGTATGCTCTCTAAGCTGTGTTTTTTAGATGTTGCAGGACACACCGTACACTTCTCCAGAGTGGCTGTTGGCAATTTACATCCCGCCCATCAGCGTAGCAAGGCTTCCATTTCTCCATGGCCTGTCCTGCATTTCTGGATTTGACACTTTTTTCAGCATGAACCTTTTGACCGATGGGAAGCGAGACTTCTTTGTAGCACTGATTTGCCTTTCCAGGTTGCTTGGTTGGCCAAAAAGTGCGTATACCTTTTTTCCTGAATATATTCAGGAAAAAACGCATACGCCCTTTTTGGTCTAGGGCATCATTGTCCACGTTTTGCCGCTTTTCATGTGCTTTAAAGGAGATTCGTATCTGCCTCCTGAAATCTCTTTCCTGCAATTCTGCCTTGCTTTCAAATCCTCTTCGTTGCCTTCCCTCTATATATTTGTGGACGAGAGTTATCATTTATAACTCTGCAGATTTGTGAATTGCAGTGCCCCTGAGCTCCATTTTTCAACTCGCTTTTTTGGGAGCTGGCCGCAAAAGTGCAGGATTGCTTCAGGCCCTATTATGGTTCTGGGGTGCAGGCTGAGCCTGTGGTTACTTCTTCTTCCTGATGGGAAAATAAAGTGACCTGTGACTGTCCCAACACCTAGAGCTAGTCTCTCATTGGTTCCCCCTCTTCCCGTTCATCCACAGGACAAATTGGAACCTGTACGGTACAGGAGGTTAAAGGTGCTGATTCTCCAAGAAGCGAGATTGCTAGTAAAGGGGCTTGAATGGCGAACCCTAGCCCAAGGAGATGGGAAATGAGAAACGTTTTAGAAATCTTTCCCGATCACACGGTGTACCATCTTCTGGGTTTCTAATGCATGTTTTCGATGTAGGAAGATGACCTTGAAGCTGGAGATTTGGGACCCATCGGAAGGGTACCAGGCAGTATTAGTTTAAAGTGTCTGCATTTGCTCACCCAACCTCACCAAAACTCTGAGCCCCAAGAGTGTCCACCCTTATGTCTCATCCAGCTGTGGGTCTACATATGGTCAACCCAGGTTGCATCACAGCCCCTGAACGAATTTTGTAAGAATATTTCTCTCTTTCACTGTCTTTGTCTGATGGGTTTTTAAAGTAATTTATTTTTATAATGGGGTTTAGCTGCTTTTCACTGCTGTGTTTATGCCGCTTTACACCCACTTGACTCACTTACAGAGAGATATCAATACATAGGTTTTAAGATTCTTACTAGTCAGATATATTCTAGTGCGGTGAATAGGGGGTGTTGAGTCCAGTTCACTGAGCAAGGGGTAGGTCTTTTCTATTACATATTGGGTTTATGGAATGGTATCTGAGCTAGTTTGAAACACTTGTTTTATGCATCACCCCACTTCACCTTTCCTGTACAGCAGCCATAGTGTGTTTTCTAAATGTGTGACTCTGTTCTGTTTTGTAATTCAGTTCAAGTGTAGCGATTTTTACATTCGCTCTGTAAGGGATATATTATGATAAGTGTCTTTTTCTGTGTGACTTATTTCACTTAGAATCGTCGTACCTAAATCCACTCATCATGCTGCTACTAGCCCTATTACATTGATTTCATGGCTGAGTGATATTCCATTGTACATAAGGACCACAACTTCTTTATCCATTTTGCTCTTTCCTGGGATATTAAAGGTGTAACGAAGTGGAGGTTGTTGTCCACAGAGCAGCCCTAAAGTTTGGGGTGCCTGTGTCTTGCTGATTTTTAGTTTTCCCAATTTATACGCCCATAAGTGGAAGTGCCCTATGCTCTCTAAGCTGTGTTTTTTAGATGTTGCAGGACACACCGTACACTTCCCCACAGTGGCTGTTGGAAATTTACATCCTGCCCATCAGCGTAGCAAGGCTTCCATTTCTCCATGGTCTGTCCTGTATTTCTGGTTTTGACACTTTTTTCACCTTGGCCCTTTTGACCGATGGGAAGCGAGACTTCTTTGTAGCACTGATTTGCCTTTCCAGGTTGCTTGGTTGGCCAAAAAGGGCCTATGCGTTTTTTCCTGAATATATTCAGGAAAAAACGCATAGGCCCTTTTTGGCCAAGGGCATCATTGTCCACGTTTTGCCGCTTCTCATGTGCTTTAAAGGCGATTCGAATCTGACTCCTGAAATCTGTTTCCTGCAATTCTGCCTTGCTTTCACATCCTCTTCGTTGCCTTTCCTCAATATATTTGTGGACGAGAGTTATCATTTATAAATCTGCAGGTTTGTGAATTGCAGTGCCCATGAGCTCCATCTTTCAACTCGCTTTTTTGGGAGCTGGCCGCAAAAGCGCAGGATTGCTTCAGGCCCTATTCTGGTTCTGGGGTGCAGGCTGAGCCTGTGGTTAATTCTTCTTCCTGATGGGAAAATAGAGTGACCTGTGCCTGTCCCAACACCTAGAGCTAGTCTCTCATTGGTTCCCCCTCTTCCCGTTCATCCTCAGGACAAATTGGAACGTGTTCGGTACAGGAGGTTAAAGGTGCTGATTCTCCAAGTAGCGAGATTGCTAGTAAAGCAGCTGGAATGGCGAACCCTAGCACAAGGAGATGAGAAATGAGGTGCATTTTAGAAACCTTTCCCGATCACACGGTGTACCATCTTCTGGGTTTCTAATGCATGTTTTCGATGTAGGAAGATGACGTTGAACCTGGAGAATTGGGACCCATCGGAAGGGTACCAGGCAGTATTACTTTAAAGTGTCTGCATTTGCTCACCCAACCTCACCAAACCTCTCAGCCCCAAGAGTGTCCAACCTTATGTCTCATCCAGCTGTGGGTCTGCATATGGTCAATCCAGGTTGCATCACAGCCCCTGAACGAATTTTGTAAGTATATTTCTCTCTTTCATTGTCTTTGTTTCATTGGTTTTTAAAGTAATTTATTTTTATAATGGGGTTTAGCTGCTTTTCACTGCTGTGTTTATCCTGCTTTACACCCACTTGACTCACTTACAGAGAGATATCAATACCTAGGTTTTAAGATTCTTACTAGTCAGATATATTCTAGTGCGGTGAATAGGGGCTGTTGAGTCCAGTTCACTGAGCAAGGGGTAGGTCTTTTCTATTATATATTGGGTTTATGGAATGGTATCTGAGCTAGTTTGAAACCCTTGTTTTATGCATCACCCCACTTCACCTTTCCTGTACAGCAGCCATAGTGTGTTTTCTAAATGTGTGACTCTGTTCTGTTTTGTAATTCAGTTCAAGTGTAGCGATTTTTACATTCCCTCTGTAAGTGATATCGTGTGATAAGTGTCTTTTTCTGTGTGACTTATTTCACTTTGAATCGTCTTACCTAAATCTACTCATCATGCTGCTACTAGCCCTATTACATTGATTTCATGTCTGAGTGATATTCCTTTGTACATAAGGACCACAACTTCTGTATCCATTTTTCTCTTTCCTGGGATATTTAAGGTGTAACGAAGTGGAGTTTGTTGTCCACAGAGCAGCCCTAAAGTTTGCGGTGCTTGTCTTGCTGATTTTTAGTTTTCCCAATTTATACGCCCATGAGTGGAAGTGCCCTATGCTCTCTAAGCTGTGTTTTTTAGATGTTGCAGGACACACCGTACACTTCTCCACAGTGGCTGTTGGCAATTTACATCCCGCCCATCAGCGTAGCAAGGCTTCCATTTCTCTATGGCCTGTCCTGCATTTATGGTTTTGACACTTTTTTCATCATGGCCCTTTTGACCGATGGGAAGCGAGACTTCTTTGTAGCACTGATTTGCCTTTCCAGGTTGCTTGGTTGGCCAAAAAGGGCGTATGCGTTTTTTCCTGAATATATTCAGGAAAAAACGCATACGCCCTTTTTGGCCAAGGACATCATTGTCCACGTTTTGCCGCTTTTCATGTGCTTTAAAGGCGATTCGAATCTGCCTCCTGAAATCTGTTTCCTGCAATTCTGCCTTGCTTTCAAATCCTCTTCGTTGCCTTCCCTCAATATATTTGTGGACGAGAGTTATCATTTATAACTCTGCAGGTTTGTGAATTGCAGTGCCCCTGAGCTCCGTTTTTCAACTCACTTTTTTGGGAGCTGGCCGCAAAAGCGCAGGATTGCTTCAGGCCCTTTTCTGGTTCTGGGGTGCAGGCTGAGCCTGTGGTTAATTCTTCTTCCTTATGGCAAAATAGAGTGACCTGTGCCTGTCCCAACACCTAGAGCTAGTCTCTATTTGGTTCCCCCTCTTCCCGTTCATCCTCAGGACAAATTGGAAACTGTACGGTACAGGAGGTTAAAGGTGCTGATTCTCCAAGTAGCGAGATTGCTAGTAAAGCAGCTGGAATGGCGAACCGTAGCACAAGGAGATGAGAAATGAGGTGCGTTTTAGAAACCTTTCCCGATCACACGGTGTACCATCTTCTGGGTTTCTAATGCATGTTTTCGATGTAGGAAGATGACCTTGAACTTGGAGATTTGGGACCCATCGGAAGGGTACCAGGCAGTATTACTTTAAAGTGTCTGCATTTGCTCACCCAACCTCACCAAAACTCTGAGCCCCAAGAGTGTCCACCCTTATGTCTCATCCAGCTGTGGGTCTACATATGGTCAATCCAGGTTGCATCACAGCCCCTGAACGAATTTTGTAAGAATATTTCTCTCTTTCACTGTCTTTGTTTCATGGGTTTTTAAAGTAATTTATTTTTATAATGGGGTTTAGCTGCTTTTCACTGCTGTGTTTATGCCGCTTTACACCCACTTGACTCACTTACAGAGAGATATCAATACATAGGTTTTAAGATTCTTACTAGTCAGATATATTCTAGTGCGGTGAGTAGGGGGTGTTGAGTCCAGTTCACTGAGCAAGGGGTAGGTCTTTTCTATTACATATTGGGTTTATGGAATGGTATCTGAGCTAGTTTGAAACCCTTGTTTTATGTATCACCCCATTTCACCTTTCCCGTACAGCAGCCATAGTGTGTTTTCTAAATGTGTGACTCTGTTCTGTTTTGTAATTCAGTTCAAGTGTAGCGATTTTTACATTCCCTTTGTAAGTGATATCGTGTGATAAGTGTCTTTTTCTGTGTGACTTATTTCACTTTGAATCGTCTTACCTAAATCTACTCATCATGCTGCTACTAGCCCTATGACATTGATTTCATGGCTGAGTGATATTCCATTGTACATAAGGACCACAACTTCTTTATCCATTTTTGTCTTTCCTGGGATATTTAAGGTGTAACGAAGTGGAGGTTGTTGTCCCCAGAGCAGCCCTAGAGTTTGGGGTGCCTGTGTCTTGCTGATTTTTAGTTTACCCAATTTATACGCCCATGAGTGGAGTGCCGTATGCTCTCTAAGCTGTGTTTTTTAGATGTTGCAGGACACACCGTACACTTCTCCAGAGTGGCTGTTGGCAATTTACATCCCGCCCATCAGCGTAGCAAGGCTTCCATTTCTCCATGGCCTGTCCTGCATTTCTGGATTTGACACTTTTTTCAG
Source organism: Balaenoptera physalus (assembly GCF_965194825.1). Lineage (NCBI taxonomy): Eukaryota > Metazoa > Chordata > Mammalia > Artiodactyla > Balaenopteridae > Balaenoptera > Balaenoptera physalus. The sequence goes on from NW_028125759.1 coordinate 17,772, forward strand.
CATGAACCTTTTGACCGATGGGAAGCGAGACTTCTTTGTAGCACTGATTTGCCTTTCCAGGTTGCTTGGTTGGCCAAAAAGGGCGTATGCGTTTTTTCCTGAATATATTCAGGAAAAAACGCATACGCCCTTTTTGGCCAAGGGCATCATTGTCCAAGTTTTGCCGCTTTTCATGTGCTTTAAAGGCGATTCGAATCTGCCTCCTGAAATCTGTTTCCTGCAATTCTGCCTTGCTTTCAAATCCTCTTCTTTGCCTTACCTCAATATATTTGTGGACGAGAGTTATCATTTATAACTCTGCAGGTTTGTGAATTGCAGTGCCCCTGAGCTCCATTTTTCAACTCGGTTTTTTGGGAGCTGGCCGCAAAAGTGCAGGATTGCTTCAGGCCCTATTCTAGTTCTGGGGTGCAGGCTGAGCCTGTGGTTAATTCTTCTTCCTGATGGGAAAATAGAGTGACCTGTGCCTGTCCCAACACCTAGAGCTAGTCTCTCATTGGTTTCCCCTCTTCCCGTTCATCCACAGGACAAATAGGAACCTGTACGGTACAGGAGGTTACAGGTGCTGATTCTCCAAGAAGCGAGATTGCTAGTAAAGCGGCTTGAACGGCGAACCCTAGCACAAGGAGATGGGAAATGAGTAGCGTTTTAGAAACCTTTCCCGATCACACGGTGTACCATCTTCTGGGTTTCTAATGCATGTTTTCGATGTAGGAAGATGACGTTGAACCTGGAGATTTGGGACCCATCGGAAGGGTACCAGGCAGTATTACTTTAAAGTGTCTGCATTTGCTCACCCAACCTCACCAAACCTCTCAGCCCCAAGAGTGTCCAACCTTATGTCTGATCCAGCTGTGGGTCTACATATGGTCAATCCAGGTTGCATCACAGCCCCTGAACGAATTTTTAAGAATATTTCTCTCTTTCATTGTCTTTGTTTCATGGGTTTTTAAAGTAATTTATTTTTATAATGGGGTTTAGCTGCTTTTCACTGCTGTGTTTATGCCGCTTTACACCCACTTGACTCACTTACAGAGAGATATCAATACCTAAGTTTTAAGATTCTTACTAGTCAGATATATTCTAGTGCGGTGAATAGGGGCTGTTGAGTCCAGTTCACTGAGCAAGGGGTAGGTCTTTTCTATTATATATTGGGTTTATGGAATGGTATCTGAGCTAGTTTGAAACCCTTGTTTTATGAATCACCCCACTTCACCTTTCCTGTACAGCAGCCATAGTGTGTTTTCTAAATGTGTGACTCTGTTCTGTTTTGTAATTCAGTTCAAGTGTAGCGATTTTTACATTCCCTCTGTAAGTGATATATTATGATAAGTGTCTTTTTCTGTGTGACTTATTTCACTTAGAATCGTCGTACCTAAATCCACTCATCTTGCTGCTACTAGCCCTATTACATTGATTTCATGGCTGAGTGATATTCCATTGTACATAAGGACCACAACTTCTTTATCCATTTTTCTCTTTCCTGGGATATTAAAGGTGTAACGAAGAGGAGGTTGTTGTCCACAGAGCAGCCCTAAAGTTTGGGGTGCCTGTGTCTTGCTGATTTTTAGTTTACCCAATTTATACGCCCATGAGTGGAAGTGCCGTATGCTCTCTAAGCTGTGTTTTTTAGATGTTGCAGGACACACCGTACACTTCCCCACAGTGGCTGTTGGAAATTTACATCCTGCCCATCAGCGTAGCAAGGCTTCCATTTCTCCATGGTCTGTCCTGTATTTCTGGTTTTGACACTTTTTTCACCTTGGCCCTTTTGACCGATGGGAAGCGAGACTTCTTTGTAGCACTGATTTGCCTTTCCAGGTTGCTTGGTTGGCCAAAAAGGGCCTATGCGTTTTTTCCTGAATATATTCAGGAAAAAACGCATAGGCCCTTTTTGGCCAAGGGCATCATTGTCCACGTTTTGCCGCTTCTCATGTGCTTTAAAAGCGATTCGAATCTGCCTCCTGAAATCTGTTTCCTGCAATTCTGCCTTGCTTTCAAATCCTCTTCGTTGCCTTCCCTCAATATATTTGTGGACGAGAGTTATCATTTATAAATCTGCAGGTTTGTGAATTGCAGTGCCCATGAGCTCCATCTTTCAACTCGCTTTTTTGGGAGCTGGCCGCAAAAGCGCAGGATTGCTTCAGGCCCTATTCTGGTTCTGGGGTGCAGGCTGAGCCTGTGGTTGATTCTTCTTCCTGATGGGAAAATAGAGTGACCTGTGCCTGTCCCAACACCTAGAGCTAGTCTCTCATTGGTTCCCCCTCTTCCCGTTCATCCTCAGGACAAATTGGAACGTGTTCGGTACAGGAGGTTAAAGGTGCTGATTCTCCAAGTAGCGAGATTGCTAGTAAAGCAGCTGGAATGGCGAACCCTAGCACAAGGAGATGAGAAATGAGGTGCGTTTTAGAAACCTTTCCCGATCACACGGTGTACCATCTTCTGGGTTTCTAATGCATGTTTTCGATGTAGGAAGATGACGCTGAACCTGGAGATTTGGGACCCATCGGAAGGGTACCAGGCAGTATTACTTTAAAGTGTCTGCATTTGCTCACCCAACCTCACCAAACCTCTCAGCCCCAAGAGTGTCCAACCTTATGTCTCATCCAGCTGTGGGTCTACATATGGTCAATCCAGGTTGCATCACAGCCCCTGAACGAATTTTGTAAGAATATTTCTCTCTTTCATTGTCTTTGTTTCATGGGTTTTTAAAGTAATTTATTTTTATAATGGGGTTTAGCTGCTTTTCACTGCTGTGTTTATGCCGCTTTACACCCACTTGACTCACTTACAGAGAGATATCAATACCTAGGTTTTAAGATTCTTACTAGTCAGATATATTCTAGTGCGGTGTATAGGGGCTGTTGAGTCCAGTTCACTGAGCAAGGGGTAGGTCTTTTCTATTATATATTGGGTTTATGGAATGGTATCTGAGCTAGTTTGAAACCCTTGTTTTATGCATCACCCCACTTCACCTTTCTTGTACAGCAGCCATAGTGTGTTTTCTAAATGTGTGACTCTGTTCTGTTTTGTAATTCAGTTCAAGTGTAGCGATTTTTACATTCTCTCTGTAAGTGATATCGTGTGATAAGTGTCTTTTTCTGTGTGACTTATTTCACTTTGAATCGTCTTACCTAAATCTACTCATCATGCTGCTACTAGCCCTATTACATTGATTTCATGTCTGAGTGATATTCCTTTGTACATAAGGACCACAACTTCTTTATCCATTTTTCTCTTTCCTGGGATATTTAAGGTGTAACGAAGTGGAGTTTGTTGTCCACAGAGCAGCCCTAAAGTTTGCGGTGGTTTTCTTGCTGAGTTTTAGTTTTCCCAGTTTATACGCCCATGAGTGGAAGTGCCCTATGCTCTCTAAGCTGTGTTTTTTAGATGTTGCAGGACACACCGTACACTTCTCCACAGTGGCTGTTGGCAATTTACATCCCGCCCATCAGCGTAGCAAGGCTTCCATTTCTACATGGCCTGTCCTGCATTTCTGGTTTTGACACTTTTTTCATCATGGCCCTTTTGACCGATGGGAAGCGAGACTTCTTTGTAGCACTGATTTGCATTTCCAGGTTGCTTGGTTGGCCAAAAAGGGCGTATGCGTTTTTTCCTGAATATATTCAGGAAAAAACGCATACGCCCTTTTTGGCCAAGGGCATCATTGTCCACGTTTTGCCGCTTTTCATGTGCTTTAAAGGCGATTCGAATCTGCCTCCTGAAATCAGTTTCCTGCAATTCTGCCTTGCTTTCAAATCCTCTTCGTTGCCTTCCCCCAATATATTTGTGGACGAGAGTTATCATTTATAACTCTGCAGGTTTGTGAATTGCAGTGCCCCTGAGCTCCATTTTTCAACTCGCTTTTTTGGGAGCTGGCCGCAAAAGCGCAGGATTGCTTCAGGCCCTATTCTGGTTCTGGGGTGCAGGCTGAGCCTGTGGTTAATTCTTCTTTCTGATGGGAAAATAAAGTGACCTGTGCCTGTCCCAACACCTAGAGCTAGTCTCTCATTTGTTCCCCCTCTTCCCGTTCATCCACAGGACAAATTGGAACCGGTACGGTACAGGAGGTTAAAGGTGCTGATTCTCCAAGAAGCGAGATTGCTAGTAAAGCGGCTTGAACAGCGAACTCTAGCACAAGGAGATGGGAAATGAGTAGCGTTTTAGAAACCTTTCCCGATCACACGGTGTACCATCTTCTGGGTTTCTAATGCATGTTTTCGATGTAGAAAGATGACCTTGAACCTGGAGATTTGGGACCCATCGGAAGGGTACCAGGCAGGGTACCAGGCAGTATTACTTTAAAGTGTCTGCATTTGCTCACCCAACCTCACCAAACCTCTCAGCCCCAAGAATGTCCACCCTTATGTCTCATCCAGCTGTGGCTCTACATATGGTCAACCCAGGTTGCATCACAGCCCCTGAACGAATTTTGTAAGAATATTTCTCTCTTTCACTGTCTTCTTTTCATGGGTTTTTAAAGTAATTTATTTTTATAATGGGGTTTAGCTGCTTTTCACTGCTGTGTTTATCCCGCTTTACACCCACTTGACTCACTTACACAGAGATATCAATATATAAGTTTTAAGATTCTTACTAGTCAGACATATTCTAGTGCGGTGAATAGGGGGTGTTGAGTCCAGTTCACTGAGCAAGGGGTCGGTCCTTTCTATTACATATTGGGTTTATGGAATGGTATCTGAGCTAGTTTGAAACCCTTGTTTTATGCATCACCCCACTTCACCTTTCCTGTACAGCAGCCATAGTGTGTTTTCTAAATGTGTGACTCTGTTCTGTTTTGTAATTCAGTTCAAGTGTAGCGATTTTTACATTCCCTCTGTAAGTGATATCGTGTGATAAGTGTCTTTTCTGTGTGACTTATTTCACTTTGAATCGTCTTACCTAAATCTACTCATCATGCTGCTACTAGCCATATTACATTGATTTCAAGGCTGAGTGATATTCCATTGTACATAAGGACCACAACTTCTTTATCCATTTTTCTCTTTCCTGGGATATTTAAGGTGTAACGAAGTGGAGGTTGTTGTCCACAGAGCAGCCCTAAAGTTTGGGGTGCCTGTGTCTTGCTGATTTTTAGTTTTCCCAATTTATACGCCCATGAGTGGAAGTGCCCTATGCTCTCTAAGCTGTGTTTTTTAGATGTTGCAGCACACACCGTACACTTCTCCACAGTGGCTGTTGGCAATTTACATCCCGCCCTTCAGCGTAGCAAGGCTTCCATTTCTCCATGGCCTGTCCTTCATTTCTGGTTTTGACACTTTTTTCAGCATGGCCCTTTTGACGGATGGGAAGCGAGACTTCTTGTAGCGCTGATTTGCCTTTCCAGGTTGCTTGGTTGGCCAAAAACGGCGTATGCGTTTTTTCCTGAATATATTCAGAAAAAACGCATACGCCCTTTTTGGCCAAGGGCATCATTGTCCAAGTTTTGCCGCTTTTCATGTGCTTTAAAGGCGATTCGAATCTGCCTCCTGAAATCTGTTTCCTGCAATTCTGCCTTGCTTTCAAATCCTCTTCGTTGCCTTCCCTCAATATATTTGTGGACGAGAGTTATCATTTATAACTCTGCAGGTTTGTGAATTGCAGTGCCCCTGAGCTCCGTTTTTCAACTCACTTTTTTGGGAGCTGGCCGCAAAAGCGCAGGATTGCTTCAGGCCCTTTTCTGGTTCTGGGGTGCAGGCTGAGCCTGTGGTTAATTCTTCTTCCTTATGGCAAAATAGAGTGACCTGTGCCTGTCCCAACACCTAGAGCTAGTCTCTATTTGTTTCCCCCTCTTCCCGTTCATCCTCAGGACAAATTGGAACCTGTTCGGTACAGGAGGTTAAAGGTGCTGATTCTCCAAGTAGCGAGATTGCTAGTAAAGCGGCTTGAACAGCGAACTCTAGAACAAGGAGATAGGAAATGAGTAGCGTTTTAGAAACCTTTCCCGATCACACGGTGTACCATCTTCTGGGTTTCTAATGCATGTTTTCGATGTAGGAAGATGACCTTGAAGCTGGAGATTTGGGCCCCATCGGAAGGGTAACAGGCAGTATTACTTTAAAGTGTCTGCATTTGCTCACCCAACCTCACCAAACCTCTTAGCCCCAAGAGTGTCCACCCTTATATCTCATACAGCTGTGGGTCTACATATGGTGAACCCAGGTTGCATCACAGCCCCTGAACGAATTTTGTAAGAATATTTCTCTCTTTCACTGTCTTTGTTTCATGGGTTTTTAAAGTAATTTATTTTTATAATGGGGTTTAGCTGCTTTTCACTGCTGTGTTTATGCCCCTTTACACCCACTTGACTCACTTACAGAGAGATATCAATACATAGGTTTTAAGGTTCTTACTACTCAGATATATTCTAGTGCGGTGAATAGGGGGTGTTGAGTCCAGTTCACTGAGCAAGGGGTAGGTCTTTTCTATTACATATTGGGTTTATGGAACGGTATCTGAGCTAGTTTGAAACTTTTGTTTTATGCATCACCCCACTTCACCTTTCCCGTACAGCAGCCATAGTGTGTTTTCTAAGTGTGTGACTCTGTTCTCTTTTGTAATTCAGTTCAAGTTTAGCGATTTTTACATTCCCTCTGTAAGTGATATATTATGATAAGTGTCTTTTTCTGTGTGACTTATTTCACTTTGAATCGTCTTACCTAAATCTACTCATCATGCTGCTACTAGCCCTATTACATTGATTTCATGTCTGAGTGATATTCCTTTGTACATAAGGACCACAACTTCTTTATCCATTTTTCTCTTTCCTGGGATATTTAAGGTGTAACGAAGTGGAGTTTGTTGTCCACAGAGCAGCCCTAAAGTTTGCGGTGCTTGTCTTGCTGATTTTTAGTTTTCCCAATTTATACGCCCATGAGTGGAAGTGCCCTATGCTCTCTAAGCTGTGTTTTTTAGATGTTGCAGGACACACCGTACACTTCTCCACAGTGGCTGTTGGCAATTTACATCCCGCCCATCAGCGTAGCAAGGCTTCCATTTCTCCATGGCCTGTCCTGCATTTCTGGTTTTGACACTTTTTTCATCATGGCCCTTTTGACCGATGGGAAGCGAGACTTCTTTGTAGCACTGATTTGCCTTTCCAGGTTGCTTGGTTGGCCAAAAAGGGCGTATGCATTTTTTCCTGAATATATTCAGGAAAAAACGCATACGCCCTTTTTGGCCAAGGGCATCATTGTCCACGTTTTGCCGCTTTTCATGTGCTTTAAAGGCGATTCGAATCTGCCTCCTGAAATCAGTTTCCTGCAATTCTGCCTTGCTTTCAAATCCTCTTCGTTGCCTTCCCTCAATATATTTGTGGACGAGAGTTATCATTTATAACTCTGCAGGTTTGTGAATTGCAGTGCCCCTGAGCTCCATTTTTCAACTCGCTTTTTTGGGAGCTGGCCGCAAAAGCGCAGGATTGCTTCAGGCCCTATTCTGGTTCTGGGGTGCAGGCTGAGCCTGTGGTTAATTCTTCTTCCTGATGGGAAAATAGAGTGACCTGTGCCTGTCCCAACACCTAGAGCTAGTCTCTCATTTGTTCCCCCTCTTCCCGTTCATCCACAGGACAAATTGGAACCGGTACGGTACAGGAGGTTAAAGGTGCTGATTCTCCAAGAAGCGAGATTGCTAGTAAAGCGGCTTGAACAGCGAACTCTAGCACAAGGAGATGGGAAATGAGTAGCGTTTTAGAAAACTTTCCCGATCACATGGTGTACCATCTTCTGGGTTTCTAATGCATGTTTTCGATGTAGAAAGACGACCTTGAACCTGGAGATTTGTGACCCATCGGAAGGGTACCAGGCAGGGTACCAGGCAGTATTACTTTAAAGTGTCTGCATTTGCTCACCCAACCTCACCAAACCTCTCAGCCCCAAGAGTGTCCACCCTTATGTCTCATCCAGCTGTGGCTCTACATATGGTCAACCCAGGTTGCATCACAGCCCCTGAACGAATTTTGTAAGAATATTTCTCTCTTTCACTGTCTTTGTTTGATGGGTTTTTAAAGTAATTTATTTTTATAATGGGGTTTAGCTGCTTTTCACTGCTGTGTTTATGCCGCTTTACACCCACTTGACTCACTTACAGAGAGATATCAATACATAGGTTTTAAGATTCTTACTACTCAGATATATTCTAGTGCGGTGAATAGGGGGTGTTGAGTCCAGTTCACTGAGCAAGGGGTAGGTCTTTCCTATTACATATCGGGTTTATGGAATGGTATCTGAGCTTGTTCGAAACCCGTGTTTTATGCATCACCCCACTTCACCTTTCCCGTACAGCAGCCATAGTGTGTTTTCGAAGTGTGTGACTCTGTTCTCTTTTGTAATTCAGTTCAAGTTTAGCGATTTTTACATTCCCTCTGTAAGTGATATATTATGATAAGTGTCTTTTTCTGTGTGACTTATTTCACTTAGAATCGTCGTACCTAAATCCACTCATCATGCTGCTACTAGCCCTATGACATTGATTTCATGGCTGAGTGATATTCCATTGTACATAAGGACCACAACTTCTTTATCCATTTTTGTCTTTCCTTGGATATTTAAGGTGTAACGAAGTGGAGGTTGTTGTCCACAGAGCAGCCGTAAAGTTTGGAGTGCCTGTGTCTTGCTGATTTTTAGTTTTCCCAATTTATACGCCCATGAGTGGAAGTGCCCTATGCTCTCTAAGCTGTGTTTTTTAGATGTTGCAGGACACACCGTACACTTCTCCACAGTGGCTGTTGGCAATTTACATCCCGCCCATCATCGTAGCAAGGCTTCCATTTCTCCATGGTCTGTCCTGTATTTCTGGTTTTGACACTTTTTTCACCTTGGCCCTTTTGACCGATGGGAAGCGAGACTTCTTTGTAGCACTGATTTGCCTTTCCAGGTTGCTTGGTTGGCCAAAAAGGGCGTATGCGTTTTTTCCTGAATATATTCTGGAAAAAACGCATACGTCCTTTTTGGCCAAGGGCATTATTGTCCGTGTTTTGCCGCTTCTCATGGGCTTTAAAGGCGATTCGAATCTGCCTCCTGAAATCTGTTTCCTGCAATTCTGCCTTGCTTTCAAATCCTCTTCGTTGCCTTCCCTCAATATATTTGTGGACGAGAGTTATCATTTATAACTCTGCACGTTTGTGATTTGCAGTTCCCATGAGCACCATTTTTCAACTCGCTTTTTTGGGAGCTGGCCGCAAAAGCGCAGGATTGCTTCAGGCCCTATTCTGGTTCTGGGGTGCAGGCTGAGCCTGTGGTTAATTCTTCTTCCTGATGGGAAAATAGAGTGACCTGTGCCTGTCCCAACACCTAGAGCTAATCTCTCATTGGTTCCCCCTCTTCCCGTTCATCCTCAGGACAAATTGGAACCTGTACGGTACAGGAGGGTAAAGGTGCTGATTCTCCAAGTAGCGAGATTGCTAGTAAAGCGGCTGGAATGGCGAACCCTAGCACAAGGAGATGAGAAATGAGGTGCGTTTTAGAAACTTTTCCTGATCACACGGTGTAACATCTTCTGGGTTTCTAATGCATGTTTTCGATGTAGGAAGATGACCTTGAACCTGGAGATTTGGGACGCATCGGAAAGGTACCAGGCAGCATTACTTTAATTGGTCTGCATTTGCTCACCCAACCTCACGAAACCTCTCAGCCCCAAGAGTGTCCACCCTTATATCTCATACAGCTGTGGGTCTAGATATGGTCAATCCAGGTGGCATCACAGCCCCTGAACGAATTTTCTAAGAATATTTCTCTCTTTCACTGTCTTTGTTTCATGGGTTTTTAAAAGTAATTTATTTTTATACTGGGGTTTAGCTGCTTTTCACTGCTGTGTTTATGCAGCTTTACACCCCCTTGACTCACTTACAGAGAGATATCAATACATAGGTTTTAAGATTCTTACTAGTCAGATATATTCTTGTGCGGTGAAGACGGGGTGTTGAGTCCACTTCACTGAGCAAGGGGTAGGTCTTTTCTATTACATATTGGGTTTATGGAACGGTATCTGAGCTAGTTTGAAACTTTTGTTTTATGCATCACCCCACTTCACCTTTCCCGTACAGCAGCCATAGTGTGTTTTCTAAGTGTGTGACTCTGTTCTGTTTTGTAATTCAGTTCAAGTTTAGCGATTTTTACATTCCCTCTGTAAGTGATATATTATGATAAGTGTCTTTTTCTGTGTGACTTATTTCACTTAGAATCGTCGTACATAAATCCACTCATCATGCTGCTACTAGCCCTATGACATTGATTTCATGGCTGAGTGATATTCCATTGTACATAAGGACCACAACTTCTTTATCCATTTTTCTCTTTCCTGGGATATTTAAGTTGTAACAAAATGGAGGTTGTTGTCCACAGAGCAGCCCTAAAATTTGGGGTGCCTGTGTCTTGCTGATTTTTAGTTTTCCCAATTTATACGCCCATGAGTGGAAGTGCCCTATGCTCTCTAAGCTGTGTTTTTTAGATGTTGCAGGACACACCGTACACTTCTCCACAGTGGCTGTTGGCAATTTACATCCCTCCCATCAGCGTAGCAAGGCTCCCACTTCCTCATGGCCTGTCCGGCATTTCTGGTTTTGACACTTTTTTCAGCATGGCCCTTTTGACCGATGGGAAGCGAGGCTTCTATGTAGCGCTGCTTTGCCTTTTCAGGTTGCTTGGTTGGCCAAAAAGGGCGTATGCGTTTTTTCCTGAATATATTCAGGAAAAAACGCATACGCCCTTTTTGGCCAAGGGCATCATTATCCACGTTTTGCCGCTTTTCATGTGCTTTAAAGGCGATTCGAATCTACCTCCTGAAATCTGTTTCCTGCAATTCTGCCTTGCTTTCAAATCCTCTTCGTTGCCTTCCCTCAATATATTTGTGGACGAGAGTTATCATTTATAACTCTGCAGGTTTGCGAATTGCAGTGCCCCTGAGCTCCATTTTTCAACTCGCTTTTTTGGGAGCTGGCCGCAAAAGCGCAGGATTGCTTCAGGCCCTATTCTGGTTCTGGGGTGCAGGCTGAGCCTGTGGTTAATTCTTCTTCCTGATGGGAAAATAGAGTGACCTGTGCCTGTCCCAACACCTATAGCTAATCTCTCATTGGTTCCCCCTCTTCCCGTTCATCCTGAGGACATATTGGAACCTGTTCGGTACAGGAGGTTAAAGGTGCTGATTCTCCAAGTAGCGAGATTGCTAGTAAAGCGGCTGGAATGGCGAACCCTGGCACAAGGAGATGAGAAATGAGGTGCGTTTTAGAAACTTTTCCCGATCACACGGTGTACCATCTTCTGGGTTTCTAATGCATGTTTTCGATGTAGGAAGATGACCTTGAAGCTGGAGATTTGGAACCCATCGGAAGGGTACCAGGCAGTATTACTTTAAAGTGTCTGCATTTGCTCACCCAAACTCACCAAACCTCTCAGCCCCAAGAGTGTCCACCCTTATGTCTCATCCAGCTGTGGGTCTACATATGGTCAATCCAGGTTGCATCACAGCCCCTGAACGAATTTTGTAAGAATATTTCTCTCTTTCACTGTCTTTGTTTCATGGGTTTTTAAAGTAATTTATTTTTATAATGGGGTTTAGCTGCTTTTCACTGCTGTGTTTATGCCGCTTTACACCCACTTGACTCACTTACAGAGAGATATCAATACCTAGGTTTTAAGATTCTTACTAGTCAGATATATTCTAGTGCGGTGAATAGGGGCTGTTGAGTCCAGTTCACTGAGCAAGGGGTAGGTCTTTTCTATTATATATTGGGTTTATGGAATGGTATCTGAGCTAGTTTGAAACCCTTTTTTTATGCATCACCCCACTTCACCTTTCCTGTACAGCAGCCATAGTGTGTTTTCTAAATGTGTGACTCTGTTCTGTTTTGTAATTCAGTTCAAGTGTAGCGATTTTTACATTCCCTCTGTAAGTGATATCGTGTGATAAGTGTCTTTTTCTGTGTGACTTATTTCACTTTGAATCGTCTTACCTAAATCTACTCATCATGCTGCTACTAGCCCTATTACATTGATTTCATGTCTGAGTGATATTCCATTGTACATAAGGACCACAACTTCTTTATCCATTTTTCTCTTTCCTGGGATATTTAAGGTGTAACGAAGTGGAGGTTGTTGTCCACAGAGCAGCCCTAAAGTTTGGGGTGCCTGTGTTTTGCTGATTTTTAGTTTTCCCAATTTATACGCCCATGAGTGGAAGTGCCCTATGCTCTCTAAGCTGTGTTTTTTAGATGTTGCAGGACACACCGTACACTTCTCCACTGTGGCTGTTGGCAATTTACATCCCTCCCATCAGCGTAGCAAGGCTCCCACTTCCTCATGGCCTGTCCGGCATTTCTGGTTTTGACACTTTTTTCAGCATGGCCCTTTTGACCGATGGGAAGCGAGGCTTCTATGTAGCGCTGCTTTGCCTTTTCAGGTTGCTTGGTTGGCCAAAAACGGCGTATGCGTTTTTTACTGAATATATTCAGGAAAAAACGCATACGCCCTGTTTGGCCAAGGGCATCATGATCGACCTTTTCCCGCTTTTCATGTGCTTTAAAGGCTATTCGAATCTACCTGCTGAAATCTGTTTCCTGCAATTCTGCCTTGATTTCAAATCCTCTTCGTTGCCTTCCCTCAATATATTTGTGGACGAGAGTTATCATTTATAACTCTGCAGGTTTGTGAATTGCAGTGCCCCTGAGCTCCATTTTTCAACTCGCTTTTTTGGGAGCTGGCCGCAAAAGCGCAGGTTTGCTTCAGGCCCTATTCTGGTTCTGGGGTGCAGGCTGAGCCTGTGGTTAATTCTTCTTCCTGATGGGAAAATAAAGTGACCTGTGACTGTCCCAACACCTAGAGCTAGTCTCTCATTTGTTCACCCTCTTCCCGTTCATCCACAGGACAAATTGGAACCTGTACGGTACAGGAGGTTAAAGGTGCTGATTCTCCAAGAAGCGAGATTGCTAGTAAAGCGGCTTGAATGGCGAACCCTAGCACAAGGAGATGGGAAATGAGTAGCGTTTTAGAAACCTTTCCCGATCACATGGTGTACCATCTTCTGGGTTTCTAATGCATGTTTTCGATGTAGGAAGGTGACCTTGAACCTAGAGATTTGGTACCCTTCGGAAGGGAACAGGCAGTATTACTTTAAAGTGTCTGCATTTGCTCACCCAACCTCACCAAACCTCGCAGCCCCAAAACTCTCCACCCTTATATCTCATCCAGCTGTGGGTCTAGATATGGTCAATCCAGGTTGCATCACAGCCCCTGAACGAATTTTGTAAGAATATTTCTATCTTTCACTGTCTTTGCTCATGGGTTTTTAAAAGTAATTTATTTTTATAATGGGGTTTAGCTGCTTTTCACTGCTGTGTTTATGCAGCTTTACACCCACTTGACTCACTTACAGAAAGATATCAATACATAGGTTTTAAGATTCTTACTACTCAGTTATATTCTAGTGCGGTGAATAGGGGGTGTTGAGTCCAGTTCACTGAGCAAGGGGTAGGTCTTTTCTATTACATATTGGGTTTATGGAACGGTATCTGAGCTAGTTTGAGACTTTTGTTTTATGCATCACCCCACTTCACCTTTCCCGTACAGCAGCCATAGTGTGTTTTCGAAGTGTGTGCCTCTGTTATCTTTTGTAATTCAGTTCAAGTTTAGCGATTTTTACATTCCCTCTGTAAGTGATATATTATGATAAGTGTCTTTTTCTGTGTGACTTATTTCACTTAGAATCGTCGTACCTAAATCCACTCATCATGCTGCTACTAGCCCTATGACATTGATTTCATGGCTGAGTGATATTCCATTGTACATAAGGACCACAACTTCTTTATCCATTTTTGTCTTTCCTGGGATATTTAAGGTGTAACGAAGTGGAGGTTGTTGTCCACAGAGCAGCCCTAAAGTTTGGGGTGCCTGTGTCTTGCTGATTTTTAGTTTTCCAAATTTATACGCCCATGATTGGAAGTGCCCTATGCTCTCTAAGCTGTGTTTTTTAGATGTTGCAGGACACACCGTACACTTTTCCACAGTGGCTGTTGGAAATTTACATCCTGCCCATCAGCGTAGCAAGGCTTCCATTTCTCCATGGTGTGTCCTGTATTTCTGGTTTTGACACTTTTTTCACCTTGGCCCTTTTGACCGATGGGAAACGAGACTTCTTTGTAGCACTGATTTGCCTTTCCAGTTTGCTTGGTTGGCCAAAAAGGGCGTATGCGTTTTTTCCTGAATATATTCAGGAAAAAACGCATACGCCCTTTTTGGCCAAGGGCATCATTGTCCACGTTTTGCCGCTTCTCATGTGCTTTAAAGGCGATTCGAATCTGCCTCCTGAAATCTGTTTCCTGCAATTCTGCCTTGCTTTCAAATCCTCTTCGTTGCCTTCCCTCAATATATTTGTGGACGAGAGTTATCATTTATAAATCTGCAGGTTTGTGAATTGCTGTGCCCATGAGCTCCATCTTTCAACTCGCTTTTTTGGGAGCTGGCCGCAAAAGTGCAGGATTGCTTCAGGCCCTTTTCTGGTTCTGGGGTGCAAGCTGAGCCTGTGGTTAATTCTTCTTCCTGATGGGAAAATAGAGTGACCTGTGCCTGTCCCAACACCTAGAGCTAGTCTCTCATTTGTTCCCCCTCTTCCCGTTCATCCACAGGACAAATTGGAACCTGTACGGTACAGGAGGTTAAAGGTGCTGATTCTCCAAGAAGCGAGATTGCTAGTAAAGCGGCTTGAATTGTGAACCCTAGCACAAGGAGATGGGAAACGAGTAGCGTTTTAGAAACCTTTCCCGATCACACGGTGTACCATCTTCTGAGTTTCTAATGCATGTTTTCGATGTAGGAAGATTACCTTGAAATTGGAGATTTGGGACCCATCGGAAGGGTACCAGGCAGTATTACTTTAAAGTGTCTACATTTGATCACCCAACCTCACCAAACTTCTCAGCCCCAAGAGTGTCCACCCTTATGTCTCATCCAGCTGTGGGTCTACATATGGTCAACCCAGGTTGCATCACAGCCCCTGAACGAATTTTGTAAGAATATTTCTCTCTTTCACTGTCTTTGTTTGATGGGTTTTTAAAGTAATTTATTTTTATAATGGGGTTTAGCTGCTTTTCACTGCTGTGTTTATGCTGCTTTACACCCACTTGACTCACTTACAGAGAGATATCAATACATAGGTTTTAAGATTCTTACTACTCAGATATATTCTAGTGCGGTGAATAGGGGGTGTTGAGTCCAGTTCACTGAGCAAGGGGTAGGTCTTTTCTATTACATATCGGGTTTATGGAATGGTATCTGAGCTAGTTCGAAACCCTTGTTTTATGCATCACCCCACTTCACCTTTCCCGTACAGCAGCCATAGTGTGTTTTCTATGTGTGTGACTATGTTCTGTTTTGTAATTCAATTCAAGTGTAGCGATTTTTACATTCCCTCTGTAAGTGATATCGTGTGATAAATGTCTTTTTCTGTGTGACTTATTTCACTTTGAATCGTCTTACCTAAATCTACTCATCATGCTGCTACTAGCCCTATTACATTGATTTCATGGCTGAGTGATATTCCATTGTACATAAGGACCACTACTTCTTTATCCATTTTTCTCTTTCCTGGGATATTTAAAGTGTAACGAAGTGGAGGTTGTTGTCCACAGAACAGCCCTAAAGTTTGGGGTGCCTGTGTCTTGCTGATTTTTAGTTTTCCCAATTTATACGCCCATGAGTGGAAGTGCCCTATGCTCTCTAAGCTGTGTTTTTTAGATATTGCAGCACACACCGTACACTTCTCCACAGTGGCTGTTGGCAATTTACATCCCGCCCATCAGCGTAGCAAGGCTCCCATTTCTCCATGGCCTGTCCTGCATTTCTGGTTTTGACACTTTTTTCAGCATGGCCCTTTTGACCGATGGGAAGCGAGACTTCTTTGTAGCACTGATTTGCCTTTCCAGGTTGCTTGGTTGGCCAAAAAGGGCGTATGCGTTTTTTCCTGAATATATTCAGGAAAAAACGCATACGCCCTTTTTGGCCAAGGGCATTATTGTCCACGTTTTGCCGCTTTTCATGTGCTTTAAAGGCGATTCGAATCTGCCTCCTGAAATCTGTTTCCTGCAATTCTGCCTTGCTTTCAAATCCTCTTCGTTGCCTTCCCTCAATATATTTGTGGACGAGAGTTATCATTTATAACTCTGCAGGTTTGTGAATTGCAGTGCCCCTGAGCTCCATTTTTCAACTCGCTTTTTTGGGAGCTGGCCGCAAAAGCGCAGGATTGCTTCAGGCCCTATTCTGGTTCTGGGATGCAGGCTGAGCCTGTGGTTAATGCTTCTTCCTGATGGGAAAATACAGTGACCTGTGCCTGTCCCAACACCTAGAGCTAGTCTCACATTTGTTCCCCCTCTTCCCGTTCATCCACAGGACAAATTTGAACCTGTACGGTACAGGAGGTTAAAGGTGCTGATTCTCCAAGAAGCGAGAATGCTAGTAAAGCGGCTTGAACGGCGAACCCTAGCACAAGGAGATGGGAAATGAGGTGCGTTTTAGAAACCTTTCCCGATCACACGGTGTACCATCTTCTGGGTTTCTAATGCATGTTTTCGATGTAGGAAGATGACCTTGAACCTGGAGATTTGGGACCCTTTGGAAGGGTACCAGGCAGTATTACTTTAAAGTGTCTGCATTTGCTCACCCAACCTCACCAAACCTCTCAACCCCAAGAGTGTCCACCCTTATATCTCATCCAGCTGTGGGTCTAGATATGGTCAATCCAGGTGGCATCACAGCCCCTGAACCAATTTTGTAAGAATATCTGTCTCTTTCTCTGTCTTTGTTTCATGGCTTTTTAAAAGTAATTTATTTTTATAATGGGGTTTAGCTGTTTTTCACTGCAGTGTTTATGCGGTTTTACACCCACTTGACTCACTTACAGAAAGATATCAATATATAGGTTTTAAGATTCTTCCTAGTCAGATATATTCTTGTGCCGTGAATAGGGGGTGTTGAGTCCAGTTCACTGAGCAAGGAGTAGGTCTTTTCTATTACATATTGGGTTTATGGAACGTTATCTTAGCTAATTTGAAACCCTTGTTTTATGCATCAACCCACTTCAGCTTTCCCGTACATCAGCCATAGTGTGTTTTCTAAAAGTGTGACTCTGTTCTGTTTTGTAATTCAGTTCAAGTTTAGCGATTTTTACATTCCCTCTGTAAGAGATATATTATGATAAGTGTCTTTTTCTGTGTGACTTATTTCACTTAGAATCGTCGTACCTAAATCCACTCATCATGCTGCTACTAGCCCTATGACATTGATTTCATGGCTGAGTGATATTCCATTGTACTTAAGGACCACAACTTCTTTATCCATTATTGTCTTTCCTGGGATATTTGTAGTGTAACGAAGTGGAGGTTGTTGTGCACAGTGCAGCCCTAAAATTTGGGGTGCCTGTGTCTTGCTGATTTTTAGTTTTCCCAATTTATACGCCCATGAGTGGAAGTGCCCTATGCTCTCTAAGCTGTGTTTTTTAGATGTTGCAGGACACACCGTACACTTCTCCACAGTGGCTGTTGGCAATTTACATCCTGCCCATCAGCGTAGCAAGGCTTCCATTTCTCCATGGTCTGTCCTGTATTTCTGGTTTTTACACTTTTTTCACATTGGCCCTTTTGACCGATGGGAAGCGAGACTTCTTTGTAGCACTGATTTGCCTTTCCAGGTTGCTTGGTTGGCCAAAAAAGGCGTATGCCTTTTTTCCTGAATATATTCAGGAAAAAACGCATACGCCCTTTTTGGCCAAGGGCATCATTGTCCATGTTTTGCCGCTTCTCATGTGCTTTAACGGCGACTCGAATCTGCCTCCTGAAATCTGTTTCCTGCAATTCTGCCTTGCTTTCAAATCCTCTTCGTTGCCTTCCCTCAATATATTTGTGGACGAGAGTTATCATTTATAACTCTGCAGGTGTGTGAATTGCAGTGCCCATGAGCTCCATTTTTCAACTCGCTTTTTTGGGAGCTTGCCGCAAAAGCGCAGGATTGCTTCAGGCCCTATTCTGGTTCTGGGGTGCAGGCTGAGCCTGTGGTTAATTCTTCTTCCTGATGGGAAAATAGAGTGACCTGTGCCTGTCCCAACACCTAGAGCTAGTCTCTCATTGGTTCCCCCTCTTCCCGTTCATCCACAGGACAAATTGGAACCTGTACGGTACAGGAGGTTAAAGGTGCTGATTCTCCAAGATGCTAGATTGCTAGTAAAGCGGCTTGAATGGCCAACCCTAGCACAAGGAGATGAGAAATGAGTAGCGTGTTAGAAACCTTTCCCGTTTACACGGTGTACCATCTTCTGGGTTTCTAATGCATGTTTTCGATGTAGGAAAATGACCTTGAACCTGGAGATTTGAGACCCTTCGGAAGGGTACCAGGCAGTATTACTTTAAAGTGTCTGCATTTGCTCACCCAACCTCACCAAACCTCTCAGCCCCAAGAGTGTCCACCCTTATATCTCATCCAGCTGTGGGTCTAGATATGGTCAATCCAGGTTGCATCACAGCCCCTGAATGAATTTTGTAAGAATATTTCTATCTTTCACTGTCTTTGTTTCATGGGTTTTTAAAAGTAATTTATTTTCATGATGGGGTTTAGCTGCTTTTCACAGCTGTGTTTATGCAGCTTTACACCCTTTGACTCACTTACAGAAAGATATCAATTATAGGTTTTAAGATTCTTACTAGTCAGATATATTCTTGTGCGGTGAATAGGGGGTGTTGAGTCCAGTTCACTGAGCAAGGGGTAGGTCTTTTCTATTACATATTGGGTTTATGGAACGGTATCTGAGCTAGTTTGAAACTTTTGTTTTATGCATCACCCCACTTCACCTTTCCCCTACAGTAGCCATAGTGTGTTTTCTAAGTGTGTGACTCTGTTCTCTTTCGTAATTCAGTTCAAGTTTAGCGATTTTTACATTCCCTCTGTAAGTGATATATTATGATAAGTGTCTTTTTCTGTGTGACTTATTTCACTTAGAATCGTCGTACCTAAATCCACTCATCATGCTGCTACTAGCCCTATGACATTGATTTCATGGCTGAGTGATATTCCATTGTACATAAGGACCACAACTTCTTTATCCATTTTTGTCTTTCCTGGGATATTTAAGGTGTAACGAAGTGGAGGTTGTTGTCCACAGAGCAGCCCTAACGTTTGGGGTGCCTGTGTCTTGCTGATTTTTAGTTTTCTCAATTTATACGCCCATGAGTGGAAGTGCCCAATGCTCTCCAAGCTGAGTTTTTTAGATTTGCAGGACACACCGTACACTTCTCCAGAGTGGCTGTTGGCAATTTACATCCCGCCCTTCAGCGTAGCAAGGCTTCCATTTCTCCATGGCCTGTCCTGCATTTCTGGTTTTGACACTTTTTTCAGCATGGCCCTTTTGACGGATGGGAAGCGAGACTTCTTTGTAGCGCTGATTTGCCTTTCCAGGTTGCTTGGTTGGCCAAAAAGGGCGTATGCGTTTTTTCCTGAATATATTCAGGAAAAAACGCATACGCCCTTTTTGGCCAAGGGCATCATTGTCGACGTTTTGCCGCATTTCATGTGCTTTAAAGGCGATTCGAATCTACCTCCTGAAATCTGTTTCCTGCAAATCTGCCTTTCTTTCAAATCTTCTTCGTTGCCTTCCCTCAATATATTTGTGGACGACAGTTATCATTTATAACTCTGCAGGTTTGCGAATTGCAGTGCCCCTGAGCTCCATGTTTCAACTCGCTTTTTTGGGAGCTGGCCGAAAAGCGCAGGATTGCTTCAGGCGCTATTCTGGTTCTGGGGTGCAGGCTGAGCCTGTGGTTAATTCTTCTTCCTGATGGGAAAATAAAGTGACCTGTGACTGTCCCAACACCTAGAGCTAGTCTCTCATTTGTTCCCCCTCTTCCCGTTCATCCACAGGACAAATTGGAACCTGTACGGTACAGGAAGTTAAAGGTGCTGATTCTCCAAGAAGCGAGATTGCTAGTAAAGCGGCTTGAATGGCGAACCCTAGCACAAGGAGATGGGAAATGAGTAGCGTTTTAGAAACCTTTCCCGATCACACGTTGTACCATCTTCTGGGTTTCTAATGCATGTTTTCGATGTAGGAAGGTGACCTTGAAGCTGCAGAGTTGGAACCCATCGGAAGGGTACCAGGCAGTATTACTTTAAAGTGTCTACATTTGCTCACCCAACCTCACCAAACTTCTCAGCCCCAAGAGTGTCCACCCTTATGTCTCATCCAGCTGTGGGTCTACATATGGTCAACCCAGGTTGCATCACAGCCCCTGAACGAATTTTGTAAGAATATTTCTCTCTTTCACTGTCTTTGTTTGATGGGTTTTTAAAGTAATTTATTTTTATAATGGGGTTTAGCTGCTTTTCACTGCTGTGTTTATGCCGCTTTACACCCACTTGACTCACTTACAGAGAGATATCAATACATAGGTTTTAAGATTCTTACTACTCAGATATATTCTAGTGCGGTGAATAGGGGGTGTTGAGTCCAGTTCACTGAGCAAGGGGTAGGTCTTTTCTATTACATATTGGGTTTATGGAACGGTATCTGAGCTAGTTTGAAACTTTTGTTTTATGCATCACCCCACTTCACCTTTCCCGTACAGCAGCCATAGTGTGTTTTCTAAGTGTGTGACTCTGTTCTCTTTTGTAATTCAGTTCAAGTTTAGCGATTTTTACATTCCCTCTGTAAGTGATATCGTGTGATAAATGTCTTTTTCTGTGTGACTTATTTCACTTTGAATCGTCTTACCTAAATCTACTCATCATGCTGCTACTAGCCCTATTACATTGATTTCATGGCTGAGTGATATTCCATTGTACATAAGGACCACTACTTCTTTATCCATTTTTCTCTTTCCTGGGATATTTAAAGTGTAACGAAGTGGAGGTTGTTGCCCACAGAACAGCCCTAAAGTTTGGGGTGCCTGTGTCTTGCTGATTTTTAGTTTTCCCAATTTATACCCCCATGAGTGGAAGTGCCCTATGCTCTCTAAGCTGTGTTTTTTAGATATTGCAGCACACACCGTACACTTCTCCACAGTGGCTGTTGGCAATTTACATCCCGCCCATCAGCGTAGCAAGGCTCCCATTTCTCCATGGCCTGTCCTGCATTTCTGGTTTTGACACTTTTTTCAGCATGGCCCTTTTGACGGATGGGAAGCGAGACTTCTTTGTAGCGCTGATTTGCCTTTCCAGGTTGCTTGGTTGGCCAAAAAGGGCGTATGCGTTTTTTCCTGAATATATTCAGGAAAAAACGCATACGCCCTTTTTGGCCAAGGGCATCATTGTCGACGTTTTGCCGCATTTCATGTGCTTTAAAGGCGATTCGAATCTACCTCCTGAAATCTGTTTCCTGCAAATCTGCCTTTCTTTCAAATCCTCTTCGTTGCCTTCCCTCAATATATTTGTGGACGACAGTTATCATTTATAACTCTGCAGGTTTGCGAATTGCAGTGCCCCTGAGCTCCATGTTTCAACTCGCATTTTTGGGAGCTGGCCGAAAAGCGCAGGATTGCTTCAGGCGCTATTCTGGTTCTGGGGTGCAGGCTGAGCCTGTGGTTAATTCTTCTTCCTGATGGGAAAATAAAGTGACCTGTGACTGTCCCAACACCTAGAGCTAGTCTCTCATTTGTTCCCCCTCTTCCCGTTCATCCACAGGACAAATTGGAACCTGTACGGTACAGGAAGTTAAAGGTGCTGATTCTCCAAGAAGCGAGATTGCTAGTAAAGCGGCTTGAATGGCGAACCCTAGCACAAGGAGATGGGAAATGAGTAGCGTTTTAGAAACCTTTCCCGATCACACGGTGTACCATCTTCTGGGTTTCTAATGCATGTTTTCGATGTAGGAAGGTGACCTTGAAGCTGCAGAGTTGGAACCCATCGGAAGGGTACCAGGCAGTATTACTTTAAAGTGTCTACATTTGCTCACCCAACCTCACCAAACTTCTCAGCCCCAAGAGTGTCCACCCTTATGTCTCATCCAGCTGTGGGTCTACATATGGTCAATCCAGGTTGCATCACAGCCCCTGAACGAATTTTGTAAGAATATTTCTCTCTTTCACTGTCTTTGTTTGATGGGTTTTTAAAGTAATTTATTTTTATAATGGGGTTTAGCTGCTTTTCACTGCTGTGTTTATGCCGCTTTACACCCACTTGACTCACTTACAGAGAGATATCAATACATAGGTTTTAAGATTCTTACTACTCAGATATATTCTAGTGCGGTGAATAGGGGGTGTTGAGTCCAGTTCACTGAGCAAGGGGTAGGTCTTTTCTATTACATATTGGGTTTATGGAACGGTATCTGAGCTAGTTTGAAACTTTTGTTTTATGCATCACCCCACTTCACCTTTCCCGTACAGCAGCCATAGTGTGTTTTCTAAGTGTGTGACTCTGTTCTCTTTTGTAATTCAGTTCAAGTTTAGCGATTTTTACATTCCCTCTGTAAGTGATATCGTGTGATAAATGTCTTTTTCTGTGTGACTTATTTCACTTTGAATCGTCTTACCTAAATCTACTCATCATGCTGCTACTAGCCCTATTACATTGATTTCATGGCTGAGTGATATTCCATTGTACATAAGGACCACTACTTCTTTATCCATTTTTCTCTTTCCTGGGATATTTAAAGTGTAACGAAGTGGAGGTTGTTGTCCACAGAACAGCCCTAAAGTTTGGGGTGCCTGTGTCTTGCTGATTTTTAGTTTTCCCAATTTATACGCCCATGAGTGGAAGTGCCCTATGCTCTCTAAGCTGTGTTTTTTAGATATTGCAGCACACACCGTACACTTCTCCACAGTGGCTGTTGGCAATTTACATCCCGCCCATCAGCGTAGCAAGGCTCCCATTTCTCCATGGCCTGTCCTGCATTTCTGGTTTTGACACTTTTTTCAGCATGGCCCTTTTGACCGATGGGAAGCGAGACTTCTTTGTAGCACTGATTTGCCTTTCCAGGTTGCTTGGTTGGCCAAAAAGAGCGTATGCGTTTTTTCCTGAATATATTCAGGAAAAAACGCATACGCTCTTTTTGGCCAAGGGCATTATTGTCCACGTTTTGCCGCTTTTCATGTGCTTTAAAGGCGATTCGAATCTGCCTCCTGAAATCTGTTTCCTGCAATTCTGCCTTGCTTTCAAATCCTCTTCGTTGCCTTCCCTCAATATATTTGTGGACGAGAGTTATCATTTATAACTCTGCAGGTTTGTGAATTGCAGTGCCCCTGAGCTCCATTTTTCAACTCGCTTTTTTGGGAGCTGGCCGCAAAAGCGCAGGATTGCTTCAGGCCCTATTCTGGTTCTGGGATGCAGGCTGAGCCTGTGGTTAATGCTTCTTCCTGATGGGAAAATACAGTGACCTGTGCCTGTCCCAACACCTAGAGCTAGTCTCACATTTGTTCCCCCTCTTCCCGTTCATCCACAGGACAAATTTGAACCTGTACGGTACAGGAGGTTAAAGGTGCTGATTCTCCAAGAAGCGAGAATGCTAGTAAAGCGGCTTGAACGGCGAACCCTAGCACAAGGAGATGGGAAATGAGGTGCGTTTTAGAAACCTTTCCCGATCACACGGTGTACCATCTTCTGGGTTTCTAATGCATGTTTTCGATGTAGGAAGATGACCTTGAACCTGGAGATTTGGGACCCTTTGGAAGGGTACCAGGCAGTATTACTTTAAAGTGTCTGCATTTGCTCACCCAACCTCACCAAACCTCTCAACCCCAAGAGTGTCCACCCTTATATCTCATCCAGCTGTGGGTCTAGATATGGTCAATCCAGGTGGCATCACAGCCCCTGAACCAATTTTGTAAGAATATCTGTCTCTTTCTCTGTCTTTGTTTCATGGCTTTTTAAAAGTAATTTATTTTTATAATGGGGTTTAGCTGTTTTTCACTGCAGTGTTTATGCCGTTTTACACCCACTTGACTCACTTACAGAAAGATATCAATATATAGGTTTTAAGATTCTTCCTAGTCAGATATATTCTTGTGCCGTGAATAGGGGGTGTTGAGTCCAGTTCACTGAGCAAGGAGTAGGTCTTTTCTATTACATATTGGGTTTATGGAACGTTATCTTAGCTAATTTGAAACCCTTGTTTTATGCATCAACCCACTTCAGCTTTCCCGTACATCAGCCATAGTGTGTTTTCTAAAAGTGTGACTCTGTTCTGTTTTGTAATTCAGTTCAAGTTTAGCGATTTTTACATTCCCTCTGTAAGAGATATATTATGATAAGTGTCTTTTTCTGTGTGACTTATTTCACTTAGAATCGTCGTACCTAAATCCACTCATCATGCTGCTACTAGCCCTATGACATTGATTTCATGGCTGAGTGATATTCCATTGTACTTAAGGACCACAACTTCTTTATCCATTATTGTCTTTCCTGGGATATTTGTAGTGTAACGAAGTGGAGGTTGTTGTGCACAGTGCAGCCCTAAAATTTGGGGTGCCTGTGTCTTGCTGATTTTTAGTTTTCCCAATTTATACGCCCATGAGTGGAAGTGCCCTATGCTCTCTAAGCTGTGTTTTTTAGATGTTGCAGGACACACCGTACACTTCTCCACAGTGGCTGTTGGCAATTTACATCCTGCCCATCAGCGTAGCAAGGCTTCCATTTCTCCATGGTCTGTCCTGTATTTCTGGTTTTTACACTTTTTTCACATTGGCCCTTTTGACCGATGGGAAGCGAGACTTCTTTGTAGCACTGATTTGCCTTTCCAGGTTGCTTGGTTGGCCAAAAAAGGCGTATGCCTTTTTTCCTGAATATATTCAGGAAAAAACGCATACGCCCTTTTTGGCCAAGGGCATCATTGTCCATGTTTTGCCGCTTCTCATGTGCTTTAACGGCGACTCGAATCTGCCTCCTGAAATCTGTTTCCTGCAATTCTGCCTTGCTTTCAAATCCTCTTCGTTGCCTTCCCTCAATATATTTGTGGACGAGAGTTATCATTTATAACTCTGCAGGTGTGTGAATTGCAGTGCCCATGAGCTCCATTTTTCAACTCGCTTTTTTGGGAGCTTGCCGCAAAAGCGCAGGATTGCTTCAGGCCCTATTCTGGTTCTGGGGTGCAGGCTGAGCCTGTGGTTAATTCTTCTTCCTGATGGGAAAATAGAGTGACCTGTGCCTGTCCCAACACCTAGAGCTAGTCTCTCATTGGTTCCCCCTCTTCCCGTTCATCCACAGGACAAATTGGAACCTGTACGGTACAGGAGGTTAAAGGTGCTGATTCTCCAAGATGCTAGATTGCTAGTAAAGCGGCTTGAATGGCCAACCCTAGCACAAGGAGATGAGAAATGAGTAGCGTGTTAGAAACCTTTCCCGTTTACACGGTGTACCATCTTCTGGGTTTCTAATGCATGTTTTCGATGTAGGAAAATGACCTTGAACCTGGAGATTTGAGACCCTTCGGAAGGGTACCAGGCAGTATTACTTTAAAGTGTCTGCATTTGCTCACCCAACCTCACCAAACCTCTCAGCCCCAAGAGTGTCCACCCTTATATCTCATCCAGCTGTGGGTCTAGATATGGTCAATCCAGGTTGCATCACAGCCCCTGAATGAATTTTGTAAGAATATTTCTATCTTTCACTGTCTTTGTTTCATGGGTTTTTAAAAGTAATTTATTTTCATGATGGGGTTTAGCTGCTTTTCACAGCTGTGTTTATGCAGCTTTACACCCTTTGACTCACTTACAGAAAGATATCAATTATAGGTTTTAAGATTCTTACTAGTCAGATATATTCTTGTGCGGTGAATAGGGGGTGTTGAGTCCAGTTCACTGAGCAAGGGGTAGGTCTTTTCTATTACATATTGGGTTTATGGAACGGTATCTGAGCTAGTTTGAAACTTTTGTTTTATGCATCACCCCACTTCACCTTTCCCCTACAGTAGCCATAGTGTGTTTTCTAAGTGTGTGACTCTGTTCTCTTTCGTAATTCAGTTCAAGTTTAGCGATTTTTACATTCCCTCTGTAAGTGATATATTATGATAAGTGTCTTTTTCTGTGTGACTTATTTCACTTAGAATCGTCGTACCTAAATCCACTCATCATGCTGCTACTAGCCCTATGACATTGATTTCATGGCTGAGTGATATTCCATTGTACATAAGGACCACAACTTCTTTATCCATTTTTGTCTTTCCTGGGATATTTAAGGTGTAACGAAGTGGAGGTTGTTGTCCACAGAGCAGCCCTAACGTTTGGGGTGCCTGTGTCTTGCTGATTTTTAGTTTTCTCAATTTATACGCCCATGAGTGGAAGTGCCCAATGCTCTCCAAGCTGAGTTTTTTAGATTTGCAGGACACACCGTACACTTCTCCAGAGTGGCTGTTGGCAATTTACATCCCGCCCTTCAGCGTAGCAAGGCTTCCATTTCTCCATGGCCTGTCCTGCATTTCTGGTTTTGACACTTTTTTCAGCATGGCCCTTTTGACGGATGGGAAGCGAGACTTCTTTGTAGCGCTGATTTGCCTTTCCAGGTTGCTTGGTTGGCCAAAAAGGGCGTATGCGTTTTTTCCTGAATATATTCAGGAAAAAACGCATACGCCCTTTTTGGCCAAGGGCATCATTGTCGACGTTTTGCCGCATTTCATGTGCTTTAAAGGCGATTCGAATCTACCTCCTGAAATCTGTTTCCTGCAAATCTGCCTTTCTTTCAAATCTTCTTCGTTGCCTTCCCCCAATATATTTGTGGACGACAGTTATCATTTATAACTCTGCAGGTTTGCGAATTGCAGTGCCCCTGAGCTCCATGTTTCAACTCGCTTTTTTGGGAGCTGGCCGAAAAGCGCAGGATTGCTTCAGGCGCTATTCTGGTTCTGGGGTGCAGGCTGAGCCTGTGGTTAATTCTTCTTCCTGATGGGAAAATAAAGTGACCTGTGACTGTCCCAACACCTAGAGCTAGTCTCTCATTTGTTCCCCCTCTTCCCGTTCATCCACAGGACAAATTGGAACCTGTACGGTACAGGAAGTTAAAGGTGCTGATTCTCCAAGAAGCGAGATTGCTAGTAAAGCGGCTTGAATGGCGAACCCTAGCACAAGGAGATGGGAAATGAGTAGCGTTTTAGAAACCTTTCCCGATCACACGGTGTACCATCTTCTGGGTTTCTAATGCATGTTTTCGATGTAGGAAGGTGACCTTGAAGCTGCAGAGTTGGAACCCATCGGAAGGGTACCAGGCAGTATTACTTTAAAGTGTCTACATTTGCTCACCCAACCTCACCAAACTTCTCAGCCCCAAGAGTGTCCACCCTTATGTCTCATCCAGCTGTGGGTCTACATATGGTCAACCCAGGTTGCATCACAGCCCCTGAACGAATTTTGTAAGAATATTTCTCTCTTTCACTGTCTTTGTTTGATGGGTTTTTAAAGTAATTTATTTTTATAATGGGGTTTAGCTGCTTTTCACTGCTGTGTTTATGCCGCTTTACACCCACTTGACTCACTTACAGAGAGATATCAATACATAGGTTTTAAGATTCTTACTACTCAGATATATTCTAGTGCGGTGAATAGGGGGTGTTGAGTCCAGTTCACTGAGCAAGGGGTAGGTCTTTTCTATTACATATTGGGTTTATGGAACGGTATCTGAGCTAGTTTGAAACTTTTGTTTTATGCATCACCCCACTTCACCTTTCCCGTACAGCAGCCATAGTGTGTTTTCTAAGTGTGTGACTCTGTTCTCTTTTGTAATTCAGTTCAAGTTTAGCGATTTTTACATTCCCTCTGTAAGTGACATCGTGTGATAAATGTCTTTTTCTGTGTGACTTATTTCACTTTGAATCGTCTTACCTAAATCTACTCATCATGCTGCTACTAGCCCTATTACATTGATTTCATGGCTGAGTGATATTCCATTGTACATAAGGACCACTACTTCTTTATCCATTTTTCTCTTTCCTGGGATATTTAAAGTGTAACGAAGTGGAGGTTGTTGTCCACAGAACAGCCCTAAAGTTTGGGGTGCCTGTGTCTTGCTGATTTTTAGTTTTCCCAATTTATACCCCCATGAGTGGAAGTGCCCTATGCTCTCTAAGCTGTGTTTTTTAGATATTGCAGCACACACCGTACACTTCTCCACAGTGGCTGTTGGCAATTTACATCCCGCCCATCAGCGTAGCAAGGCTCCCATTTCTCCATGGCCTGTCCTGCATTTCTGGTTTTGACACTTTTTTCAGCATGGCCCTTTTGACGGATGGGAAGCGAGACTTCTTTGTAGCGCTGATTTGCCTTTCCAGGTTGCTTGGTTGGCCAAAAAGGGCGTATGCGTTTTTTCCTGAATATATTCAGGAAAAAACGCATACGCCCTTTTTGGCCAAGGGCATCATTGTCGACGTTTTGCCGCATTTCATGTGCTTTAAAGGCGATTCGAATCTACCTCCTGAAATCTGTTTCCTGCAAATCTGCCTTTCTTTCAAATCCTCTTCGTTGCCTTCCCTCAATATATTTGTGGACGACAGTTATCATTTATAACTCTGCAGGTTTGCGAATTGCAGTGCCCCTGAGCTCCATGTTTCAACTCGCATTTTTGGGAGCTGGCCGAAAAGCGCAGGATTGCTTCAGGCGCTATTCTGGTTCTGGGGTGCAGGCTGAGCCTGTGGTTAATTCTTCTTCCTGATGGGAAAAT
Source organism: Balaenoptera physalus (assembly GCF_965194825.1). NCBI lineage: Eukaryota > Metazoa > Chordata > Mammalia > Artiodactyla > Balaenopteridae > Balaenoptera > Balaenoptera physalus. The sequence goes on from NW_028125759.1 coordinate 46,376, forward strand.
AAAGTGACCTGTGACTGTCCCAACACCTAGAGCTAGTCTCTCATTTGTTCCCCCTCTTCCCGTTCATCCACAGGACAAATTGGAACCTGTACGGTACAGGAAGTTAAAGGTGCTGATTCTCCAAGAAGCGAGATTGCTAGTAAAGCGGCTTGAATGGCGAACCCTAGCACAAGGAGATGGGAAATGAGTAGCGTTTTAGAAACCTTTCCCGACCACACGGTGTACCATCTTCTGGGTTTCTAATGCATGTTTTCGATGTAGGAAGGTGACCTTGAAGCTGCAGAGTTGGAACCCATCGGAAGGGTACCAGGCAGTATTACTTTAAAGTGTCTACATTTGCTCACCCAACCTCACCAAACTTCTCAGCCCCAAGAGTGTCCACCCTTATGTCTCATCCAGCTGTGGGTCTACATATGGTCAACCCAGGTTGCATCACAGCCCCTGAACGAATTTTGTAAGAATATTTCTCTCTTTCACTGTCTTTGTTTGATGGGTTTTTAAAGTAATTTATTTTTATAATGGGGTTTAGCTGCTTTTCACTGCTGTGTTTATGCCGCTTTACACCCACTTGACTCACTTACAGAGAGATATCAATACATAGGTTTTAAGATTCTTACTACTCAGATATATTCTAGTGCGGTGAATAGGGGGTGTTGAGTCCAGTTCACTGAGCAAGGGGTAGGTCTTTTCTATTACATATTGGGTTTATGGAACGGTATCTGAGCTAGTTTGAAACTTTTGTTTTATGCATCACCCCACTTCACCTTTCCCGTACAGCAGCCATAGTGTGTTTTCTAAGTGTGTGACTCTGTTCTCTTTTGTAATTCAGTTCAAGTTTAGCGATTTTTACATTCCCTCTGTAAGTGATATCGTGTGATAAATGTCTTTTTCTGTGTGACTTATTTCACTTTGAATCGTCTTACCTAAATCTACTCATCATGCTGCTACTAGCCCTATTACATTGATTTCATGGCTGAGTGATATTCCATTGTACATAAGGACCACTACTTCTTTATCCATTTTTCTCTTTCCTGGGATATTTAAAGTGTAACGAAGTGGAGGTTGTTGTCCACAGAACAGCCCTAAAGTTTGGGGTGCCTGTGTCTTGCTGATTTTTAGTTTTCCCAATTTATACGCCCATGAGTGGAAGTGCCCTATGCTCTCTAAGCTGTGTTTTTTAGATATTGCAGCACACACCATACACTTCTCCACAGTGGCTGTTGGCAATTTACATCCCGCCCATCAGCGTAGCAAGGCTCCCATTTCTCCATGGCCTGTCCTGCATTTCTGGTTTTGACACTTTTTTCAGCATGGCCCTTTTGACCGATGGGAAGCGAGACTTCTTTGTAGCACTGATTTGCCTTTCCAGGTTGCTTGGTTGGCCAAAAAGGGCGTATGCGTTTTTTCCTGAATATATTCAGGAAAAAACGCATACGCTCTTTTTGGCCAAGGGCATTATTGTCCACGTTTTGCCGCTTTTCATGTGCTTTAAAGGCGATTCGAATCTGCCTCCTGAAATCTGTTTCCTGCAATTCTGCCTTGCTTTCAAATCCTCTTCGTTGCCTTCCCTCAATATATTTGTGGACGAGAGTTATCATTTATAACTCTGCAGGTTTGTGAATTGCAGTGCCCCTGAGCTCCATTTTTCAACTCGCTTTTTTGGGAGCTGGCCGCAAAAGCGCAGGATTGCTTCAGGCCCTATTCTGGTTCTGGGATGCAGGCTGAGCCTGTGGTTAATGCTTCTTCCTGATGGGAAAATACAGTGACCTGTGCCTGTCCCAACACCTAGAGCTAATCTCACATTTGTTCCCCCTCTTCCCGTTCATCCACAGGACAAATTTGAACCTGTACGGTACAGGAGGTTAAAGGTGCTGATTCTCCAAGAAGCGAGAATGCTAGTAAAGCGGCTTGAACGGCGAACCCTAGCACAAGGAGATGGGAAATGAGGTGCGTTTTAGAAACCTTTCCCGATCACACGGTGTACCATCTTCTGGGTTTCTAATGCATGTTTTCGATGTAGGAAGATGACCTTGAACCTGGAGATTTGGGACCCTTTGGAAGGGTACCAGGCAGTATTACTTTAAAGTGTCTGCATTTGCTCACCCAACCTCACCAAACCTCTCAACCCCAAGAGTGTCCACCCTTATATCTCATCCAGCTGTGGGTCTAGATATGGTCAATCCAGGTGGCATCACAGCCCCTGAACCAATTTTGTAAGAATATCTGTCTCTTTCTCTGTCTTTGTTTCATGGCTTTTTAAAAGTAATTTATTTTTATAATGGGGTTTAGCTGTTTTTCACTGCAGTGTTTATGCCGTTTTACACCCACTTGACTCACTTACAGAAAGATATCAATATATAGGTTTTAAGATTCTTCCTAGTCAGATATATTCTTGTGCCGTGAATAGGGGGTGTTGAGTCCAGTTCACTGAGCAAGGAGTAGGTCTTTTCTATTACATATTGGGTTTATGGAACGTTATCTTAGCTAATTTGAAACCCTTGTTTTATGCATCAACCCACTTCAGCTTTCCCGTACATCAGCCATAGTGTGTTTTCTAAAAGTGTGACTCTGTTCTGTTTTGTAATTCAGTTCAAGTTTAGCGATTTTTACATTCCCTCTGTAAGAGATATATTATGATAAGTGTCTTTTTCTGTGTGACTTATTTCACTTAGAATCGTCGTACCTAAATCCACTCATCATGCTGCTACTAGCCCTATGACATTGATTTCATGGCTGAGTGATATTCCATTGTACTTAAGGACCACAACTTCTTTATCCATTATTGTCTTTCCTGGGATATTTGTAGTGTAACGAAGTGGAGGTTGTTGTGCACAGTGCAGCCCTAAAATTTGGGGTGCCTGTGTCTTGCTGATTTTTAGTTTTCCCAATTTATACGCCCATGAGTGGAAGTGCCCTATGCTCTCTAAGCTGTGTTTTTTAGATGTTGCAGGACACACCGTACACTTCTCCACAGTGGCTGTTGGCAATTTACATCCTGCCCATCAGCGTAGCAAGGCTTCCATTTCTCCATGGTCTGTCCTGTATTTCTGGTTTTTACACTTTTTTCACATTGGCCCTTTTGACCGATGGGAAGCGAGACTTCTTTGTAGCACTGATTTGCCTTTCCAGGTTGCTTGGTTGGCCAAAAAAGGCGTATGCCTTTTTTCCTGAATATATTCAGGAAAAAACGCATACGCCCTTTTTGGCCAAGGGCATCATTGTCCATGTTTTGCCGCTTCTCATGTGCTTTAACGGCGACTCGAATCTGCCTCCTGAAATCTGTTTCCTGCAATTCTGCCTTGCTTTCAAATCCTCTTCGTTGCCTTCCCTCAATATATTTGTGGACGAGAGTTATCATTTATAACTCTGCAGGTGTGTGAATTGCAGTGCCCATGAGCTCCATTTTTCAACTCGCTTTTTTGGGAGCTTGCCGCAAAAGCGCAGGATTGCTTCAGGCCCTATTCTGGTTCTGGGGTGCAGGCTGAGCCTGTGGTTAATTCTTCTTCCTGATGGGAAAATAGAGTGACCTGTGCCTGTCCCAACACCTAGAGCTAGTCTCTCATTGGTTCCCCCTCTTCCCGTTCATCCACAGGACAAATTGGAACCTGTACGGTACAGGAGGTTAAAGGTGCTGATTCTCCAAGATGCTAGATTGCTAGTAAAGCGGCTTGAATGGCCAACCCTAGCACAAGGAGATGAGAAATGAGTAGCGTGTTAGAAACCTTTCCCGTTTACACGGTGTACCATCTTCTGGGTTTCTAATGCATGTTTTCGATGTAGGAAAATGACCTTGAACCTGGAGATTTGAGACCCTTCGGAAGGGTACCAGGCAGTATTACTTTAAAGTGTCTGCATTTGCTCACCCAACCTCACCAAACCTCTCAGCCCCAAGAGTGTCCACCCTTATATCTCATCCAGCTGTGGGTCTAGATATGGTCAATCCAGGTTGCATCACAGCCCCTGAATGAATTTTGTAAGAATATTTCTATCTTTCACTGTCTTTGTTTCATGGGTTTTTAAAAGTAATTTATTTTCATGATGGGGTTTAGCTGCTTTTCACAGCTGTGTTTATGCAGCTTTACACCCTTTGACTCACTTACAGAAAGATATCAATTATAGGTTTTAAGATTCTTACTAGTCAGATATATTCTTGTGCGGTGAATAGGGGGTGTTGAGTCCAGTTCACTGAGCAAGGGGTAGGTCTTTTCTATTACATATTGGGTTTATGGAACGGTATCTGAGCTAGTTTGAAACTTTTGTTTTATGCATCACCCCACTTCACCTTTCCCCTACAGTAGCCATAGTGTGTTTTCTAAGTGTGTGACTCTGTTCTCTTTCGTAATTCAGTTCAAGTTTAGCGATTTTTACATTCCCTCTGTAAGTGATATATTATGATAAGTGTCTTTTTCTGTGTGACTTATTTCACTTAGAATCGTCGTACCTAAATCCACTCATCATGCTGCTACTAGCCCTATGACATTGATTTCATGGCTGAGTGATATTCCATTGTACATAAGGACCACAACTTCTTTATCCATTTTTGTCTTTCCTGGGATATTTAAGGTGTAACGAAGTGGAGGTTGTTGTCCACAGAGCAGCCCTAACGTTTGGGGTGCCTGTGTCTTGCTGATTTTTAGTTTTCTCAATTTATACGCCCATGAGTGGAAGTGCCCAATGCTCTCCAAGCTGAGTTTTTTAGATTTGCAGGACACACCGTACACTTCTCCAGAGTGGCTGTTGGCAATTTACATCCCGCCCTTCAGCGTAGCAAGGCTTCCATTTCTCCATGGCCTGTCCTGCATTTCTGGTTTTGACACTTTTTTCAGCATGGCCCTTTTGACGGATGGGAAGCGAGACTTCTTTGTAGCGCTGATTTGCCTTTCCAGGTTGCTTGGTTGGCCAAAAAGGGCGTATGCGTTTTTACCTGAATATATTCAGGAAAAAACGCATACGCCCTTTTTGGCCAAGGGCATCATTGTCGACGTTTTGCCGCATTTCATGTGCTTTAAAGGCGATTCGAATCTACCTCCTGAAATCTGTTTCCTGCAAATCTGCCTTTCTTTCAAATCTTCTTCGTTGCCTTCCCTCAATATATTTGTGGACGACAGTTATCATTTATAACTCTGCAGGTTTGCGAATTGCAGTGCCCCTGAGCTCCATGTTTCAACTCGCTTTTTTGGGAGCTGGCCGAAAAGCGCAGGATTGCTTCAGGCGCTATTCTGGTTCTGGGGTGCAGGCTGAGCCTGTGGTTAATTCTTCTTCCTGATGGGAAAATAAGGTGACCTGTGACTGTCCCAACACCTAGAGCTAGTCTCTCATTTGTTCCCCCTCTTCCCGTTCATCCACAGGACAAATTGGAACCTGTACGGTACAGGAAGTTAAAGGTGCTGATTCTCCAAGAAGCGAGATTGCTAGTAAAGCGGCTTGAATGGCGAACCCTAGCACAAGGAGATGGGAAATGAGTAGCGTTTTAGAAACCTTTCCCGATCACACGGTGTACCATCTTCTGGGTTTCTAATGCATGTTTTCGATGTAGGAAGGTGACCTTGAAGCTGCAGAGTTGGAACCCATCCTAAGGGTACCAGGCAGTATTACTTTAAAGTGTCTACATTTGCTCACCCAACCTCACCAAACTTCTCAGCCCCAAGAGTGTCCACCCTTATGTCTCATCCAGCTGTGGGTCTACATATGGTCAACCCAGGTTGCATCACAGCCCCTGAACGAATTTTGTAAGAATATTTCTCTCTTTCACTGTCTTTGTTTGATGGGTTTTTAAAGTAATTTATTTTTATAATGGGGTTTAGCTGCTTTTCACTGCTGTGTTTATGCCGCTTTACACCCACTTGACTCACTTACAGAGAGATATCAATACATAGGTTTTAAGATTCTTACTACTCAGATATATTCTAGTGCGGTGAATAGGGGGTGTTGAGTCCAGTTCACTGAGCAAGGGGTAGGTCTTTTCTATTACATATTGGGTTTATGGAACGGTATCTGAGCTAGTTTGAAACTTTTGTTTTATGCATCACCCCACTTCACCTTTCCCGTACAGCAGCCATAGTGTGTTTTCTAAGTGTGTGACTCTGTTCTCTTTTGTAATTCAGTTCAAGTTTAGCGATTTTTACATTCCCTCTGTAAGTGATATCGTGTGATAAATGTCTTTTTCTGTGTGACTTATTTCACTTTGAATCGTCTTACCTAAATCTACTCATCATGCTGCTACTAGCCCTATTACATTGATTTCATGGCTGAGTGATATTCCATTGTACATAAGGACCACAACTTCTTTATCCATTATTGTCTTTCCTGGGATATTTACGGTGTAACGAAGTGGAGGTTGTTGTCCCCAGAGGAGCCGAGAGTTTGAGTGCCTGTGTCTTGCTGATTTTTAGTTTACCCAATTTATACGCCCATGAGTGGAAGTGCCCTATGCTCTCTAAGCAGTGTTTTTTAAATGTTGCAGCAAACACCGTACACTTCTCCACAGTGGCTGTTGGCAATTTACATCCCGCCCTTCAGCGTAGCAAGGCTTCCATTTCTCCATGGCCTGTCCTGCATTTCTGGTTTTGACACTTTTTTCAGCATGGCCCTTTTGACGGATGGGAAGCGAGACTTCTTTGTAGCGCTGATTTGCCTTTCCAGGTTGCTTGGTTGGCCAAAAAGGGCGTATGCGTTTTTTCCTGAATATATTCAGGAAAAAACGCATACGCCCTTTTTGGCCAAGGGCATCATTGTCCAAGTTTTGCCGCTTTTCATGTGCTTTAAAGGCGATTCGTATCTGCCTCCTGAAATCTCTTTCCTGCAATTCTGCCTTGCTTTCAAATCCTCTTCGTTGCCTTCCCTCTATATATTTGTGGACGAGAGTTATCATTTATAACTCTGCAGATTTGTGAATTGCAGTGCCCCTGAACTCCATTTTTCAACTCGCTTTTTTGGGAGCTGGCCGCAAAAGCGCAGGATTGCTTCAGGCCCTATTATGGTTCTGGGGTGCAGGCTGAGCCTGTGGTTACTTCTTCTTCCTGATGGGAAAATAAAGTGACCTGTGACTGTCCCAACACCTAGAGCTAGTCTCTCATTGGTTCCCCCTCTTCCCGTTCATCCACAGGACAAATTGGAACCTGTACGGTACAGGAGGTTAAAGGTGCTGATTCTCCAAGAAGCGAGATTGCTAGTAAAGGGGCTTGAATGGCGAACTCTAGCTCAAGGAGATGGGAAATGAGAAAAGTTTTAGAAATCTTTCCCGATCACACGGTGTACCATCTTATGGGTTTCTAATGCATGTTTTCGATGTAGGAAGATGACCTTGAACCTGGAGATTTGGGACCCATCGGAAGGGTACCAGGCAGTATTAGTTTAAAGTGTCTGCATTTGCTCACCTAACCTCACCAAAACTCTCAGCCCCAAGAGTGTCCACCCTTATGTCTGATCCAGCTGTGGGTCTACATATGGTCAACCCAGGTTGCATCACAGCCCCTGAACGAATTTTGTAAGAATATTTCTCTCTTTCACTGTCTTTGTCTGATGGGTTTTTAAAGTAATTTATTTTTATAATGGGGTTTAGCTGCTTTTCACTGCTGTGTTTATGCCGCTTTACACCCACTTGACTCACTTACAGAGAGATATCAATACCTAGGTTTTAAGATTCTTTCTAGTCAGATATATTCTAGTGCGGTGAATAGGGGCTGTTGAGTCCAGTTCACTGAGCAAGGGGTAGGTCTTTTCTATTACATATTGGGTTTATGGAACGGTATCTGAGCTAGTTTGAAACCCTTGTTTTATGCATCACCCCACTTCACCTTTCCCGTACAGCAGCCATAGTGTGTTTTCTAAATGTGTGACTCTGTTCTGTTTTGTAATTCAGTTCAAGTGTAGCGATTTTTACATTTCCTCTGTAAGTGATATATTATGATAAGTGTCTTTTTCTGTGTGACTTATTTCACTTAGAATCGTTGTACCTAAATCCACTCATCAGGCTGCTACTAGCCCTATGACATTGATTTCATGGCTGAGTGATATTCCATTGTACTTAAGGACCACAACTTCTTTATCCATTATTGTCTTTCCTGGGATATTTACGGTGTAACGAAGTGGAGGTTTTTGTCCCCAGAGGAGCCGAGAGTTTGAGTGCCTGTGTCTTGCTGATTTTTAGTTTACCCAATTTATACGCCCATGAGTGGAAGTGCCCTATGCTCTCTAAGCAGTGTTTTTTAAATGTTGCAGCAAACACCGTACACTTCTCCACAGTGGCTGTTGGCAATTTACATCCCGCCCTTCAGCGTAGCAAGGCTTCCATTTCTCCATGGCCTGTCCTGCATTTCTGGTTTTGACACTTTTTTCAGCATGGCCCTTTTGACGGATGGGAAGCGAGACTTCTTTGTAGCGCTGATTTGCCTTTCCAGGTTGCTTGGTTGGCCAAAAAGGGCGTATGCGTTTTTTCCTGAATATATTCAGGAAAAAACGCATACGCCCTTTTTGGCCAAGGGCATCATTGTCCAAGTTTTGCCGCTTTTCATGTGCTTTAAAGGCGATTCGAATCTGCCTCCTGAAATCTGTTTCCTGCAATTCTGCCTTGCTTTCAAATCCTCTTCGTTTCCTTCCCTCAATATATTTGTGGACGAGAGTTATCATTTATAACTCTGCAGGTTTGTGAATTTCAGTGCCCCTGAGCTCCGTTTTTCAACTCACTTTTTTGGGAGCTGGCCGCAAAAGCGCAGGATTGCTTCAGGCCCTTTTCTGGTTCTGGGGTGCAGGCTGAGCCTGTGGTTAATTCTTCTTCCTTATGGCAAAATAGAGTGACCTGTGCCTGTCCCAACACCTAGAGCTAGTCTCTATTTGGTTCCCCCTCTTCCCGTTCATCCTCAGGACAAATTGGAAACTGTACGGTACAGGAGGTTAAAGGTGCTGATTCTCCAAGTAGCGAGATTGCTAGTAAAGCGGCTGGAATGGCGAACCCTAGCACAAGGAGATGAGAAATGAGGTGCGTTTTAGAAACCTTTCCCGATCACACGGTGTACCATCTTCTGGGTTTCTAATGCATGTTTTCGATGTAGGAAGATGACCTTGAAGCTGGAGATTTGGGACCCATCGGAAGGGTACCAGGCAGTATTAGTTTAAAGTGTCTGCATTTGCTCACCCAACCTCACCAAAACTCTCAGCCCCAAGAGTTTCCACCCTTATGTCTCATCCAGCTGTGGGTCTACATATGGTCAACCCAGGTTGCATCACAGCCCCTGAACGAATTTTGTAAGAATATTTCTCTCTTTCACTGTCTTTGTCTGATGGGTTTTTAAAGTAATTTATTTTTATAATGGGGTTTAGCTGCTTTTCACTGCTGTGTTTATGCCGCTTTACACCCACTTGACTCACTTACAGAGAGATATCAATACCTAGGTTTTAAGATTCTTACTAGTCAGATATATTCTAGTGCGGTGAATAGGGGCTGTTGAGTCCAGTTCACTGAGCAAGGGGTAGGTCTTTTCTATTACATATTGGGTTTATGGAACGGTATCTGAGCTAGTTTGAAACCCTTGTTTTATGCATCACCCCACTTCACCTTTCCCGTACAGCAGCCATAGTGTGTTTTCTAAATGTGTGACTCTGTTCTGTTTTGTAATTCAGTTCAAGTGTAGCGATTTTTACATTCCCTCTGTAAGTGATATATTATGATAAGTGTCTTTTTCTGTGTGACTTATTTCACTTAGAATCGTTGTACCTAAATCCACTCATCAGGCTGCTACTAGCCCTATGACATTGATTTCATGGCTGAGTGATATTCCATTGTACTTAAGGACCACAACTTCTTTATCCATTATTGTCTTTCCTGGGATATTTACGGTGTAACGAAGTGGAGGTTTTTGTCCCCAGAGGAGCCGAGAGTTTGAGTGCCTGTGTCTTGCTGATTTTTAGTTTACCCAATTTATACGCCCATGAGTGGAAGTGCCCTATGCTCTCTAAGCAGTGTTTTTTAAATGTTGCAGCAAACACCGTACACTTCTCCACAGTGGCTGTTGGCAATTTACATCCCGCCCTTCAGCGTAGCAAGGCTTCCATTTCTCCATGGCCTGTCCTGCATTTCTGGTTTTGACACTTTTTTCAGCATGGCCCTTTTGACGGATGGGAAGCGAGACTTCTTTGTAGCGCTGATTTGCCTTTCCAGGTTGCTTGGTTGGCCAAAAAGGGCGTATGCGTTTTTTCCTGAATATATTCAGGAAAAAACGCATACGCCCTTTTTGGCCAAGGGCATCATTGTCCAAGTTTTGCCGCTTTTCATGTGCTTTAAAGGCGATTCGAATCTGCCTCCTGAAATCTGTTTCCTGCAATTCTGCCTTGCTTTCAAATCCTCTTCGTTGCCTTCCCTCAATATATTTGTGGACGAGAGTTATCATTTATAACTCTGCAGGTTTGTGAATTGCAGTGCCCCTGAGCTCCGTTTTTCAACTCACTTTTTTGGGAGCTGGCCGCAAAAGAGCAGGATTGCTTCAGGCCCTTTTCTGGTTCTGGGGTGCAGGCTGAGCCTGTGGTTAATTCTTCTTCCTTATGGCAAAATAGAGTGACCTGTGCCTGTCCCAACACCTAGAGCTAGTCTCTATTTGGTTCCCCCTCTTCCCGTTCATCCTCAGGACAAATTGGAAACTGTACGGTACAGGAGGTTAAAGGTGCTGATTCTCCAAGTAGCGAGATTGCTAGTAAAGCGGCTGGAATGGCGAACCCTAGCACAAGGAGATGAGAAATGAGGTGCGTTTTAGAAACCTTTCCCGATCACACAGTGTACCATCTTCTGGGTTTCTAATGCATGTTTTCGATGTAGGAAGATGACCTTGAAGCTGGAGATTTGGGACCCATCGGAAGGGTACCAGGCAGTATTAGTTTAAAGTGTCTGCATTTGCTCACCCAACCTCACCAAAACTCTCAGCCCCAAGAGTGTCCACCCTTATGTCTCATCCAGCTGTGGGTCTACATATGGTCAACCCAGGTTGCATCACAGCCCCTGAACGAATTTTGTAAGAATATTTCTCTCTTTCACTGTCTTTGTCTGATGGGTTTTTAAAGTAATTTATTTTTATAATGGGGTTTAGCTGCTTTTCACTGCTGTGTTTATGCCGCTTTACACCCACTTGACTCACTTACAGAGAGATATCAATACCTAGGTTTTAAGATTCTTACTAGTCAGATATATTCTAGTGCGGTGAATAGGGGCTGTTGAGTCCAGTTCACTGAGCAAGGGGTAGGTCTTTTCTATTACATATTGGGTTTATGGAACGGTATCTGAGCTAGTTTGAAACCCTTGTTTTATGCATCACCCCACTTCACCTTTCCCGTACAGCAGCCATAGTGTGTTTTCTAAATGTGTGACTCTGTTCTGTTTTGTAATTCAGTTCAAGTGTAGCGATTTTTACATTCCCTCTGTAAGTGATATATTATGATAAGTGTCTTTTTCTGTGTGACTTATTTCACTTAGAATCGTTGTACTTAAATCCACTCATCAGGCTGCTACTAGCCCTATGACATTGATTTCATGGCTGAGTGATATTCCATTGTACTTAAGGACCACAACTTCTTTATCCATTATTGTCTTTCCTGGGATATTTACGGTGTAACGAAGTGGAGGTTTTTGTCCCCAGAGGAGCCGAGAGTTTGAGTTCCTGTGTCTTGCTGATTTTTAGTTTACACAATTTATACGCCCATGAGAGGAAGTGCCCTATGCTCTCTAAGCAGTGTTTTTTAAATGTTGCAGCAAACACCGTACACTTCTCCACAGTGGCTGTTGGCAATTTACATCCCGCCCTTCAGCGTAGCAAGGCTTCCATTTCTCCATGGCCTGTCCTGCATTTCTGGTTTTGACACTTTTTTCAGCATGGCCCTTTTGACGGATGGGAAGCGAGACTTCTTTGTAGCGCTGATTTGCCTTTCCAGGTTGCTTGGTTGGCCAAAAAGGGCGTATGCGTTTTTTCCTGAATATATTCAGGAAAAAACGCATACGCCCTTTTTGGCCAAGGGCATCATTGTCCAAGTTTTGCCGCTTTTCATGTGCTTTAAAGGCGATTCGAATCTGCCTCCTGAAATCTGTTTCCTGCAATTCTGCCTTGCTTTCAAATCCTCTTCGTTGCCTTCCCTCAATATATTTGTGGACGAGAGTTATCATTTATAACTCTGCAGGTTTGTGAATTTCAGTGCCCCTGAGCTCCGTTTTTCAACTCACTTTTTTGGGAGCTGGCCGCAAAAGCGCAGGATTGCTTCAGGCCCTTTTCTGGTTCTGGGGTGCAGGCTGAGCCTGTGGTTAATTCTTCTTCCTTATGGCAAAATAGAGTGACCTGTGCCTGTCCCAACACCTAGAGCTAGTCTCTATTTGGTTCCCCCTCTTCCCGTTCATCCTCAGGACAAATTGGAAACTGTACGGTACAGGAGGTTAAAGGTGCTGATTCTCCAAGTAGCGAGATTGCTAGTAAAGCGGCTGGAATGGCGAACCCTAGCACAAGGAGATGAGAAATGAGGTGCGTTTTAGAAACCTTTCCCGATCACACGGTGTACCATCTTCTGGGTTTCTAATGCATGTTTTCGATGTAGGAAGATGACCTTGAAGCTGGAGATTTGGGACCCATCGGAAGGGTACCAGGCAGTATTAGTTTAAAGTGTCTGCATTTGCTCACCCAACCTCACCAAAACTCTCAGCCCCAAGAGTTTCCACCCTTATGTCTCATCCAGCTGTGGGTCTACATATGGTCAACCCAGGTTGCATCACAGCCCCTGAACGAATTTTGTAAGAATATTTCTCTCTTTCACTGTCTTTGTCTGATGGGTTTTTAAAGTAATTTATTTTTATAATGGGGTTTAGCTGCTTTTCACTGCTGTGTTTATGCCGCTTTACACCCACTTGACTCACTTACAGAGAGATATCAATACCTAGGTTTTAAGATTCTTACTAGTCAGATATATTCTAGTGCGGTGAATAGGGGCTGTTGAGTCCAGTTCACTGAGCAAGGGGTAGGTCTTTTCTATTACATATTGGGTTTATGGAACGGTATCTGAGCTAGTTTGAAACCCTTGTTTTATGCATCACCCCACTTCACCTTTCCCGTACAGCAGCCATAGTGTGTTTTCTAAATGTGTGACTCTGTTCTGTTTTGTAATTCAGTTCAAGTGTAGCGATTTTTACATTCCCTCTGTAAGTGATATATTATGATAAGTGTCTTTTTCTGTGTGACTTATTTCACTTAGAATCGTTGTACCTAAATCCACTCATCAGGCTGCTACTAGCCCTATGACATTGATTTCATGGCTGAGTGATATTCCATTGTACTTAAGGACCACAACTTCTTTATCCATTATTGTCTTTCCTGGGATATTTACGGTGTAACGAAGTGGAGGTTTTTGTCCCCAGAGGAGCCGAGAGTTTGAGTGCCTGTGTCTTGCTGATTTTTAGTTTACCCAATTTATACGCCCATGAGTGGAAGTGCCCTATGCTCTCTAAGCAGTGTTTTTTAAATGTTGCAGCAAACACCGTACACTTCTCCACAGTGGCTGTTGGCAATTTACATCCCGCCCTTCAGCGTAGCAAGGCTTCCATTTCTCCATGGCCTGTCCTGCATTTCTGGTTTTGACACTTTTTTCAGCATGGCCCTTTTGACGGATGGGAAGCGAGACTTCTTTGTAGCGCTGATTTGCCTTTCCAGGTTGCTTGGTTGGCCAAAAAGGGCGTATGCGTTTTTTCCTGAATATATTCAGGAAAAAACGCATACGCCCTTTTTGGCCAAGGGCATCATTGTCCACGTTTTGCCGCTTTTCATGTGCTTTAAAGGCGATTCGAATCTGCCTCCTGAAATCTGTTTCCTGCAATTCTGCCTTGCTTTCAAATCCTCTTCGTTGCCTTCCCTCAATATATTTGTGGACGAGAGTTATCATTTATAACTCTGCAGGTTTGTGAATTGCAGTGCCCCTGAGCTCCGTTTTTCAACTCACTTTTTTGGGAGCTGGCCGCAAAAGAGCAGTATTGCTTCAGGCCCTTTTCTGGTTCTGGGGTGCAGGCTGAGCCTGTGGTTAATTCTTCTTCCTTATGGCAAAATAGAGTGACCTGTGCCTGTCCCAACACCTAGAGCTAGTCTCTATTTGGTTCCCCCTCTTCCCGTTCATCCTCAGGACAAATTGGAAACTGTACGGTACAGGAGGTTAAAGGTGCTGATTCTCCAAGTAGCGAGATTGCTAGTAAAGCGGCTGGAATGGCGAACCCTAGCACAAGGAGATGAGAAATGAGGTGCGTTTTAGAAACCTTTCCCGATCACACAGTGTACCATCTTCTGGGTTTCTAATGCATGTTTTCGATGTAGGAAGATGACCTTGAAGCTGGAGATTTGGGACCCATCGGAAGGGTACCAGGCAGTATTAGTTTAAAGTGTCTGCATTTGCTCACCCAACCTCACCAAAACTCTCAGCCCCAAGAGTGTCGACCCTTATGTCTCATCCAGCTGTGGGTCTACATATGGTCAACCCAGGTTGCATCACAGCCCCTGAACGAATTTTGTAAGAATATTTCTCTCTTTCACTGTCTTTGTCTGATGGGTTTTTAAAGTAATTTATTTTTATAATGGGGTTTAGCTGCTTTTCACTGCTGTGTTTATGCCGCTTTACACCCACTTGACTCACTTACAGAGAGATATCAATACCTAGGTTTTAAGATTCTTACTAGTCAGATATATTCTAGTGCGGTGAATAGGGGCTGTTGAGTCCAGTTCACTGAGCAAGGGGTAGGTCTTTTCTATTACATATTGGGTTTATGGAACGGTATCTGAGCTAGTTTGAAACCCTTGTTTTATGCATCACCCCACTTCACCTTTCCCGTACAGCAGCCATAGTGTGTTTTCTAAATGTGTGACTCTGTTCTGTTTTGTAATTCAGTTCAAGTGTAGCGATTTTTACATTCCCTCTGTAAGTGATATATTATGATAAGTGTCTTTTTCTGTGTGACTTATTTCACTTAGAATCGTTGTACCTAAATCCACTCATCAGGCTGCTACTAGCCCTATGACATTGATTTCATGGCTGAGTGATATTCCATTGTACTTAAGGACCACAACTTCTTTATCCATTATTGTCTTTCCTGGGATATTTACGGTGTAACGAAGTGGAGGTTTTTGTCCCCAGAGGAGCCGAGAGTTTGAGTGCCTGTGTCTTGCTGATTTTTACTTTACCCAATTTATACGCCCATGAGTGGAAGTGCCCTATGCTCTCTAAGCAGTGTTTTTTAAATGTTGCAGCAAACACCGTACACTTCTCCACAGTGGCTGTTGGCAATTTACATCCCGCCCTTCAGCGTAGCAAGGCTTCCATTTCTCCATGGCCTGTCCTGCATTTCTGGTTTTGACACTTTTTTCAGCATGGCCCTTTTGACGGATGGGAAGCGAGACTTCTTTGTAGCGCTGATTTGCCTTTCCAGGTTGCTTGGTTGGCCAAAAAGGGCGTATGCGTTTTTTCCTGAATATATTCAGGAAAAAACGCATACGCCCTTTTTGGCCAAGGGCATCATTGTCCAAGTTTTGCTGCTTTTCATGTGCTTTAAAGGCGATTCGAATCTGCCTCCTGAAATCTGTTTCCTGCAATTCTGCCTTGCTTTCAAATCCTCTTCGTTGCCTTCCCTCAATATATTTGTGGACGAGAGTTATCATTTATAACTCTGCAGGTTTGTGAATTGCAGTGCCCCTGAGCTCCGTTTTTCAACTCACTTTTTTGGGAGCTGGCCGCAAAAGCGCAGGATTGCTTCAGGCCCTTTTCTGGTTCTGGGGTGCAGGCTGAGCCTGTGGTTAATTCTTCTTCCTTATGGCAAAATAGAGTGACCTGTGCCTGTCCCAACACCTAGAGCTAGTCTCTATTTGGTTCCCCCTCTTCCCGTTCATCCTCAGGACAAATTGGAAACTGTACGGTACAGGAGGTTAAAGGTGCTGATTCTCCAAGTAGCGAGATTGCTAGTAAAGCGGCTGGAATGGCGAACCCTAGCACAAGGAGATGAGAAATGAGGTGCGTTTTAGAAACCTTTCCCGATCACACGGTGTACCATCTTCTGGGTTTCTAATGCATGTTTTCGATGTAGGAAGATGACCTTGAAGCTGGAGATTTGGGACCCATCGGAAGGGTACCAGGCAGTATTAGTTTAAAGTGTCTGCATTTGCTCACCCAACCTCACCAAAACTCTCAGCCCCAAGAGTGTCCACCCTTATGTCTGATCCAGCTGTGGGTCTACATATGGTCAACCCAGGTTGCATCACAGCCCCTGAACGAATTTTGTAAGAATATTTCTCTCTTTCACTGTCTTTGTCTGATGGGTTTTTAAAGTAATTTATTTTTATAATGGGGTTTAGCTGCTTTTCACTGCTGTGTTTATGCCGCTTTACACCCACTTGACTCACTTACAGAGAGATATCAATACCTAGGTTTTAAGATTCTTACTAGTCAGATATATTCTAGTGCGGTGAATAGGGGCTGTTGAGTCCAGTTCACTGAGCAAGGGGTAGGTCTTTTCTATTACATATTGGGTTTATGGAACGGTATCTGAGCTAGTTTGAAACCCTTGTTTTATGCATCACCCCACTTCACCTTTCCCGTACAGCAGCCATAGTGTGTTTTCTAAATGTGTGACTCTGTTCTGTTTTGTAATTCAGTTCAAGTGTAGCGATGTTTACATTCCCTCTGTAAGTGATATATTATGATAAGTGTCTTTTTCTGTGTGACTTATTTCACTTAGAATCGTTGTACCTAAATCCACTCATCAGGCTGCTACTAGCCCTATGACATTGATTTCATGGCTGAGTGATATTCCATTGTACTTAAGGACCACAACTTCTTTATCCATTATTGTCTTTCCTGGGATATTTACGGTGTAACGAAGTGGAGGTTGTTGTCCCCAGAGGAGCCGAGAGTTTGAGTGCCTGTGTCTTGCTGATTTTTAGTTTACCCAATTTATACGCCCATGAGTGGAAGTGCCCTATGCTCTCTAAGCAGTGTTTTTTAAATGTTGCAGCAAACACCGTACACTTCTCCACAGTGGCTGTTGGCAATTTACATCCCGCCCTTCAGCGTAGCAAGGCTTCCATTTCTCCATGGCCTGTCCTGCATTTCTGGTTTTGACACTTTTTTCAGCATGGCCCTTTTGACGGATGGGAAGCGAGACTTCTTTGTAGCGCTGATTTGCCTTTCCAGGTTGCTTGGTTGGCCAAAAAGGGCGTATGCGTTTTTTCCTGAATATATTCAGGAAAAAACGCATTCGCCCTTTTTGGCCAAGGGCATCATTGTCCAAGTTTTGCCGCTTTTCATGTGCTTTAAAGGCGATTCGTATCTGCCTCCTGAAATCTCTTTCCTGCAATTCTGCCTTGCTTTCAAATCCTCTTCGTTGCCTTCCCTCTATATATTTGTGGACGAGAGTTATCATTTATAACTCTGCAGATTTGTGAATTGCAGTGCCCCTGAACTCCATTTTTCAACTCGCTTTTTTGGGAGCTGGCCGCAAAAGCGCAGGATTGCTTCAGGCCCTATTATGGTTCTGGGGTGCAGGCTGAGCCTGTGGTTAATTCTTCTTCCTGATGGGAAAATAAAGTGACCTGTGCCTGTCCCAACACCTAGAGCTAGTCTCTATTTGGTTCCCCCTCTTCCCGTTCATCCTCAGGACAAATTGGAAACTGTACGGTACAGGAGGTTAAAGGTGCTGATTCTCCAAGTAGCGAGATTGCTAGTAAAGCGGCTGGAATGGCGAACCCTAGCACAAGGAAATGAGAAATGAGGTGCGTTTTAGAAACCTTTCCCGATCACACGGTGTACCATCTTCTGGGTTTCTAATGCATGTTTTCGATGTAGGAAGATGACCTTGAACCTGGAGATTTGGGACCCATCGGAAGGGTACCAGGCAGTATTACTTTAAAGTGTCTGCATTTGCTCACCCAACCTCACCAAAACTCTGAGCCCGAAGAGTGTCCACCCTTATGTCTCATCCAGCTGTGGGTCTACATATGGTCAATCCAGGTTGCATCACAGCCCCTGAACGAATTTTGTAAGAATATTTCTCTCTTTTACTGTCTTTGTTTCATGGGTTTTTAAAGTAATTTATTTTTATAATGGGGTTTACCTGCTTTTCACTGCTGTGTTTATGCCGCTTTACACCCACTTGACTCACTTACAGAGAGATATCAATACATAGGTTTTAAGATTCTTACTAGTCAGATATATTCTAGTGCGGTGAGTAGGGGGTGTTGAGTCCAGTTCACTGAGCAAGGGGTAGGTCTTTTCTATTACATATTGGGTTTATGGAATGGTATCTGAGCTAGTTTGAAACCCTTGTTTTATGTATCACCCCATTGCACCTTTCCCGTACAGCAGCCATAGTGTATTTTCTAAATGTGTGACTCTGTTCTGTTTTGTAATTCAGTTCAAGTGTAGCGATTTTTACATTCCCTTTGTAAGTGATATCGTGTGATAAGTGTCTTTTTCTGTGTGACTTATTTCACTTTGAATCGTCTTACCTAAATCTACTCATCATGCTGCTACTAGCCCTATGACATTGATTTCATGGCTGAGTGATATTCCATTGTACATAAGGACCACAACTTCTTTATCCATTTTTGTCTTTCCTGGGATATTTAAGGTGTAACGAAGTGGAGGTTGTTGTCCCCAGAGCAGCCCTAGATTTTCGGGTGCCTGTGTCTTGCTGATTTTTAGTTTACCCAATTTATACGCCCATGAGTGGAGTGCCGTATGCTCTCTAAGCTGTGTTTTTTAGATGTTGCAGGACACACCGTACACTTCTCCAGAGTGGCTGTTGGCAATTTACATCCCGCCCATCAGCGTAGCAAGGCTTCCATTTCTCCATGGCCTGTCCTGCATTTCTGGATTTGACACTTTTTTCAGCATGAAACTTTTGACCGATGGGAAGCGAGACTTCTTTGTAGCACTGATTTGCCTTTCCAGGTTGCTTGGTTGGCCAAAAAGGGCGTATGCCTTTTTTCCTGAATATATTCAGGAAAAAACGCATACGCCCTTTTTGGTCTAGGGCATCATTGTCCACGTTTTGCCGCTTTTCATGTGCTTTAAAGGCAATTCGTATCTGCCTCCTGAAATCTCTTTCCTGCAATTCTGCCTTGCTTTCAAATCCTCTTCGTTGCCTTCCCTCTATATATTTGTGGACGAGAGTTATCATTTATAACTCTGCAGGTTTGTGAATTGCAGTGCCCCTGAGCTCCATTTTTCAACTCGCTTTTTTGGGAGCTGGCCGCAAAAGCGCAGGATTGCTTCAGGCCCTATTCTGGTTCTGGGGTGCAGGCTGAGCCTGTGGTTAATTCTTCTTCCTGATGGGAAAATAAAGTAACCTGTGCCTGTCCCAACACCTAGAGCTAGTCTCTCATTTGTTCCCCCTCTTCCCGTTCATCCACAGGACAAATTGGAACCGGTACGGTACAGGAGGTTAAAGGTGCTGATTCTCCAAGAAGCGAGATTGCTAGTAAAGCGGCTTAAACAGCGAACTCTAGCACAAGGAGATGGGAAATGAGTAGCGTTTTAGAAACCTTTCCCGATCACACGGTGTACCATCTTCTGGGTTTCTAATGCATGTTTTCGATGTAGAAAGATGACCTTGAACCTGGAGATTTGGGACCCATCGGAAGGGTACCAGGCAGGGTACCAGGCAGTATTACTTTAAAGTGTCTGCATTTGCTCACCCAACCTCACCAAACCTCTCAGCCCCAAGAGTGTCCACCCTTATGTCTCATCCAGCTGTGGCTCTACATATGGTCAACCCAGGTTGCATCACAGCCCCTGAACGAATTTTGTAAGAATATTTCTCTCTTTCACTGTCTTTGTTTCATGGGTTTTTAAAGTAATTTATTTTTATAATGGGGTTTAGCTGCTTTTCACGGCTGTGTTTATCCCGCTTTACACCCACTTGACTCACTTACACAGAGATATCAATATATAGGTTTTAAGATTCTTACTAGTCAGATATATTCTAGTGCGGTGAATAGGGGGTGTTGAGTCCAGTTCACTGAGCAAGGGGTCGGTCTTTTCTATTACATATTGGGTTTATGGAATGGTATCTGAGCTAGTTTGAAACCCTTGTTTTATGCATCACCCCACTTCACCTTTCCTTTACAGCAGCCATAGTGTGTTTTCTAAATGTGTGACTCTGTTCTGTTTTGTAATTCAGTTCAAGTGTAGCAATTTTTACATTCCCTCTGTAAGTGATATGGTGTGATAAGTTTCTTTTTGTGTGTGACTTATTTCACTTTGAATCGTCGTACCTAAATCCACTCATCATGCTGCTACTAGCCCTATTACATTGATTTCATGGCTGAGTGATATTCCATTGTACATAAGGACCACAACTTCTTTATCCATTTTTCTCCTTCCTGGGATATTTAAGGTGTAACGAAGTGGAGGTTGTTGTCCACAGAGCAGCCCTAAAGTTTGGGGTGCCTGTGTCTTGCTGATTTTTAGTTTTCCCAATTTATACGCCCATGAGTGGAAGTGCCCTATGCTCTCTAAGCTGTGTTTTTTAGATGTTGCAGCACACACCGTACACTTCTCCACAGTGGCTGTTGGCAATTTACATCCTGCCCATCAGCGTAGCAAGGCTTCCATTTCACCATGGCCTGTCCTGCATTTCTGGTTTTGAGACTTTATTCAGCATGGCCCTTTTGACCGATGGGAAGCGAGACTTCTTTGTAGCACAGATTTGCCTTTCCAGGTTGCTTGGTTGGCCAAAAACGGCGTATGCGTTTTTTCCTGCATATATTCAGGAAAAAACGCATACGCCGTTTTTGGCCAAGGGCATCATTGTCGACGTTTTGCTGCATTTCATGTGCTTTAAAGGCGATTCGAATCTACCTCCTGAAATGTGTTTCCTGCAATTCTGCCTTGCTTTCAAATCCTCTTCGTTGCCTTCCCTCAATATATTTGTGGACGAGAGTTATCATTTGTAACTCTGCATGTTTGCGAATTGCAGTGCCCCTGAGCTCCATGTTTCAACTCGCTTTTTTGGGAGCTGGCCGCAAAAGCGCAGGATTGCTTCAGGCCCTATTCTGGTTCTGGGGTGCAGGCTGAGCCTGTGGTTAATTCTTCTTCCTGATGGGAAAATAAAGTGACCTGTGACTGTCCCAACACCTAGAGCTAGTCTCTCATTTGTTCCCCCTCTACCCGTTCATCCACAGGACAAATTGGAACCTGTACGGTACAGGAAGTTAAAGGTGCTGATTCTCCAAGAAGCGAGATTGCTAGTAAAGCGGCTGGAATGGCGAACCCTAGCACAAGGAGATGAGAAATGAGGTGCGTTTTAGAAACTTTTCCCGATCACACGGTGTACCATCTTCTGGGTTTCTAATGCATGTTTTCGATGTAGGAAGATGACCTTGAACCTGGAGATTTGGGACCCATCGGAAGGGTACCAGGCAGCATTACTTTAATTGGTCTGCATTTGCTCACCCAACCTCACCAAACCTCTCAGCCCCAAGAGTGTCCACCCTTATATCTCATACAGCTGTGGGTCTAGATATGGTCAATCCAGGTGGCATCACAGCCCCTGAACGAATTTTCTAAGAATATTTCTCTCTTTCACTGTCTTTGTTTCATGGGTTTTTAAAAGTAATTTATTTTTATACTGGGGTTTAGCTGCTTTTCACTGCTGTGTTTATGCAGCTTTACACCCCATTGACTCACTTACAGAGAGATATCAATACATAGGTTTTAAGATTCTTACTAGTCAGATATATTCTTGTGCGGTGAATACGGGGTGTTGAGTCCACTTCACTGAGCAAGGGGTAGGTCTTTTCTATTACATATTGGGTTTATGGAACGGTATCTGAGCTAGTTTGAAACTTTTGTTTTATGCATCACCCCACTTCACCTTTCCCGTACAGCAGCCATAGTGTGTTTTCTAAGTGTGTGACTCTGTTCTGTTTTGTAATTCAGTTCAAGTTTAGCGATTTTTACATTCCCTCTGTTAGTGATATATTATGATAAGTGTCTTTTTCTGTGTGACTTATTTCACTTAGAATCGTCGTACCTAAATCCACTCATCATGCTGCTACTAGCCTTATGACATTGATTTCATGGCTGAGTGATATTCCATTGTACATAAGGACCACAACTTCTTTATCCATTTTTGTCTTTCCTGGGATATTTAAGGTGTAACGAAGTGGAGGTTGTTGTCCCCAGAGCAGCCCTAGAGTTTCGGGTGCCTGTGTCTTGCTGATTTTTAGTTTACCCAATTTATACGCCCATGAGTGGAGTGCCGTATGCTCTCTAAGCTGTGTTTTTTAGATGTTGCAGGACACACCGTACACTTCTCCAGAGTGGCTGTTGGCAATTTACATCCCGCCCATCAGCGTAGCAAGGCTTCCATTCCTCCATGGCCTGTCCTGCATTTCTGGATTTGACACTTTTTTCAGCATGAACCTTTTGACCGATGGGAAGCGAGACTTCTTTGTAGCACTGATTTGCCTTTCCAGGTTGCTTGGTTGGCCAAAAAGGGCGTATGCCTTTTTTCCTGAATATATTCAGGAAAAAACGCATACGCCCTTTTTGGTCTAGGGCATCATTGTCCACGTTTTGCCGCTTCTCATGTGCTTTAAAGGCGATTCGTATCTGCCTCCTGAAATCTCTTTCCTGCAATTCTGCCTTGCTTTCAAATCCTCTTCGTTGCCTTCCCTCTATATACTTGTGGACGAGAGTTATCATTTATAACTCTGCAGGTTTGTGAATTGCAGTGCCCCTGAGCTCCATTTTTCAACTCGCTTTTTTGGGAGCTGGCCGCAAAAGCGCAGGATTGCTTCAGGCCCTATTCTGGTTCTGGGGTGCAGGCTGAGCCTGTGGTTAATTCTTCTTCCTGATGGGAAAATAAAGTGACCTGTGCCTGTCCCAACACCTAGAGCTAGTCTCTCATTTGTTCCCCCTCTTCCCGTTCATCCACAGGACAAATTGGAACCGGTACGGTACAGGAGGTTAAAGGTGCTGATTCTCCAAGAAGCGAGATTGCTAGTAAAGCGGCTTGAACAGCGAACTCTAGCACAAGGAGATGGGAAATGAGTAGCGTTTTAGAAACCTTTCCCGATCACATGGTGTACCATCTTCTGGGTTTCTAATGCATGTTTTCGATGTAGAAAGATGACCTTGAACCTGGAGATTTGGGACCCATCGGAAGGGTACCAGGCAGGGTACCAGGCAGTATTACTTTAAAGTGTCTGCATTTGCTCACCCAACCTCACCAAACCTCTCAGCCCCAAGAGTGTCCACCCTTATGTCTCATCCAGCTGTGGCTCTACATATGGTCAACCCAGGTTGCATCACAGCCCCTGAACGAATTTTGTAAGAATATTTCTCTCTTTCACTGTCTTTGTTTCATGGGTTTTTAAAGTAATTTATTTTTATAATGGGGTTTAGCTGCTTTTCACGGCTGTGTTTATCCCGCTTTACACCCACTTGACTCACTTACACAGAGATATCAATATATAGGTTTTAAGATTCTTACTAGTCAGATATATTCTAGTGCGGTGAATAGGGGGTGTTGAGTCCAGTTCACTGAGCAAGGGGTCGGTCTTTTCTATTACATATTGGGTTTATGGAATGGTATCTGAGCTAGTTTGAAACCCTTGTTTTATGCATCACCCCACTTCACCTTTCCTGTACAGCAGCCATAGTGTGTTTTCTAAATGTGTGACTCTGTTCTGTTTTGTAATTCAGTTCAAGTGTAGCAATTTTTACATTCCCTCTGTAAGTGATATGGTGTGATAAGTTTCTTTTTGTGTGTGACTTATTTCACTTTGAATCGTCGTACCTAAATCCACTCATCATGCTGCTACTAGCCCTATTACATTGATTTCATGGCTGAGTGATATTCCATTGTACATAAGGACCACAACTTCTTTATCCATTTTTCTCTTTCCTGGTATATTTAAGGTGTAACGAAGTGGAGGTTGTTGTCCACAGAGCAGCCCTAAAGTTTGGGGTGCCTGTGTCTTGCTGATTTTTAGTTTTCCCAATTTATACGCCCATGAGTGGAAGTGCCCTATGCTCTCTAAGCTGTGTTTTTTAGATGTTGCAGCACACACCGTACACTTCTCCACAGTGGCTGTTGGCAATTTACATCCTGCCCATCAGCGTAGCAAGGCTTCCATTTCACCATGGCCTGTCCTGCATTTCTGGTTTTGAGACTTTATTCAGCATGGCCCTTTTGACCGATGGGAAGCGAGACTTCTTTGTAGCACAGATTTGCCTTTCCAGGTTGCTTGGTTGGCCAAAAACGGCGTATGCGTTTTTTCCTGCATATATTCAGGAAAAAACGCATACGCCGTTTTTGGCCAAGGGCATCATTGTCGACGTTTTGCTGCATTTCATGTGCTTTAAAGGCGATTCGAATCTACCTCCTGAAATGTGTTTCCTGCAATTCTGCCTTGCTTTCAAATCCTCTTCGTTGCCTTCCCTCAATATATTTGTGGACGAGAGTTATCATTTGTAACTCTGCATGTTTGCGAATTGCAGTGCCCCTGAGCTCCATGTTTCAACTCGCTTTTTTGGGAGCTGGCCGCAAAAGCGCAGGATTGCTTCAGGCCCTATTCTGGTTCTGGGGTGCAGGCTGAGCCTGTGGTTAATTCTTCTTCCTGATGGGAAAATAAAGTGACCTGTGACTGTCCCAACACCTAGAGCTAGTCTCTCATTTGTTCCCCCTCTACCCGTTCATCCACAGGACAAATTGGAACCTGTACGGTACAGGAAGTTAAAGGTGCTGATTCTCCAAGAAGCGAGATTGCTAGTAAAGCGGCTGGAATGGCGAACCCTAGCACAAGGAGATGAGAAATGAGGTGCGTTTTAGAAACTTTTCCCGATCACACGGTGTACCATCTTCTGGGTTTCTAATGCATGTTTTCGATGTAGGAAGATGACCTTGAACCTGGAGATTTGGGACCCATCGGAAGGGTACCAGGCAGCATTACTTTAATTGGTCTGCATTTGCTCACCCAACCTCACCAAACCTCTCAGCCCCAAGAGTGTCCACCCTTATATCTCATACAGCTGTGGGTCTAGATATGGTCAATCCAGGTGGCATCACAGCCCCTGAACGAATTTTCTAAGAATATTTCTCTCTTTCACTGTCTTTGTTTCATGGGTTTTTAAAAGTAATTTATTTTTATACTGGGGTTTAGCTGCTTTTCACTGCTGTGTTTATGCAGCTTTACACCCCATTGACTCACTTACAGAGAGATATCAATACATAGGTTTTAAGATTCTTACTAGTCAGATATATTCTTGTGCGGTGAATACGGGGTGTTGAGTCCACTTCACTGAGCAAAGGGTAGGTCTTTTCTATTACATATTGGGTTTATGGAACGGTATCTGAGCTAGTTTGAAACTTTTGTTTTATGCATCACCCCACTTCACCTTTCCCGTACAGCAGCCATAGTGTGTTTTCTAAGTGTGTGACTCTGTTCTGTTTTGTAATTCAGTTCAAGTTTAGCGATTTTTACATTCCCTCTGTTAGTGATATATTATGATAAGTGTCTTTTTCTGTGTGACTTATTTCACTTAGAATCGTCGTACCTAAATCCACTCATCATGCTGCTACTAGCCTTATGACATTGATTTCATGGCTGAGTGATATTCCATTGTACATAAGGACCACAACTTCTTTATCCATTTTTGTCTTTCCTGGGATATTTAAGGTGTAACGAAGTGGAGGTTGTTGTCCCCAGAGCAGCCCTAGAGTTTCGGGTGCCTGTGTCTTGCTGATTTTTAGTTTACCCAATTTATACGCCCATGAGTGGAGTGCCGTATGCTCTCTAAGCTGTGTTTTTTAGATGTTGCAGGACACACCGTACACTTCTCCAGAGTGGCTGTTGGCAATTTACATCCCGCCCATCAGCGTAGCAAGGCTTCCATTCCTCCATGGCCTGTCCTGCATTTCTGGATTTGACACTTTTTTCAGCATGAACCTTTTGACCGATGGGAAGCGAGACTTCTTTGTAGCACTGATTTGCCTTTCCAGGTTGCTTGGTTGGCCAAAAAGGGCGTATGCCTTTTTTCCTGAATATATTCAGGAAAAAACGCATACGCCCTTTTTGGTCTAGGGCATCATTGTCCACGTTTTGCCGCTTCTCATGTGCTTTAAAGGCGATTCGTATCTGCCTCCTGAAATCTCTTTCCTGCAATTCTGCCTTGCTTTCAAATCCTCTTCGTTGCCTTCCCTCTATATACTTGTGGACGAGAGTTATCATTTATAACTCTGCAGGTTTGTGAATTGCAGTGCCCCTGAGCTCCATTTTTCAACTCGCTTTTTTGGGAGCTGGCCGCAAAAGCGCAGGATTGCTTCAGGCCCTATTCTGGTTCTGGGGTGCAGGCTGAGCCTGTGGTTAATTCTTCTTCCTGATGGGAAAATAAAGTGACCTGTGCCTGTCCCAACACCTAGAGCTAGTCTCTCATTTGTTCCCCCTCTTCCCGTTCATCCACAGGACAAATTGGAACCGGTACGGTACAGGAGGTTAAAGGTGCTGATTCTCCAAGAAGCGAGATTGCTAGTAAAGCGGCTTGAACAGCGAACTCTAGCACAAGGAGATGGGAAATGAGTAGCGTTTTAGAAACCTTTCCCGATCACACGGTGTACCATCTTCTGGGTTTCTAATGCATGTTTTCGATGTAGAAAGATGACCTTGAACCTGGAGATTTGGGACCCATCGGAAGGGTACCAGGCAGGGTACCAGGCAGTATTACTTTAAAGTGTCTGCATTTGCTCACCCAACCTCACCAAACCTCTCAGCCCCAAGAGTGTCCACCCTTATGTCTCATCCAGCTGTGGCTCTACATATGGTCAACCCAGGTTGCATCACAGCCCCTGAACGAATTTTGTAAGAATATTTCTCTCTTTCACTGTCTTTGTTTCATGGGTTTTTAAAGTAATTTATTTTTATAATGGGGTTTAGCTGCTTTTCACGGCTGTGTTTATCCCGCTTTACACCCACTTGACTCACTTACACAGAGATATCAATACATAGGTTTTAAGATTCTTACTAGTCAGATATATTCTAGTGCGGTGAATAGGGGGTGTTGAGTCCAGTTCACTGAGCAAGGGGTCGGTCTTTTCTATTACATATTGGGTTTATGGAACGGTATCTGAGCTAGTTTGAAACCCTTGTTTTATGCATCACCCCACTTCACCTTTCCCGTACAGCAGCCATAGTGTGTTTTCTAAATGTGTGACTCTGTTCTGTTTTGTAATTCAGTTCAAGTGTAGCAATTTTTACATTCCCTCTGTAAGTGATATGGTGTGATAAGTTTCTTTTTGTGTGTGACTTATTTCACTTTGAATCGTCGTACCTAAATCCACTCATCAGGCTGCTACTAGCCCTATGACATTGATTTCATGGCTGAGTGATATTCCATTGTACTTAAGGACCACAACTTCTTTATCCATTATTGTCTTTCCTGGGATATTTACGGTGTAACGAAGTGGAGGTTTTTGTCCCCAGAGGAGCCGAGAGTTTGAGTGCCTGTGTCTTGCTGATTTTTAGTTTACACAATTTATACGCCCATGAGTGGAAGTGCCCTATGCTCTCTAAGCAGTGTTTTTTAAATGTTGCAGCAAACACCGTACACTTCTCCACAGTGGCTGTTGGCAATTTACATCCCGCCCTTCAGCGTAGCAAGGCTTCCATTTCTCCATGGCCTGTCCTGCATTTCTGGTTTTGACACTTTTTTCAGCATGGCCCTTTTGACGGATGGGAAGCGAGACTTCTTTGTAGCGCTGATTTGCCTTTCCAGGTTGCTTGGTTGGCCAAAAAGGGCGTATGCGTTTTTTCCTGAATATATTCAGGAAAAAACGCATACGCCCTTTTTGGCCAAGGGCATCATTGTCCAAGTTTTGCCGCTTTTCATGTGCTTTAAAGGCGATTCGAATCTGCCTCCTGAAATCTGTTTCCTGCAATTCTGCCTTGCTTTCAAATCCTCTTCGTTGCCTTCCCTCAATATATTTGTGGACGAGAGTTATCATTTATAACTCTGCAGGTTTGTGAATTGCAGTGCCCCTGAGCTCCGTTTTTCAACTCACTTTTTTGGGAGCTGGCCGCAAAAGCGCAGGATTGCTTCAGGCCCTTTTCTGGTTCTGGGGTGCAGGCTGAGCCTGTGGTTAATTCTTCTTCCTTATGGCAAAATAGAGTGACCTGTGCCTGTCCCAACACCTAGAGCTAGTCTCTATTTGGTTCCCCCTCTTCCCGTTCATCCTCAGGACAAATTGGAAACTGTACGGTACAGGAGGTTAAAGGTGCTGATTCTCCAAGTAGCGAGATTGCTAGTAAAGCGGCTGGAATGGCGAACCCTAGCACAAGGAGATGAGAAATGAGGTGCGTTTTAGAAACCTTTCCCGATCACACAGTGTACCATCTTCTGGGTTTCTAATGCATGTTTTCGATGTAGGAAGATGACCTTGAAGCTGGAGATTTGGGACCCATCGGAAGGGTACCAGGCAGTATTAGTTTAAAGTGTCTGCATTTGCTCACCCAACCTCACCAAAACTCTCAGCCCCAAGAGTGTCCACCCTTATGTCTCATCCAGCTGTGGGTCTACATATGGTCAACCCAGGTTGCATCACAGCCCCTGAACGAATTTTGTAAGAATATTTCTCTCTTTCACTGTCTTTGTCTGATGGGTTTTTAAAGTAATTTATTTTTATAATGGGGTTTAGCTGCTTTTCACTGCTGTGTTTATGCCGCTTTACACCCACTTGACTCACTTACAGAGAGATATCAATACCTAGGTTTTAAGATTCTTACTAGTCAGATATATTCTAGTGCGGTGAATAGGGGCTGTTGAGTCCAGTTCACTGAGCAAGGGGTAGGTTTTTTCTATTACATATTGGGTTTATGGAACGGTATCTGAGCTAGTTTGAAACCCTTGTTTTATGCATCATCCCACTTCACCTTTCCCGTACAGCAGCCATAGTGTGTTTTCTAAATGTGTGACTCTGTTCTGTTTTGTAATTCAGTTCAAGTGTAGCGATTTTTACATTCCCTCTGTAAGTGATATATTATGATAAGTGTCTTTTTCTGTGTGACTTATTTCACTTAGAATCGTTGTACCTAAATCCACTCATCAGGCTGCTACTAGCCCTATGACATTGATTTCATGGCTGAGTGATATTCCATTGTACTTAAGGACCACAACTTCTTTATCCATTATTGTCTTTCCTGGGATATTTACGGTGTAACGAAGTGGAGGTTTTTGTCCCCAGAGGAGCCGAGAGTTTGAGTGCCTGTGTCTTGCTGATTTTTAGTTTACCCAATTTATACGCCCATGAGTGGAAGTGCCCTATGCTCTCTAAGCAGTGTTTTTTAAATGTTGCAGCAAACACCGTACACTTCTCCACAGTGGCTGTTGGCAATTTACATCCCGCCCTTCAGCGTAGCAAGGCTTCCATTTCTCCATGGCCTGTCCTGCATTTCTGGTTTTGACACTTTTTTCAGCATGGCCCTTTTGACGGATGGGAAGCGAGACTTCTTTGTAGCGCTGATTTGCCTTTCCAGGTTGCTTGGTTGGCCAAAAAGGGCGTATGCGTTTTTTCCTGAATATATTCAGGAAAAAACGCATACGCCCTTTTTGGCCAAGGGCATCATTGTCCAAGTTTTGCCGCTTTTCATGTGCTTTAAAGGCGATTCGAATCTGCCTCCTGA
Organism: Balaenoptera physalus; assembly: GCF_965194825.1. Lineage (NCBI taxonomy): Eukaryota > Metazoa > Chordata > Mammalia > Artiodactyla > Balaenopteridae > Balaenoptera > Balaenoptera physalus. Next base: position 76,051 of record NW_028125759.1, read on the forward strand.
AATCTGTTTCCTGCAATTCTGCCTTGCTTTCAAATCCTCTTCGTTTCCTTCCCTCAATATATTTGTGGACGAGAGTTATCATTTATAACTCTGCAGGTTTGTGAATTGCAGTGCCCCTGAGCTCCGTTTTTCAACTCACTTTTTTGGGAGCTGGCCGCAAAAGCGCAGGATTGCTTCAGGCCCTTTTCTGGTTCTGGGGTGCAGGCTGAGCCTGTGGTTAATTCTTCTTCCTTATGGCAAAATAGAGTGACCTGTGCCTGTCCCAACACCTAGAGCTAGTCTCTATTTGGTTCCCCCTCTTCCCGTTCATCCTCAGGACAAATTGGAAACTGTACGGTACAGGAGGTTAAAGGTGCTGATTCTCCAAGTAGCGAGATTGCTAGTAAAGCGGCTGGAATGGCGAACCCTAGCACAAGGAGATGAGAAATGAGGTGCGTTTTAGAAACCTTTCCCGATCACACGGTGTACCATCTTCTGGGTTTCTAATGCATGTTTTCGATGTAGGAAGATGACCTTGAAGCTGGAGATTTGGGACCCATCGGAAGGGTACCAGGCAGTATTAGTTTAAAGTGTCTGCATTTGCTCACCCAACCTCACCAAAACTCTCAGCCCCAAGAGTTTCCACCCTTATGTCTCATCCAGCTGTGGGTCTACATATGGTCAACCCAGGTTGCATCACAGCCCCTGAACGAATTTTGTAAGAATATTTCTCTCTTTCACTGTCTTTGTCTGATGGGTTTTTAAAGTAATTTATTTTTATAATGGGGTTTAGCTGCTTTTCACTGCTGTGTTTATGCCGCTTTACACCCACTTGACTCACTTACAGAGAGATATCAATACCTAGGTTTTAAGATTCTTACTAGTCAGATATGTTCTAGTGCGGTGAATAGGGGCTGTTGAGTCCAGTTCACTGAGCAAGGGGTAGGTCTTTTCTATTACATATTGGGTTTATGGAACGGTATCTGAGCTAGTTTGAAACCCTTGTTTTATGCATCACCCCACTTCACCTTTCCCGTACAGCAGCCATAGTGTGTTTTCTAAATGTGTGACTCTGTTCTGTTTTGTAATTCAGTTCAAGTGTAGCGATTTTTACATTCCCTCTGTAAGTGATATATTATGATAAGTGTCTTTTTCTGTGTGACTTATTTCACTTAGAATCGTTGTACCTAAATCCACTCATCAGGCTGCTACTAGCCCTATGACATTGATTTCATGGCTGAGTGATATTCCATTGTACTTAAGGACCACAACTTCTTTATCCATTATTGTCTTTCCTGGGATATTTACGGTGTAACGAAGTGGAGGTTTTTGTCCCCAGAGGAGCCGAGAGTTTGAGTGCCTGTGTCTTGCTGATTTTTAGTTTACCCAATTTATACGCCCATGAGTGGAAGTGCCCTATGCTCTCTAAGCAGTGTTTTTTAAATGTTGCAGCAAACACCGTACACTTCTCCACAGTGGCTGTTGGCAATTTACATCCCGCCCTTCAGCGTAGCAAGGCTTCCATTTCTCCATGGCCTGTCCTGCATTTCTGGTTTTGACACTTTTTTCAGCATGGCCCTTTTGACGGATGGGAAGCGAGACTTCTTTGTAGCGCTGATTTGCCTTTCCAGGTTGCTTGGTTGGCCAAAAAGGGCGTATGCGTTTTTTCCTGAATATATTCAGGAAAAAACGCATACGCCCTTTTTGGCCAAGGGCATCATTGTCCAAGTTTTGCCGCTTTTCATGTGCTTTAAAGGCGATTCGAATCTGCCTCCTGAAATCTGTTTCCTGCAATTCTGCCTTGCTTTCAAATCCTCTTCGTTGCCTTCCCTCAATATATTTGTGGACGAGAGTTATCATTTATAACTCTGCAGGTTTGTGAATTGCAGTGCCCCTGAGCTCCGTTTTTCAACTCACTTTTTTGGGAGCTGGCCGCAAAAGAGCAGGATTGCTTCAGGCCCTTTTCTGGTTCTGGGGTGCAGGCTGAGCCTGTGGTTAATTCTTCTTCCTTATGGCAAAATAGAGTGACCTGTGCCTGTCCCAACACCTAGAGCTAGTCTCTATTTGGTTCCCCCTCTTCCCGTTCATCCTCAGGACAAATTGGAAACTGTACGGTACAGGAGGTTAAAGGTGCTGATTCTCCAAGTAGCGAGATTGCTAGTAAAGCGGCTGGAATGGCGAACCCTAGCACAAGGAGATGAGAAATGAGGTGCGTTTTAGAAACCTTTCCCGATCACACAGTGTACCATCTTCTGGGTTTCTAATGCATGTTTTCGATGTAGGAAGATGACCTTGAAGCTGGAGATTTGGGACCCATCGGAAGGGTACCAGGCAGTATTAGTTTAAAGTGTCTGCATTTGCTCACCCAACCTCACCAAAACTCTCAGCCCCAAGAGTGTCCACCCTTATGTCTCATCCAGCTGTGGGTCTACATATGGTCAACCCAGGTTGCATCACAGCCCCTGAACGAATTTTGTAAGAATATTTCTCTCTTTCACTGTCTTTGTCTGATGGGTTTTTAAAGTAATTTATTTTTATAATGGGGTTTAGCTGCTTTTCACTGCTGTGTTTATGCCGCTTTACACCCACTTGACTCACTTACAGAGAGATATCAATACCTAGGTTTTAAGATTCTTACTAGTCAGATATATTCTAGTGCGGTGAATAGGGGCTGTTGAGTCCAGTTCACTGAGCAAGGGGTAGGTCTTTTCTATTACATATTGGGTTTATGGAACGGTATCTGAGCTAGTTTGAAACCCTTGTTTTATGCATCACCCCACTTCACCTTTCCCGTACAGCAGCCATAGTGTGTTTTCTAAATGTGTGACTCTGTTCTGTTTTGTAATTCAGTTCAAGTGTAGCGATGTTTACATTCCCTCTGTAAGTGATATATTATGATAAGTGTCTTTTTCTGTGTGACTTATTTCACTTAGAATCGTTGTACCTAAATCCACTCATCAGGCTGCTACTAGCCCTATGACATTGATTTCATGGCTGAGTGATATTCCATTGTACTTAAGGACCACAACTTCTTTATCCATTATTGTCTTTCCTGGGATATTTACGGTGTAACGAAGTGGAGGTTTTTGTCCCCAGAGGAGCCGAGAGTTTGAGTGCCTGTGTCTTGCTGATTTTTAGTTTACCCAATTTATACGCCCATGAGTGGAAGTGCCCTATGCTCTCTAAGCAGTGTTTTTTAAATGTTGCAGCAAACACCGTACACTTCTCCACAGTGGCTGTTGGCAATTTACATCCCGCCCTTCAGCGTAGCAAGGCTTCCATTTCTCCATGGCCTGTCCTGCATTTCTGGTTTTGACACTTTTTTCAGCATGGCCCTTTTGACGGATGGGAAGCGAGACTTCTTTGTAGCGCTGATTTGCCTTTCCAGGTTGCTTGGTTGGCCAAAAAGGGCGTATGCGTTTTTTCCTGAATATATTCAGGAAAAAACGCATACGCCCTTTTTGGCCAAGGGCATCATTGTCCAAGTTTTGCCGCTTTTCATGTGCTTTAAAGGCGATTCGAATCTGCCTCCTGAAATCTGTTTCCTGCAATTCTGCCTTGCTTTCAAATCCTCTTCGTTGCCTTCCCTCAATATATTTGTGGACGAGAGTTATCATTTATAACTCTGCAGGTTTGTGAATTGCAGTGCCCCTGAGCTCCGTTTTTCAACTCACTTTTTTGGGAGCTGGCCGCAAAAGCGCAGGATTGCTTCAGGCCCTTTTCTGGTTCTGGGGTGCAGGCTGAGCCTGTGGTTAATTCTTCTTCCTTATGGCAAAATAGAGTGACCTGTGCCTGTGCCAACACCTAGAGCTAGTCTCTATTTGGTTCCCCCTCTTCCCGTTCATCCTCAGGACAAATTGGAAACTGTACGGTACAGGAGGTTAAAGGTGCTGATTCTCCAAGTAGCGAGATTGCTAGTAAAGCGGCTGGAATGGCGAACCCTAGCACAAGGAGATGAGAAATGAGGTGCGTTTTAGAAACCTTTCCCGATCACACAGTGTACCATCTTCTGGGTTTCTAATGCATGTTTTCGATGTAGGAAGATGACCTTGAAGCTGGAGATTTGGGACCCATCGGAAGGGTACCAGGCAGTATTAGTTTAAAGTGTCTGCATTTGCTCACCCAACCTCACCAAAACTCTCAGCCCCAAGAGTGTCCACCCTTATGTCTCATCCAGCTGTGGGTCTACATATGGTCAACCCAGGTTGCATCACAGCCCCTGAACGAATTTTGTAAGAATATTTCTCTCTTTCACTGTCTTTGTCTGATGGGTTTTTAAAGTAATTTATTTTTATAATGGGGTTTAGCTGCTTTTCACTGCTGTGTTTATGCCGCTTTACACCCACTTGACTCACTTACAGAGAGATATCAATACCTAGGTTTTAAGATTCTTACTAGTCAGATATGTTCTAGTGCGGTGAATAGGGGCTGTTGAGTCCAGTTCACTGAGCAAGGGGTAGGTCTTTTCTATTACATATTGGGTTTATGGAACGGTATCTGAGCTAGTTTGAAACCCTTGTTTTATGCATCACCCCACTTCACCTTTCCCGTACAGCAGCCATAGTGTGTTTTCTAAATGTGTGACTCTGTTCTGTTTTGTAATTCAGTTCAAGTGTAGCGATTTTTACATTCCCTCTGTAAGTGATATATTATGATAAGTGTCTTTTTCTGTGTGACTTATTTCACTTAGAATCGTTGTACCTAAATCCACTCATCAGGCTGCTACTAGCCCTATGACATTGATTTCATGGCTGAGTGATATTCCATTGTACTTAAGGACCACAACTTCTTTATCCATTATTGTCTTTCCTGGGATATTTACGGTGTAACGAAGTGGAGGTTTTTGTCCCCAGAGGAGCCGAGAGTTTGAGTGCCTGTGTCTTGCTGATTTTTAGTTTACCCAATTTATACGCCCATGAGTGGAAGTGCCCTATGCTCTCTAAGCAGTGTTTTTTAAATGTTGCAGCAAACACCGTACACTTCTCCACAGTGGCTGTTGGCAATTTACATCCCGCCCTTCAGCGTAGCAAGGCTTCCATTTCTCCATGGCCTGTCCTGCATTTCTGGTTTTGACACTTTTTTCAGCATGGCCCTTTTGACGGATGGGAAGCGAGACTTCTTTGTAGCGCTGATTTGCCTTTCCAGGTTGCTTGGTTGGCCAAAAAGGGCGTATGCGTTTTTTCCTGAATATATTCAGGAAAAAACGCATACGCCCTTTTTGGCCAAGGGCATCATTGTCCAAGTTTTGCCGCTTTTCATGTGCTTTAAAGGCGATTCGAATCTGCCTCCTGAAATCTGTTTCCTGCAATTCTGCCTTGCTTTCAAATCCTCTTCGTTGCCTTCCCTCAATATATTTGTGGACGAGAGTTATCATTTATAACTCTGCAGGTTTGTGAATTGCAGTGCCCCTGAGCTCCGTTTTTCAACTCACTTTTTTGGGAGCTGGCCGCAAAAGAGCAGGATTGCTTCAGGCCCTTTTCTGGTTCTGGGGTGCAGGCTGAGCCTGTGGTTAATTCTTCTTCCTTATGGCAAAATAGAGTGACCTGTGCCTGTCCCAACACCTAGAGCTAGTCTCTATTTGGTTCCCCCTCTTCCCGTTCATCCTCAGGACAAATTGGAAACTGTACGGTACAGGAGGTTAAAGGTGCTGATTCTCCAAGTAGCGAGATTGCTAGTAAAGCGGCTGGAATGGCGAACCCTAGCACAAGGAGATGAGAAATGAGGTGCATTTTAGAAACCTTTCCCGATCACACAGTGTACCATCTTCTGGGTTTCTAATGCATGTTTTCGATGTAGGAAGATGACCTTGAAGCTGGAGATTTGGGACCCATCGGAAGGGTACCAGGCAGTATTAGTTTAAAGTGTCTGCATTTGCTCACCCAACCTCACCAAAACTCTCAGCCCCAAGAGTGTCCACCCTTATGTCTCATCCAGCTGTGGGTCTACATATGGTCAACCCAGGTTGCATCACAGCCCCTGAACGAATTTTGTAAGAATATTTCTCTCTTTCACTGTCTTTGTCTGATGGGTTTTTAAAGTAATTTATTTTTATAATGGGGTTTAGCTGCTTTTCACTGCTGTGTTTATGCCGCTTTACACCCACTTGACTCACTTACAGAGAGATATCAATACCTAGGTTTTAAGATTCTTACTAGTCAGATATATTCTAGTGCGGTGAATAGGGGCTGTTGAGTCCAGTTCACTGAGCAAGGGGTAGGTCTTTTCTATTACATATTGGGTTTATGGAACGGTATCTGAGCTAGTTTGAAACCCTTGTTTTATGCATCACCCCACTTCACCTTTCCCGTACAGCAGCCATAGTGTGTTTTCTAAATGTGTGACTCTGTTCTGTTTTGTAATTCAGTTCAAGTGTAGCGATTTTTACATTCCCTCTGTAAGTGATATATTATGATAAGTGTCTTTTTCTGTGTGACTTATTTCACTTAGAATCGTTGTACCTAAATCCACTCATCAGGCTGCTACTAGCCCTATGACATTGATTTCATGGCTGAGTGATATTCCATTGTACTTAAGGACCACAACTTCTTTATCCATTATTGTCTTTCCTGGGATATTTACGGTGTAACGAAGTGGAGGTTTTTGTCCCCAGAGGAGCCGAGAGTTTGAGTGCCTGTGTCTTGCTGATTTTTAGTTTACCCAATTTATACGCCCATGAGTGGAAGTGCCCTATGCTCTCTAAGCAGTGTTTTTTAAATGTTGCAGCAAACACCGTACACTTCTCCACAGTGGCTGTTGGCAATTTACATCCCGCCCTTCAGCGTAGCAAGGCTTCCATTTCTCCATGGCCTGTCCTGCATTTCTGGTTTTGACACTTTTTTCAGCATGGCCCTTTTGACGGATGGGAAGCGAGACTTCTTTGTAGCGCTGATTTGCCTTTCCAGGTTGCTTGGTTGGCCAAAAAGGGCGTATGCGTTTTTTCCTGAATATATTCAGGAAAAAACGCATACGCCCTTTTTGGCCAAGGGCATCATTGTCCAAGTTTTGCCGCTTTTCATGTGCTTTAAAGGCGATTCGAATCTGCCTCCTGAAATCTGTTTCCTGCAATTCTGCCTTGCTTTCAAATCCTCTTCGTTGCCTTCCCTCAATATATTTGTGGACGAGAGTTATCATTTATAACTCTGCAGGTTTGTGAATTGCAGTGCCCCTGAGCTCCGTTTTTCAACTCACTTTTTTGGGAGCTGGCCGCAAAAGAGCAGGATTGCTTCAGGCCCTTTTCTGGTTCTGGGGTGCAGGCTGAGCCTGTGGTTAATTCTTCTTCCTTATGGCAAAATAGAGTGACCTGTGCCTGTCCCAACACCTAGAGCTAGTCTCTATTTGGTTCCCCCTCTTCCCGTTCATCCTCAGGACAAATTGGAAACTGTACGGTACAGGAGGTTAAAGGTGCTGATTCTCCAAGTAGCGAGATTGCTAGTAAAGCGGCTGGAATGGCGAACCCTAGCACAAGGAGATGAGAAATGAGGTGCGTTTTAGAAACCTTTCCCGATCACACAGTGTACCATCTTCTGGGTTTCTAATGCATGTTTTCGATGTAGGAAGATGACCTTGAAGCTGGAGATTTGGGACCCATCGGAAGGGTACCAGGCAGTATTAGTTTAAAGTGTCTGCATTTGCTCACCCAACCTCACCAAAACTCTCAGCCCCAAGAGTGTCCACCCTTATGTCTCATCCAGCTGTGGGTCTACATATGGTCAACCCAGGTTGCATCACAGCCCCTGAACGAATTTTGTAAGAATATTTCTCTCTTTCACTGTCTTTGTCTGATGGGTTTTTAAAGTAATTTATTTTTATAATGGGGTTTAGCTGCTTTTCACTGCTGTGTTTATGCCGCTTTACACCCACTTGACTCACTTACAGAGAGATATCAATACCTAGGTTTTAAGATTCTTACTAGTCAGATATATTCTAGTGCGGTGAATAGGGGCTGTTGAGTCCAGTTCACTGAGCAAGGGGTAGGTCTTTTCTATTACATATTGGGTTTATGGAACGGTATCTGAGCTAGTTTGAAACCCTTGTTTTATGCATCACCCCACTTCACCTTTCCCGTACAGCAGCCATAGTGTGTTTTCTAAATGTGTGACTCTGTTCTGTTTTGTAATTCAGTTCAAGTGTAGCGATTTTTACATTCCCTCTGTAAGTGATATATTATGATAAGTGTCTTTTTCTGTGTGACTTATTTCACTTAGAATCGTTGTACCTAAATCCACTCATCAGGCTGCTACTAGCCCTATGACATTGATTTCATGGCTGAGTGATATTCCATTGTACTTAAGGACCACAACTTCTTTATCCATTATTGTCTTTCCTGGGATATTTACGGTGTAACGAAGTGGAGGTTTTTGTCCCCAGAGGAGCCGAGAGTTTGAGTGCCTGTGTCTTGCTGATTTTTAGTTTACCCAATTTATACGCCCATGAGTGGAAGTGCCCTATGCTCTCTAAGCAGTGTTTTTTAAATGTTGCAGCAAACACCGTACACTTCTCCACAGTGGCTGTTGGCAATTTACATCCCGCCCTTCAGCGTAGCAAGGCTTCCATTTCTCCATGGCCTGTCCTGCATTTCTGGTTTTGACACTTTTTTCAGCATGGCCCTTTTGACGGATGGGAAGCGAGACTTCTTTGTAGCGCTGATTTGCCTTTCCAGGTTGCTTGGTTGGCCAAAAAGGGCGTATGCGTTTTTTCCTGAATATATTCAGGAAAAAACGCATACGCCCTTTTTGGCCAAGGGCATCATTGTCCAAGTTTTGCCGCTTTTCATGTGCTTTAAAGGCGATTCGAATCTGCCTCCTGAAATCTGTTTCCTGCAATTCTGCCTTGCTTTCAAATCCTCTTCGTTGCCTTCCCTCAATATATTTGTGGACGAGAGTTATCATTTATAACTCTGCAGGTTTGTGAATTGCAGTGCCCCTGAGCTCCGTTTTTCAACTCACTTTTTTGGGAGCTGGCCGCAAAAGAGCAGGATTGCTTCAGGCCCTTTTCTGGTTCTGGGGTGCAGGCTGAGCCTGTGGTTAATTCTTCTTCCTTATGGCAAAATAGAGTGACCTGTGCCTGTCCCAACACCTAGAGCTAGTCTCTATTTGGTTCCCCCTCTTCCCGTTCATCCTCAGGACAAATTGGAAACTGTACGGTACAGGAGGTTAAAGGTGCTGATTCTCCAAGTAGCGAGATTGCTAGTAAAGCGGCTGGAATGGCGAACCCTAGCACAAGGAGATGAGAAATGAGGTGCGTTTTAGAAACCTTTCCCGATCACACAGTGTACCATCTTCTGGGTTTCTAATGCATGTTTTCGATGTAGGAAGATGACCTTGAAGCTGGAGATTTGGGACCCATCGGAAGGGTACCAGGCAGTATTAGTTTAAAGTGTCTGCATTTGCTCACCCAACCTCACCAAAACTCTCAGCCCCAAGAGTGTCCACCCTTATGTCTCATCCAGCTGTGGGTCTACATATGGTCAACCCAGGTTGCATCACAGCCCCTGAACGAATTTTGTAAGAATATTTCTCTCTTTCACTGTCTTTGTCTGATGGGTTTTTAAAGTAATTTATTTTTATAATGGGGTTTAGCTGCTTTTCACTGCTGTGTTTATGCCGCTTTACACCCACTTGACTCACTTACAGAGAGATATCAATACCTAGGTTTTAAGATTCTTACTAGTCAGATATATTCTAGTGCGGTGAATAGGGGCTGTTGAGTCCAGTTCACTGAGCAAGGGGTAGGTCTTTTCTATTACATATTGGGTTTATGGAACGGTATCTGAGCTAGTTTGAAACCCTTGTTTTATGCATCACCCCACTTCACCTTTCCCGTACAGCAGCCATAGTGTGTTTTCTAAATGTGTGACTCTGTTCTGTTTTGTAATTCAGTTCAAGTGTAGCGATTTTTACATTCCCTCTGTAAGTGATATATTATGATAAGTGTCTTTTTCTGTGTGACTTATTTCACTTAGAATCGTTGTACCTAAATCCACTCATCAGGCTGCTACTAGCCCTATGACATTGATTTCATGGCTGAGTGATATTCCATTGTACTTAAGGACCACAACTTCTTTATCCATTATTGTCTTTCCTGGGATATTTACGGTGTAACGAAGTGGAGGTTTTTGTCCCCAGAGGAGCCGAGAGTTTGAGTGCCTGTGTCTTGCTGATTTTTAGTTTACCCAATTTATACGCCCATGAGTGGAAGTGCCCTATGCTCTCTAAGCAGTGTTTTTTAAATGTTGCAGCAAACACCGTACACTTCTCCACAGTGGCTGTTGGCAATTTACATCCCGCCCTTCAGCGTAGCAAGGCTTCCATTTCTCCATGGCCTGTCCTGCATTTCTGGTTTTGACACTTTTTTCAGCATGGCCCTTTTGACGGATGGGAAGCGAGACTTCTTTGTAGCGCTGATTTGCCTTTCCAGGTTGCTTGGTTGGCCAAAAAGGGCGTATGCGTTTTTTCCTGAATATATTCAGGAAAAAACGCATACGCCCTTTTTGGCCAAGGGCATCATTGTCCAAGTTTTGCCGCTTTTCATGTGCTTTAAAGGCGATTCGAATCTGCCTCCTGAAATCTGTTTCCTGCAATTCTGCCTTGCTTTCAAATCCTCTTCGTTGCCTTCCCTCAATATATTTGTGGACGAGAGTTATCATTTATAACTCTGCAGGTTTGTGAATTGCAGTGCCCCTGAGCTCCGTTTTTCAACTCACTTTTTTGGGAGCTGGCCGCAAAAGCGCAGGATTGCTTCAGGCCCTTTTCTGGTTCTGGGGTGCAGGCTGAGCCTGTGGTTAATTCTTCTTCCTTATGGCAAAATAGAGTGACCTGTGCCTGTGCCAACACCTAGAGCTAGTCTCTATTTGGTTCCCCCTCTTCCCGTTCATCCTCAGGACAAATTGGAAACTGTACGGTACAGGAGGTTAAAGGTGCTGATTCTCCAAGTAGCGAGATTGCTAGTAAAGCGGCTGGAATGGCGAACCCTAGCACAAGGAGATGAGAAATGAGGTGCGTTTTAGAAACCTTTCCCGATCACACAGTGTACCATCTTCTGGGTTTCTAATGCATGTTTTCGATGTAGGAAGATGACCTTGAAGCTGGAGATTTGGGACCCATCGGAAGGGTACCAGGCAGTATTAGTTTAAAGTGTCTGCATTTGCTCACCCAACCTCACCAAAACTCTCAGCCCCAAGAGTGTCCACCCTTATGTCTCATCCAGCTGTGGGTCTACATATGGTCAACCCAGTTTGCATCACAGCCCCTGAACGAATTTTGTAAGAATATTTCTCTCTTTCACTGTCTTTGTCTGATGGGTTTTTAAAGTAATTTATTTTTATAATGGGGTTTAGCTGCTTTTCACTGCTGTGTTTATGCCGCTTTACACCCACTTGACTCACTTACAGAGAGATATCAATACCTAGGTTTTAAGATTCTTACTAGTCAGATATATTCTAGTGCGGTGAATAGGGGCTGTTGAGTCCAGTTCACTGAGCAAGGGGTAGGTTTTTTCTATTACATATTGGGTTTATGGAACGGTATCTGAGCTAGTTTGAAACCCTTGTTTTATGCATCATCCCACTTCACCTTTCCCGTACAGCAGCCATAGTGTGTTTTCTAAATGTGTGACTCTGTTCTGTTTTGTAATTCAGTTCAAGTGTAGCGATTTTTACATTCCCTCTGTAAGTGATATATTATGATAAGTGTCTTTTTCTGTGTGACTTATTTCACTTAGAATCGTTGTACCTAAATCCACTCATCAGGCTGCTACTAGCCCTATGACATTGATTTCATGGCTGAGTGATATTCCATTGTACTTAAGGACCACAACTTCTTTATCCATTATTGTCTTTCCTGGGATATTTACGGTGTAACGAAGTGGAGGTTTTTGTCCCCAGAGGAGCCGAGAGTTTGAGTGCCTGTGTCTTGCTGATTTTTAGTTTACCCAATTTATACGCCCATGAGTGGAAGTGCCCTATGCTCTCTAAGCAGTGTTTTTTAAATGTTGCAGCAAACACCGTACACTTCTCCACAGTGGCTGTTGGCAATTTACATCCCGCCCTTCAGCGTAGCAAGGCTTCCATTTCTCCATGGCCTGTCCTGCATTTCTGGTTTTGACACTTTTTTCAGCATGGCCCTTTTGACGGATGGGAAGCGAGACTTCTTTGTAGCGCTGATTTGCCTTTCCAGGTTGCTTGGTTGGCCAAAAAGGGCGTATGCGTTTTTTCCTGAATATATTCAGGAAAAAACGCATACGCCCTTTTTGGCCAAGGGCATCATTGTCCAAGTTTTGCCGCTTTTCATGTGCTTTAAAGGCGATTCGAATCTGCCTCCTGAAATCTGTTTCCTGCAATTCTGCCTTGCTTTCAAATCCTCTTCGTTGCCTTCCCTCAATATATTTGTGGACGAGAGTTATCATTTATAACTCTGCAGGTTTGTGAATTGCAGTGCCCCTGAGCTCCGTTTTTCAACTCACTTTTTTGGGAGCTGGCCGCAAAAGAGCAGGATTGCTTCAGGCCCTTTTCTGGTTCTGGGGTGCAGGCTGAGCCTGTGGTTAATTCTTCTTCCTTATGGCAAAATAGAGTGACCTGTGCCTGTCCCAACACCTAGAGCTAGTCTCTATTTGGTTCCCCCTCTTCCCGTTCATCCTCAGGACAAATTGGAAACTGTACGGTACAGGAGGTTAAAGGTGCTGATTCTCCAAGTAGCGAGATTGCTAGTAAAGCGGCTGGAATGGCGAACCCTAGCACAAGGAGATGAGAAATGAGGTGCGTTTTAGAAACCTTTCCCGATCACACAGTGTACCATCTTCTGGGTTTCTAATGCATGTTTTCGATGTAGGAAGATGACCTTGAAGCTGGAGATTTGGGACCCATCGGAAGGGTACCAGGCAGTATTAGTTTAAAGTGTCTGCATTTGCTCACCCAACCTCACCAAAACTCTCAGGCCCAAGAGTGTCCACCCTTATGTCTCATCCAGCTGTGGGTCTACATATGGTCAACCCAGGTTGCATCACAGCCCCTGAACGAATTTTGTAAGAATATTTCTCTCTTTCACTGTCTTTGTCTGATGGGTTTTTAAAGTAATTTATTTTTATAATGGGGTTTAGCTGCTTTTCACTGCTGTGTTTATGCCGCTTTACACCCACTTGACTCACTTACAGAGAGATATCAATACCTAGGTTTTAAGATTCTTACTAGTCAGATATATTCTAGTGCGGTGAATAGGGGCTGTTGAGTCCAGTTCACTGAGCAAGGGGTAGGTTTTTTCTATTACATATTGGGTTTATGGAACGGTATCTGAGCTAGTTTGAAACCCTTGTTTTATGCATCATCCCACTTCACCTTTCCCGTACAGCAGCCATAGTGTGTTTTCTAAATGTGTGACTCTGTTCTGTTTTGTAATTCAGTTCAAGTGTAGCGATGTTTACATTCCCTCTGTAAGTGATATATTATGATAAGTGTCTTTTTCTGTGTGACTTATTTCACTTAGAATCGTTGTACCTAAATCCACTCATCAGGCTGCTACTAGCCCTATGACATTGATTTCATGGCTGAGTGATATTCCATTGTACTTAAGGACCACAACTTCTTTATCCATTATTGTCTTTCCTGGGATATTTACGGTGTAACGAAGTGGAGGTTTTTGTCCCCAGAGGAGCCGAGAGTTTGAGTGCCTGTGTCTTGCTGATTTTTAGTTTACCCAATTTATACGCCCATGAGTGGAAGTGCCCTATGCTCTCTAAGCAGTGTTTTTTAAATGTTGCAGCAAACACCGTACACTTCTCCACAGTGGCTGTTGGCAATTTACATCCCGCCCTTCAGCGTAGCAAGGCTTCCATTTCTCCATGGCCTGTCCTGCATTTCTGGTTTTGACACTTTTTTCAGCATGGCCCTTTTGACGGATGGGAAGCGAGACTTCTTTGTAGCGCTGATTTGCCTTTCCAGGTTGCTTGGTTGGCCAAAAAGGGCGTATGCGTTTTTTCCTGAATATATTCAGGAAAAAACGCATACGCCCTTTTTGGCCAAGGGCATCATTGTCCAAGTTTTGCCGCTTTTCATGTGCTTTAAAGGCGATTCGAATCTGCCTCCTGAAATCTGTTTCCTGCAATTCTGCCTTGCTTTCAAATCCTCTTCGTTGCCTTCCCTCAATATATTTGTGGACGAGAGTTATCATTTATAACTCTGCAGGTTTGTGAATTGCAGTGCCCCTGAGCTCCGTTTTTCAACTCACTTTTTTGGGAGCTGGCCGCAAAAGCGCAGGATTGCTTCAGGCCCTTTTCTGGTTCTGGGGTGCAGGCTGAGCCTGTGGTTAATTCTTCTTCCTTATGGCAAAATAGAGTGACCTGTGCCTGTCCCAACACCTAGAGCTAGTCTCTATTTGGTTCCCCCTCTTCCCGTTCATCCTCAGGACAAATTGGAAACTGTACGGTACAGGAGGTTAAAGGTGCTGATTCTCCAAGTAGCGAGATTGCTAGTAAAGCGGCTGGAATGGCGAACCCTAGCACAAGGAGATGAGAAATGAGGTGCGTTTTAGAAACCTTTCCCGATCACACGGTGTACAATCTTCTGGGTTTCTAATGCATGTTTTCGATGTAGGAAGATGACCTTGAAGCTGGAGATTTGGGACCCATCGGAAGGGTACCAGGCAGTATTAGTTTAAAGTGTCTGCATTTGCTCACCCAACCCCACCAAAACTCTCAGCCCCAAGAGTGTCCACCCTTATGTCTGATCCAGCTGTGGGTCTACATATGGTCAACCCAGGTTGCATCACAGCCCCTGAACGAATTTTGTAAGAATATTTCTCTCTTTCACTGTCTTTGTCTGATGGGTTTTTAAAGTAATTTATTTTTATAATGGGGTTTAGCTGCTTTTCACTGCTGTGTTTATGCCGCTTTACACCCACTTGACTCACTTACAGAGAGATATCAATACCTAGGTTTTAAGATTCTTACTAGTCAGATATATTCTAGTGCGGTGAATAGGGGCTGTTGAGTCCAGTTCACTGAGCAAGGGGTAGGTCTTTTCTATTACATATTGGGTTTATGGAACGGTATCTGAGCTAGTTTGAAACCCTTGTTTTATGCATCACCCCACTTCACCTTTCCCGTACAGCAGCCATAGTGTGTTTTCTAAATGTGTGACTCTGTTCTGTTTTGTAATTCAGTTCAAGTGTAGCGATTTTTACATTCCCTCTGTAAGTGATATATTATGATAAGTGTCTTTTTCTGTGTGACTTATTTCACTTAGAATCGTTGTACTTAAATCCACTCATCAGGCTGCTACTAGCCCTATGACATTGATTTCATGGCTGAGTGATATTCCATTGTACTTAAGGACCACAACTTCTTTATCCATTATTGTCTTTCCTGGGATATTTACGGTGTAACGAAGTGGAGGTTTTTGTCCCCAGAGGAGCCGAGAGTTTGAGTGCCTGTGTCTTGCTGATTTTTAGTTTACCCAATTTATACGCCCATGAGAGGAAGTGCCCTATGCTCTCTAAGCAGTGTTTTTTAAATGTTGCAGCAAACACCGTACACTTCTCCACAGTGGCTGTTGGCAATTTACATCCCGCCCTTCAGCGTAGCAAGGCTTCCATTTCTCCATGGCCTGTCCTGCATTTCTGGTTTTGACACTTTTTTCAGCATGGCCCTTTTGACGGATGGGAAGCGAGACTTCTTTGTAGCGCTGATTTGCCTTTCCAGGTTGCTTGGTTGGCCAAAAAGGGCGTATGCGTTTTTTCCTGAATATATTCAGGAAAAAACGCATACGCCCTTTTTGGCCAAGGGCATCATTGTCCAAGTTTTGCCGCTTTTCATGTGCTTTAAAGGCGATTCGAATCTGCCTCCTGAAATCTGTTTCCTGCAATTCTGCCTTGCTTTCAAATCCTCTTCGTTGCCTTCCCTCAATATATTTGTGGACGAGAGTTATCATTTATAACTCTGCAGGTTTGTGAATTGCAGTGCCCCTGAGCTCCGTTTTTCAACTCACTTTTTTGGGAGCTGGCCGCAAAAGCGCAGGATTGCTTCAGGCCCTTTTCTGGTTCTGGGGTGCAGGCTGAGCCTGTGGTTAATTCTTCTTCCTTATGGCAAAATAGAGTGACCTGTGCCTGTCCCAACACCTAGAGCTAGTCTCTATTTGGTTCCCCCTCTTCCCGTTCATCCTCAGGACAAATTGGAAACTGTACGGTACAGGAGGTTAAAGGTGCTGATTCTCCAAGTAGCGAGATTGCTAGTAAAGCGGCTGGAATGGCGAACCCTAGCACAAGGAGATGAGAAATGAGGTGCGTTTTAGAAACCTTTCCCGATCACACAGTGTACCATCTTCTGGGTTTCTAATGCATGTTTTCGATGTAGGAAGATGACCTTGAAGCTGGAGATTTGGGACCCATTGGAAGGGTACCAGGCAGTATTAGTTTAAAGTGTCTGCATTTGCTCACCCAACCTCACCAAAACTCTCAGCCCCAAGAGTTTCCACCCTTATGTCTCATCCAGCTGTGGGTCTACATATGGTCAACCCAGGTTGCATCACAGCCCCTGAACGAATTTTGTAAGAATATTTCTCTCTTTCACTGTCTTTGTCTGATGGGTTTTTAAAGTAATTTATTTTTATAATGGGGTTTAGCTGCTTTTCACTGCTGTGTTTATGCCGCTTTACACCCACTTGACTCACTTACAGAGAGATATCAATACCTAGGTTTTAAGATTCTTACTAGTCAGATATATTCTAGTGCGGTGAATAGGGGCTGTTGAGTCCAGTTCACTGAGCAAGGGGTAGGTCTTTTCTATTACATATTGGGTTTATGGAACGGTATCTGAGCTAGTTTGAAACCCTTGTTTTATGCATCACCCCACTTCACCTTTCCCGTACAGCAGCCATAGTGTGTTTTCTAAATGTGTGACTCTGTTCTGTTTTGTAATTCAGTTCAAGTGTAGCGATTTTTACATTCCCTCTGTAAGTGATATATTATGATAAGTGTCTTTTTCTGTGTGACTTATTTCACTTAGAATCGTTGTACCTAAATCCACTCATCAGGCTGCTACTAGCCCTATGACATTGATTTCATGGCTGAGTGATATTCCATTGTACTTAAGGACCACAACTTCTTTATCCATTATTGTCTTTCCTGGGATATTTACGGTGTAACGAAGTGGAGGTTTTTGTCCCCAGAGGAGCCGAGAGTTTGAGTGCCTGTGTCTTGCTGATTTTTAGTTTACCCAATTTATACGCCCATGAGTGGAAGTGCCCTATGCTCTCTAAGCAGTGTTTTTTAAATGTTGCAGCAAACACCGTACACTTCTCCACAGTGGCTGTTGGCAATTTACATCCCGCCCTTCAGCGTAGCAAGGCTTCCATTTCTCCATGGCCTGTCCTGCATTTCTGGTTTTGACACTTTTTTCAGCATGGCCCTTTTGACGGATGGGAAGCGAGACTTCTTTGTAGCGCTGATTTGCCTTTCCAGGTTGCTTGGTTGGCCAAAAAGGGCGTATGCGTTTTTTCCTGAATATATTCAGGAAAAAACGCATACGCCCTTTTTGGCCAAGGGCATCATTGTCCACGTTTTGCCGCTTTTCATGTGCTTTAAAGGCGATTCGAATCTGCCTCCTGAAATCTGTTTCCTGCAATTCTGCCTTGCTTTCAAATCCTCTTCGTTGCCTTCCCTCAATATATTTGTGGACGAGAGTTATCATTTATAACTCTGCAGGTTTGTGAATTGCAGTGCCCCTGAGCTCCGTTTTTCAACTCACTTTTTTGGGAGCTGGCCGCAAAAGAGCAGGATTGCTTCAGGCCCTTTTCTGGTTCTGGGGTGCAGGCTGAGCCTGTGGTTAATTCTTCTTCCTTATGGCAAAATAGAGTGACCTGTGCCTGTCCCAACACCTAGAGCTAGTCTCTATTTGGTTCCCCCTCTTCCCGTTCATCCTCAGGAAATATTGGAAACTGTACGGTACAGGAGGTTAAAGGTGCTGATTCTCCAAGTAGCGAGATTGCTAGTAAAGCGGCTGGAATGGCGAACCCTAGCACAAGGAGATGAGAAATGAGGTGCGTTTTAGAAACCTTTCCCGATCACACAGTGTACCATCTTCTGGGTTTCTAATGCATGTTTTCGATGTAGGAAGATGACCTTGAAGCTGGAGATTTGGGACCCATCGGAAGGGTACCAGGCAGTATTAGTTTAAAGTGTCTGCATTTGCTCACCCAACCTCACCAAAACTCTCAGCCCCAAGAGTGTCCACCCTTATGTCTCATCCAGCTGTGGGTCTACATATGGTCAACCCAGGTTGCATCACAGCCCCTGAACGAATTTTGTAAGAATATTTCTCTCTTTCACTGTCTTTGTCTGATGGGTTTTTAAAGTAATTTATTTTTATAATGGGGTTTAGCTGCTTTTCACTGCTGTGTTTATGCCGCTTTACACCCACTTGACTCACTTACAGAGAGATATCAATACCTAGGTTTTAAGATTCTTACTAGTCAGATATATTCTAGTGCGGTGAATAGGGGCTGTTGAGTCCAGTTCACTGAGCAAGGGGTAGGTCTTTTCTATTACATATTGGGTTTATGGAACGGTATCTGAGCTAGTTTGAAACCCTTGTTTTATGCATCACCCCACTTCACCTTTCCCGTACAGCAGCCATAGTGTGTTTTCTAAATGTGTGACTCTGTTCTGTTTTGTAATTCAGTTCAAGTGTAGCGATTTTTACATTCCCTCTGTAAGTGATATATTATGATAAGTGTCTTTTTCTGTGTGACTTATTTCACTTAGAATCGTTGTACCTAAATCCACTCATCAGGCTGCTACTAGCCCTATGACATTGATTTCATGGCTGAGTGATATTCCATTGTACTTAAGGACCACAACTTCTTTATCCATTATTGTCTTTCCTGGGATATTTACGGTGTAACGAAGTGGAGGTTTTTGTCCCCAGAGGAGCCGAGAGTTTGAGTGCCTGTGTCTTGCTGATTTTTAGTTTACCCAATTTATACGCCCATGAGTGGAAGTGCCCTATGCTCTCTAAGCAGTGTTTTTTAAATGTTGCAGCAAACACCGTACACTTCTCCACAGTGGCTGTTGGCAATTTACATCCCGCCCTTCAGCGTAGCAAGGCTTCCATTTCTCCATGGCCTGTCCTGCATTTCTGGTTTTGACACTTTTTTCAGCATGGCCCTTTTGACGGATGGGAAGCGAGACTTCTTTGTAGCGCTGATTTGCCTTTCCAGGTTGCTTGGTTGGCCAAAAAGGGCGTATGCGTTTTTTCCTGAATATATTCAGGAAAAAACGCATACGCCCTTTTTGGCCAAGGGCATCATTGTCCACGTTTTGCCGCTTTTCATGTGCTTTAAAGGCGATTCGAATCTGCCTCCTGAAATCTGTTTCCTGCAATTCTGCCTTGCTTTCAAATCCTCTTCGTTGCCTTCCCTCAATATATTTGTGGACGAGAGTTATCATTTATAACTCTGCAGGTTTGTGAATTGCAGTGCCCCTGAGCTCCGTTTTTCAACTCACTTTTTTGGGAGCTGGCCGCAAAAGAGCAGGATTGCTTCAGGCCCTTTTCTGGTTCTGGGGTGCAGGCTGAGCCTGTGGTTAATTCTTCTTCCTTATGGCAAAATAGAGTGACCTGTGCCTGTCCCAACACCTAGAGCTAGTCTCTATTTGGTTCCCCCTCTTCCCGTTCATCCTCAGGAAATATTGGAAACTGTACGGTACAGGAGGTTAAAGGTGCTGATTCTCCAAGTAGCGAGATTGCTAGTAAAGCGGCTGGAATGGCGAACCCTAGCACAAGGAGATGAGAAATGAGGTGCGTTTTAGAAACCTTTCCCGATCACACAGTGTACCATCTTCTGGGTTTCTAATGCATGTTTTCGATGTAGGAAGATGACCTTGAAGCTGGAGATTTGGGACCCATCGGAAGGGTACCAGGCAGTATTAGTTTAAAGTGTCTGCATTTGCTCACCCAACCTCACCAAAACTCTCAGCCCCAAGAGTGTCCACCCTTATGTCTCATCCAGCTGTGGGTCTACATATGGTCAACCCAGGTTGCATCACAGCCCCTGAACGAATTTTGTAAGAATATTTCTCTCTTTCACTGTCTTTGTCTGATGGGTTTTTAAAGTAATTTATTTTTATAATGGGGTTTAGCTGCTTTTCACTGCTGTGTTTATGCCGCTTTACACCCACTTGACTCACTTACAGAGAGATATCAATACCTAGGTTTTAAGATTCTTACTAGTCAGATATATTCTAGTGCGGTGAATAGGGGCTGTTGAGTCCAGTTCACTGAGCAAGGGGTAGGTCTTTTCTATTACATATTGGGTTTATGGAACGGTATCTGAGCTAGTTTGAAACCCTTGTTTTATGCATCACCCCACTTCACCTTTCCCGTACAGCAGCCATAGTGTGTTTTCTAAATGTGTGACTCTGTTCTGTTTTGTAATTCAGTTCAAGTGTAGCGATTTTTACATTCCCTCTGTAAGTGATATATTATGATAAGTGTCTTTTTCTGTGTGACTTATTTCACTTAGAATCGTTGTACCTAAATCCACTCATCAGGCTGCTACTAGCCCTATGACATTGATTTCATGGCTGAGTGATATTCCATTGTACTTAAGGACCACAACTTCTTTATCCATTATTGTCTTTCCTGGGATATTTACGGTGTAACGAAGTGGAGGTTTTTGTCCCCAGAGGAGCCGAGAGTTTGAGTGCCTGTGTCTTGCTGATTTTTAGTTTACCCAATTTATACGCCCATGAGTGGAAGTGCCCTATGCTCTCTAAGCAGTGTTTTTTAAATGTTGCAGCAAACACCGTACACTTCTCCACAGTGGCTGTTGGCAATTTACATCCCGCCCTTCAGCGTAGCAAGGCTTCCATTTCTCCATGGCCTGTCCTGCATTTCTGGTTTTGACACTTTTTTCAGCATGGCCCTTTTGACGGATGGGAAGCGAGACTTCTTTGTAGCGCTGATTTGCCTTTCCAGGTTGCTTGGTTGGCCAAAAAGGGCGTATGCGTTTTTTCCTGAATATATTCAGGAAAAAACGCATACGCCCTTTTTGGCCAAGGGCATCATTGTCCAAGTTTTGCCACTTTTCATGTGCTTTAAAGGTGATTCGAATCTGCCTCCTGAAATCTGTTTCCTGCAATTCTGCCTTGCTTTCAAATCCTCTTCGTTGCCTTCCCTCAATATATTTGTGGACGAGAGTTATCATTTATAACTCTGCAGGTTTGTGAATTGCAGTGCCCCTGAGCTCCGTTTTTCAACTCACTTTTTTGGGAGCTGGCCGCAAAAGCGCAGGATTGCTTCAGGCCCTTTTCTGGTTCTGGGGTGCAGGCTGAGCCTGTGGTTAATTCTTCTTCCTTATGGCAAAATAGAGTGACCTGTGCCTGTCCCAACACCTAGAGCTAGTCTCTATTTGGTTCCCCCTCTTCCCGTTCATCCTCAGGACAAATTGGAAACTGTACGGTACAGGAGGTTGAAGGTGCTGATTCTCCAAGTAGCGAGATTGCTAGTAAAGCGGCTGGAATGGCGAACCCTAGCACAAGGAGATGAGAAATGAGGTGCGTTTTAGAAACCTTTCCCGATCACACGGTGTACCATCTTCTGGGTTTCTAATGCATGTTTTCGATGTAGGAAGATGACCTTGAAGCTGGAGATTTGGGACCCATCGGAAGGGTACCAGGCAGTATTAGTTTAAAGTGTCTGCATTTGCTCACCCAACCTCACCAAAACTCTCAGCCCCAAGAGTGTCCACCCTTATGTCTGATCCAGCTGTGGGTCTACATATGGTCAACCCAGGTTGCATCACAGCCCCTGAACGAATTTTGTAAGAATATTTCTCTCTTTCACTGTCTTTGTCTGATGGGTTTTTAAAGTAATTTATTTTTATAATGGGGTTTAGCTGCTTTTCACTGCTGTGTTTATGCCGCTTTACACCCACTTGACTCACTTACAGAGAGATATCAATACCTAGGTTTTAAGATTCTTACTAGTCAGATATATTCTAGTGCGGTGAATAGGGGGTGTTGAGTCCAGTTCACTGAGCAAGGGGTAGGTCTTTTCTATTACATATTGGGTTTATGGAACGGTATCTGAGCTAGTTTGAAACTTTTGTTTTATGCATCACCCCACTTCACCTTTCCCGTACAGCAGCCATAGTGTGTTTTCTAAATGTGTGACTCTGTTCTGTTTTGTAATTCAGTTCAAGTGTAGCGATGTTTACATTCCCTCTGTAAGTGATATATTATGATAAGTGTCTTTTTCTGTGTGACTTATTTCACTTAGAATCGTTGTACCTAAATCCACTCATCAGGCTGCTACTAGCCCTATGACATTGATTTCATGGCTGAGTGATATTCCATTGTACTTAAGGACCACAACTTCTTTATCCATTATTGTCTTTCCTGGGATATTTACGGTGTAACGAAGTGGAGGTTGTTGTCCCCAGAGGAGCCGAGAGTTTGAGTGCCTGTGTCTTGCTGATTTTTAGTTTACCCAATTTATACGCCCATGAGTGGAAGTGCCCTATGCTCTCTAAGCAGTGTTTTTTAAATGTTGCAGCAAACACCGTACACTTCTCCACAGTGGCTGTTGGCAATTTACATCCCGCCCTTCAGCGTAGCAAGGCTTCCATTTCTCCATGGCCTGTCCTGCATTTCTGGTTTTGACACTTTTTTCAGCATGGCCCTTTTGACGGATGGGAAGCGAGACTTCTTTGTAGCGCTGATTTGCCTTTCCAGGTTGCTTGGTTGGCCAAAAAGGGCGTATGCGTTTTTTCCTGAATATATTCAGGAAAAAACGCATACGCCCTTTTTGGCCAAGGGCATCATTGTCCAAGTTTTGCCGCTTTTCATGTGCTTTAAAGGCGATTCGTATCTGCCTCCTGAAATCTCTTTCCTGCAATTCTGCCTTGCTTTCAAATCCTCTTCGTTGCCTTCCCTCTATATATTTGTGGACGAGAGTTATCATTTATAACTCTGCAGATTTGTGAATTGCAGTGCCCCTGAACTCCATTTTTCAACTCGCTTTTTTGGGAGCTGGCCGCAAAAGCGCAGGATTGCTTCAGGCCCTATTATGGTTCTGGGGTGCAGGCTGAGCCTGTGGTTAATTCTTCTTCCTGATGGGAAAATAAAGTGACCTGTGACTGTCCCAACACCTAGAGCTAGTCTCTCATTGGTTCCCCCTCTTCCCGTTCATCCACAGGACAAATTGGAACCTGTACGGTACAGGAGGTTAAAGGTGCTGATTCTCCAAGAAGCGAGATTGCTAGTAAAGGGGCTTGAATGGCGAACTCTAGCTCAAGGAGATGGGAAATGAGAAAAGTTTTAGAAATCTTTCCCGATCACACGGTGTACCATCTTCTGGGTTTCTAATGCATGTTTTCGATGTAGGAAGATGACCTTGAAGCTGGAGATTTGGGACCCATTGGAAGGGTACCAGGCAGTATTAGTTTAAAGTGTCTGCATTTGCTCACCCAACCTCACCAAAACTCTCAGCCCCAAGAGTTTCCACCCTTATGTCTCATCCAGCTGTGGGTCTACATATGGTCAACCCAGGTTGCATCACAGCCCCTGAACGAATTTTGTAAGAATATTTCTCTCTTTCACTGTCTTTGTCTGATGGGTTTTTAAAGTAATTTATTTTTATAATGGGGTTTAGCTGCTTTTCACTGCTGTGTTTATGCCGCTTTACACCCACTTGACTCACTTACAGAGAGATATCAATACCTAGGTTTTAAGATTCTTACTAGTCAGATATATTCTAGTGCGGTGAATAGGGGCTGTTGAGTCCAGTTCACTGAGCAAGGGGTAGGTCTTTTCTATTACATATTGGGTTTATGGAACGGTATCTGAGCTAGTTTGAAACCCTTGTTTTATGCATCACCCCACTTCACCTTTCCCGTACAGCAGCCATAGTGTGTTTTCTAAATGTGTGACTCTGTTCTGTTTTGTAATTCAGTTCAAGTGTAGCGATTTTTACATTCCCTCTGTAAGTGATATATTATGATAAGTGTCTTTTTCTGTGTGACTTATTTCACTTAGAATCGTTGTACCTAAATCCACTCATCAGGCTGCTACTAGCCCTATGACATTGATTTCATGGCTGAGTGATATTCCATTGTACTTAAGGACCACAACTTCTTTATCCATTATTGTCTTTCCTGGGATATTTACGGTGTAACGAAGTGGAGGTTTTTGTCCCCAGAGGAGCCGAGAGTTTGAGTGCCTGTGTCTTGCTGATTTTTAGTTTACCCAATTTATACGCCCATGAGTGGAAGTGCCCTATGCTCTCTAAGCAGTGTTTTTTAAATGTTGCAGCAAACACCGTACACTTCTCCACAGTGGCTGTTGGCAATTTACATCCCGCCCTTCAGCGTAGCAAGGCTTCCATTTCTCCATGGCCTGTCCTGCATTTCTGGTTTTGACACTTTTTTCAGCATGGCCCTTTTGACGGATGGGAAGCGAGACTTCTTTGTAGCGCTGATTTGCCTTTCCAGGTTGCTTGGTTGGCCAAAAAGGGCGTATGCGTTTTTTCCTGAATATATTCAGGAAAAAACGCATACGCCCTTTTTGGCCAAGGGCATCATTGTCCAAGTTTTGCCGCTTTTCATGTGCTTTAAAGGCGATTCGAATCTGCCTCCTGAAATCTGTTTCCTGCAATTCTGCCTTGCTTTCAAATCCTCTTCGTTGCCTTCCCTCAATATATTTGTGGACGAGAGTTATCATTTATAACTCTGCAGGTTTGTGAATTGCAGTGCCCCTGAGCTCCGTTTTTCAACTCACTTTTTTGGGAGCTGGCCGCAAAAGAGCAGGATTGCTTCAGGCCCTTTTCTGGTTCTGGGGTGCAGGCTGAGCCTGTGGTTAATTCTTCTTCCTTATGGCAAAATAGAGTGACCTGTGCCTGTCCCAACACCTAGAGCTAGTCTCTATTTGGTTCCCCCTCTTCCCGTTCATCCTCAGGACAAATTGGAAACTGTACGGTACAGGAGGTTAAAGGTGCTGATTCTCCAAGTAGCGAGATTGCTAGTAAAGCGGCTGGAATGGCGAACCCTAGCACAAGGAGATGAGAAATGAGGTGCGTTTTAGAAACCTTTCCCGATCACACAGTGTACCATCTTCTGGGTTTCTAATGCATGTTTTCGATGTAGGAAGATGACCTTGAAGCTGGAGATTTGGGACCCATCGGAAGGGTACCAGGCAGTATTAGTTTAAAGTGTCTGCATTTGCTCACCCAACCTCACCAAAACTCTCAGCCCCAAGAGTGTCCACCCTTATGTCTCATCCAGCTGTGGGTCTACATATGGTCAACCCAGGTTGCATCACAGCCCCTGAACGAATTTTGTAAGAATATTTCTCTCTTTCACTGTCTTTGTCTGATGGGTTTTTAAAGTAATTTATTTTTATAATGGGGTTTAGCTGCTTTTCACTGCTGTGTTTATGCCGCTTTACACCCACTTGACTCACTTACAGAGAGATATCAATACCTAGGTTTTAAGATTCTTACTAGTCAGATATATTCTAGTGCGGTGAATAGGGGCTGTTGAGTCCAGTTCACTGAGCAAGGGGTAGGTCTTTTCTATTACATATTGGGTTTATGGAACGGTATCTGAGCTAGTTTGAAACCCTTGTTTTATGCATCACCCCACTTCACCTTTCCCGTACAGCAGCCATAGTGTGTTTTCTAAATGTGTGACTCTGTTCTGTTTTGTAATTCAGTTCAAGTGTAGCGATTTTTACATTCCCTCTGTAAGTGATATATTATGATAAGTGTCTTTTTCTGTGTGACTTATTTCACTTAGAATCGTTGTACCTAAATCCACTCATCAGGCTGCTACTAGCCCTATGACATTGATTTCATGGCTGAGTGATATTCCATTGTACTTAAGGACCACAACTTCTTTATCCATTATTGTCTTTCCTGGGATATTTACGGTGTAACGAAGTGGAGGTTTTTGTCCCCAGAGGAGCCGAGAGTTTGAGTGCCTGTGTCTTGCTGATTTTTAGTTTACCCAATTTATACGCCCATGAGTGGAAGTGCCCTATGCTCTCTAAGCAGTGTTTTTTAAATGTTGCAGCAAACACCGTACACTTCTCCACAGTGGCTGTTGGCAATTTACATCCCGCCCTTCAGCGTAGCAAGGCTTCCATTTCTCCATGGCCTGTCCTGCATTTCTGGTTTTGACACTTTTTTCAGCATGGCCCTTTTGACGGATGGGAAGCGAGACTTCTTTGTAGCGCTGATTTGCCTTTCCAGGTTGCTTGGTTGGCCAAAAAGGGCGTATGCGTTTTTTCCTGAATATATTCAGGAAAAAACGCATACGCCCTTTTTGGCCAAGGGCATCATTGTCCAAGTTTTGCCGCTTTTCATGTGCTTTAAAGGCGATTCGAATCTGCCTC
The DNA here is from genome assembly GCF_965194825.1 of Balaenoptera physalus. Taxonomy (NCBI): domain Eukaryota; kingdom Metazoa; phylum Chordata; class Mammalia; order Artiodactyla; family Balaenopteridae; genus Balaenoptera; species Balaenoptera physalus. The sequence continues at coordinate 102,402 of NW_028125759.1, forward strand.
CTGAAATCTGTTTCCTGCAATTCTGCCTTGCTTTCAAATCCTCTTCGTTGCCTTCCCTCAATATATTTGTGGACGAGAGTTATCATTTATAACTCTGCAGGTTTGTGAATTGCAGTGCCCCTGAGCTCCGTTTTTCAACTCACTTTTTTGGGAGCTGGCCGCAAAAGCGCAGGATTGCTTCAGGCCCTTTTCTGGTTCTGGGGTGCAGGCTGAGCCTGTGGTTAATTCTTCTTCCTTATGGCAAAATAGAGTGACCTGTGCCTGTGCCAACACCTAGAGCTAGTCTCTATTTGGTTCCCCCTCTTCCCGTTCATCCTCAGGACAAATTGGAAACTGTACGGTACAGGAGGTTAAAGGTGCTGATTCTCCAAGTAGCGAGATTGCTAGTAAAGCGGCTGGAATGGCGAACCCTAGCACAAGGAGATGAGAAATGAGGTGCGTTTTAGAAACCTTTCCCGATCACACAGTGTACCATCTTCTGGGTTTCTAATGCATGTTTTCGATGTAGGAAGATGACCTTGAAGCTGGAGATTTGGGACCCATCGGAAGGGTACCAGGCAGTATTAGTTTAAAGTGTCTGCATTTGCTCACCCAACCTCACCAAAACTCTCAGCCCCAAGAGTGTCCACCCTTATGTCTCATCCAGCTGTGGGTCTACATATGGTCAACCCAGTTTGCATCACAGCCCCTGAACGAATTTTGTAAGAATATTTCTCTCTTTCACTGTCTTTGTCTGATGGGTTTTTAAAGTAATTTATTTTTATAATGGGGTTTAGCTGCTTTTCACTGCTGTGTTTATGCCGCTTTACACCCACTTGACTCACTTACAGAGAGATATCAATACCTAGGTTTTAAGATTCTTACTAGTCAGATATATTCTAGTGCGGTGAATAGGGGCTGTTGAGTCCAGTTCACTGAGCAAGGGGTAGGTTTTTTCTATTACATATTGGGTTTATGGAACGGTATCTGAGCTAGTTTGAAACCCTTGTTTTATGCATCATCCCACTTCACCTTTCCCGTACAGCAGCCATAGTGTGTTTTCTAAATGTGTGACTCTGTTCTGTTTTGTAATTCAGTTCAAGTGTAGCGATTTTTACATTCCCTCTGTAAGTGATATATTATGATAAGTGTCTTTTTCTGTGTGACTTATTTCACTTAGAATCGTTGTACCTAAATCCACTCATCAGGCTGCTACTAGCCCTATGACATTGATTTCATGGCTGAGTGATATTCCATTGTACTTAAGGACCACAACTTCTTTATCCATTATTGTCTTTCCTGGGATATTTACGGTGTAACGAAGTGGAGGTTTTTGTCCCCAGAGGAGCCGAGAGTTTGAGTGCCTGTGTCTTGCTGATTTTTAGTTTACCCAATTTATACGCCCATGAGTGGAAGTGCCCTATGCTCTCTAAGCAGTGTTTTTTAAATGTTGCAGCAAACACCGTACACTTCTCCACAGTGGCTGTTGGCAATTTACATCCCGCCCTTCAGCGTAGCAAGGCTTCCATTTCTCCATGGCCTGTCCTGCATTTCTGGTTTTGACACTTTTTTCAGCATGGCCCTTTTGACGGATGGGAAGCGAGACTTCTTTGTAGCGCTGATTTGCCTTTCCAGGTTGCTTGGTTGGCCAAAAAGGGCGTATGCGTTTTTTCCTGAATATATTCAGGAAAAAACGCATACGCCCTTTTTGGCCAAGGGCATCATTGTCCAAGTTTTGCCGCTTTTCATGTGCTTTAAAGGCGATTCGAATCTGCCTCCTGAAATCTGTTTCCTGCAATTCTGCCTTGCTTTCAAATCCTCTTCGTTGCCTTCCCTCAATATATTTGTGGACGAGAGTTATCATTTATAACTCTGCAGGTTTGTGAATTGCAGTGCCCCTGAGCTCCGTTTTTCAACTCACTTTTTTGGGAGCTGGCCGCAAAAGAGCAGGATTGCTTCAGGCCCTTTTCTGGTTCTGGGGTGCAGGCTGAGCCTGTGGTTAATTCTTCTTCCTTATGGCAAAATAGAGTGACCTGTGCCTGTCCCAACACCTAGAGCTAGTCTCTATTTGGTTCCCCCTCTTCCCGTTCATCCTCAGGACAAATTGGAAACTGTACGGTACAGGAGGTTAAAGGTGCTGATTCTCCAAGTAGCGAGATTGCTAGTAAAGCGGCTGGAATGGCGAACCCTAGCACAAGGAGATGAGAAATGAGGTGCGTTTTAGAAACCTTTCCCGATCACACAGTGTACCATCTTCTGGGTTTCTAATGCATGTTTTCGATGTAGGAAGATGACCTTGAAGCTGGAGATTTGGGACCCATCGGAAGGGTACCAGGCAGTATTAGTTTAAAGTGTCTGCATTTGCTCACCCAACCTCACCAAAACTCTCAGCCCCAAGAGTGTCCACCCTTATGTCTCATCCAGCTGTGGGTCTACATATGGTCAACCCAGGTTGCATCACAGCCCCTGAACGAATTTTGTAAGAATATTTCTCTCTTTCACTGTCTTTGTCTGATGGGTTTTTAAAGTAATTTATTTTTATAATGGGGTTTAGCTGCTTTTCACTGCTGTGTTTATGCCGCTTTACACCCACTTGACTCACTTACAGAGAGATATCAATACCTAGGTTTTAAGATTCTTACTAGTCAGATATATTCTAGTGCGGTGAATAGGGGCTGTTGAGTCCAGTTCACTGAGCAAGGGGTAGGTTTTTTCTATTACATATTGGGTTTATGGAACGGTATCTGAGCTAGTTTGAAACCCTTGTTTTATGCATCATCCCACTTCACCTTTCCCGTACAGCAGCCATAGTGTGTTTTCTAAATGTGTGACTCTGTTCTGTTTTGTAATTCAGTTCAAGTGTAGCGATGTTTACATTCCCTCTGTAAGTGATATATTATGATAAGTGTCTTTTTCTGTGTGACTTATTTCACTTAGAATCGTTGTACCTAAATCCACTCATCAGGCTGCTACTAGCCCTATGACATTGATTTCATGGCTGAGTGATATTCCATTGTACTTAAGGACCACAACTTCTTTATCCATTATTGTCTTTCCTGGGATATTTACGGTGTAACGAAGTGGAGGTTTTTGTCCCCAGAGGAGCCGAGAGTTTGAGTGCCTGTGTCTTGCTGATTTTTAGTTTACCCAATTTATACGCCCATGAGTGGAAGTGCCCTATGCTCTCTAAGCAGTGTTTTTTAAATGTTGCAGCAAACACCGTACACTTCTCCACAGTGGCTGTTGGCAATTTACATCCCGCCCTTCAGCGTAGCAAGGCTTCCATTTCTCCATGGCCTGTCCTGCATTTCTGGTTTTGACACTTTTTTCAGCATGGCCCTTTTGACGGATGGGAAGCGAGACTTCTTTGTAGCGCTGATTTGCCTTTCCAGGTTGCTTGGTTGGCCAAAAAGGGCGTATGCGTTTTTTCCTGAATATATTCAGGAAAAAACGCATACGCCCTTTTTGGCCAAGGGCATCATTGTCCAAGTTTTGCCGCTTTTCATGTGCTTTAAAGGCGATTCGAATCTGCCTCCTGAAATCTGTTTCCTGCAATTCTGCCTTGCTTTCAAATCCTCTTCGTTGCCTTCCCTCAATATATTTGTGGACGAGAGTTATCATTTATAACTCTGCAGGTTTGTGAATTGCAGTGCCCCTGAGCTCCGTTTTTCAACTCACTTTTTTGGGAGCTGGCCGCAAAAGCGCAGGATTGCTTCAGGCCCTTTTCTGGTTCTGGGGTGCAGGCTGAGCCTGTGGTTAATTCTTCTTCCTTATGGCAAAATAGAGTGACCTGTGCCTGTCCCAACACCTAGAGCTAGTCTCTATTTGGTTCCCCCTCTTCCCGTTCATCCTCAGGACAAATTGGAAACTGTACGGTACAGGAGGTTAAAGGTGCTGATTCTCCAAGTAGCGAGATTGCTAGTAAAGCGGCTGGAATGGCGAACCCTAGCACAAGGAGATGAGAAATGAGGTGCGTTTTAGAAACCTTTCCCGATCACACGGTGTACAATCTTCTGGGTTTCTAATGCATGTTTTCGATGTAGGAAGATGACCTTGAAGCTGGAGATTTGGGACCCATCGGAAGGGTACCAGGCAGTATTAGTTTAAAGTGTCTGCATTTGCTCACCCAACCCCACCAAAACTCTCAGCCCCAAGAGTGTCCACCCTTATGTCTGATCCAGCTGTGGGTCTACATATGGTCAACCCAGGTTGCATCACAGCCCCTGAACGAATTTTGTAAGAATATTTCTCTCTTTCACTGTCTTTGTCTGATGGGTTTTTAAAGTAATTTATTTTTATAATGGGGTTTAGCTGCTTTTCACTGCTGTGTTTATGCCGCTTTACACCCACTTGACTCACTTACAGAGAGATATCAATACCTAGGTTTTAAGATTCTTACTAGTCAGATATATTCTAGTGCGGTGAATAGGGGCTGTTGAGTCCAGTTCACTGAGCAAGGGGTAGGTCTTTTCTATTACATATTGGGTTTATGGAACGGTATCTGAGCTAGTTTGAAACCCTTGTTTTATGCATCACCCCACTTCACCTTTCCCGTACAGCAGCCATAGTGTGTTTTCTAAATGTGTGACTCTGTTCTGTTTTGTAATTCAGTTCAAGTGTAGCGATTTTTACATTCCCTCTGTAAGTGATATATTATGATAAGTGTCTTTTTCTGTGTGACTTATTTCACTTAGAATCGTTGTACTTAAATCCACTCATCAGGCTGCTACTAGCCCTATGACATTGATTTCATGGCTGAGTGATATTCCATTGTACTTAAGGACCACAACTTCTTTATCCATTATTGTCTTTCCTGGGATATTTACGGTGTAACGAAGTGGAGGTTTTTGTCCCCAGAGGAGCCGAGAGTTTGAGTGCCTGTGTCTTGCTGATTTTTAGTTTACCCAATTTATACGCCCATGAGAGGAAGTGCCCTATGCTCTCTAAGCAGTGTTTTTTAAATGTTGCAGCAAACACCGTACACTTCTCCACAGTGGCTGTTGGCAATTTACATCCCGCCCTTCAGCGTAGCAAGGCTTCCATTTCTCCATGGCCTGTCCTGCATTTCTGGTTTTGACACTTTTTTCAGCATGGCCCTTTTGACGGATGGGAAGCGAGACTTCTTTGTAGCGCTGATTTGCCTTTCCAGGTTGCTTGGTTGGCCAAAAAGGGCGTATGCGTTTTTTCCTGAATATATTCAGGAAAAAACGCATACGCCCTTTTTGGCCAAGGGCATCATTGTCCAAGTTTTGCCGCTTTTCATGTGCTTTAAAGGCGATTCGAATCTGCCTCCTGAAATCTGTTTCCTGCAATTCTGCCTTGCTTTCAAATCCTCTTCGTTGCCTTCCCTCAATATATTTGTGGACGAGAGTTATCATTTATAACTCTGCAGGTTTGTGAATTGCAGTGCCCCTGAGCTCCGTTTTTCAACTCACTTTTTTGGGAGCTGGCCGCAAAAGCGCAGGATTGCTTCAGGCCCTTTTCTGGTTCTGGGGTGCAGGCTGAGCCTGTGGTTAATTCTTCTTCCTTATGGCAAAATAGAGTGACCTGTGCCTGTCCCAACACCTAGAGCTAGTCTCTATTTGGTTCCCCCTCTTCCCGTTCATCCTCAGGACAAATTGGAAACTGTACGGTACAGGAGGTTAAAGGTGCTGATTCTCCAAGTAGCGAGATTGCTAGTAAAGCGGCTGGAATGGCGAACCCTAGCACAAGGAGATGAGAAATGAGGTGCGTTTTAGAAACCTTTCCCGATCACACGGTGTACCATCTTCTGGGTTTCTAATGCATGTTTTCGATGTAGGAAGATGACCTTGAAGCTGGAGATTTGGGACCCATTGGAAGGGTACCAGGCAGTATTAGTTTAAAGTGTCTGCATTTGCTCACCCAACCTCACCAAAACTCTCAGCCCCAAGAGTTTCCACCCTTATGTCTCATCCAGCTGTGGGTCTACATATGGTCAACCCAGGTTGCATCACAGCCCCTGAACGAATTTTGTAAGAATATTTCTCTCTTTCACTGTCTTTGTCTGATGGGTTTTTAAAGTAATTTATTTTTATAATGGGGTTTAGCTGCTTTTCACTGCTGTGTTTATGCCGCTTTACACCCACTTGACTCACTTACAGAGAGATATCAATACCTAGGTTTTAAGATTCTTACTAGTCAGATATATTCTAGTGCGGTGAATAGGGGCTGTTGAGTCCAGTTCACTGAGCAAGGGGTAGGTCTTTTCTATTACATATTGGGTTTATGGAACGGTATCTGAGCTAGTTTGAAACCCTTGTTTTATGCATCACCCCACTTCACCTTTCCCGTACAGCAGCCATAGTGTGTTTTCTAAATGTGTGACTCTGTTCTGTTTTGTAATTCAGTTCAAGTGTAGCGATTTTTACATTCCCTCTGTAAGTGATATATTATGATAAGTGTCTTTTTCTGTGTGACTTATTTCACTTAGAATCGTTGTACCTAAATCCACTCATCAGGCTGCTACTAGCCCTATGACATTGATTTCATGGCTGAGTGATATTCCATTGTACTTAAGGACCACAACTTCTTTATCCATTATTGTCTTTCCTGGGATATTTACGGTGTAACGAAGTGGAGGTTTTTGTCCCCAGAGGAGCCGAGAGTTTGAGTGCCTGTGTCTTGCTGATTTTTAGTTTACCCAATTTATACGCCCATGAGTGGAAGTGCCCTATGCTCTCTAAGCAGTGTTTTTTAAATGTTGCAGCAAACACCGTACACTTCTCCACAGTGGCTGTTGGCAATTTACATCCCGCCCTTCAGCGTAGCAAGGCTTCCATTTCTCCATGGCCTGTCCTGCATTTCTGGTTTTGACACTTTTTTCAGCATGGCCCTTTTGACGGATGGGAAGCGAGACTTCTTTGTAGCGCTGATTTGCCTTTCCAGGTTGCTTGGTTGGCCAAAAAGGGCGTATGCGTTTTTTCCTGAATATATTCAGGAAAAAACGCATACGCCCTTTTTGGCCAAGGGCATCATTGTCCACGTTTTGCCGCTTTTCATGTGCTTTAAAGGCGATTCGAATCTGCCTCCTGAAATCTGTTTCCTGCAATTCTGCCTTGCTTTCAAATCCTCTTCGTTGCCTTCCCTCAATATATTTGTGGACGAGAGTTATCATTTATAACTCTGCAGGTTTGTGAATTGCAGTGCCCCTGAGCTCCGTTTTTCAACTCACTTTTTTGGGAGCTGGCCGCAAAAGAGCAGGATTGCTTCAGGCCCTTTTCTGGTTCTGGGGTGCAGGCTGAGCCTGTGGTTAATTCTTCTTCCTTATGGCAAAATAGAGTGACCTGTGCCTGTCCCAACACCTAGAGCTAGTCTCTATTTGGTTCCCCCTCTTCCCGTTCATCCTCAGGAAATATTGGAAACTGTACGGTACAGGAGGTTAAAGGTGCTGATTCTCCAAGTAGCGAGATTGCTAGTAAAGCGGCTGGAATGGCGAACCCTAGCACAAGGAGATGAGAAATGAGGTGCGTTTTAGAAACCTTTCCCGATCACACAGTGTACCATCTTCTGGGTTTCTAATGCATGTTTTCGATGTAGGAAGATGACCTTGAAGCTGGAGATTTGGGACCCATCGGAAGGGTACCAGGCAGTATTAGTTTAAAGTGTCTGCATTTGCTCACCCAACCTCACCAAAACTCTCAGCCCCAAGAGTGTCCACCCTTATGTCTCATCCAGCTGTGGGTCTACATATGGTCAACCCAGGTTGCATCACAGCCCCTGAACGAATTTTGTAAGAATATTTCTCTCTTTCACTGTCTTTGTCTGATGGGTTTTTAAAGTAATTTATTTTTATAATGGGGTTTAGCTGCTTTTCACTGCTGTGTTTATGCCGCTTTACACCCACTTGACTCACTTACAGAGAGATATCAATACCTAGGTTTTAAGATTCTTACTAGTCAGATATATTCTAGTGCGGTGAATAGGGGCTGTTGAGTCCAGTTCACTGAGCAAGGGGTAGGTCTTTTCTATTACATATTGGGTTTATGGAACGGTATCTGAGCTAGTTTGAAACCCTTGTTTTATGCATCACCCCACTTCACCTTTCCCGTACAGCAGCCATAGTGTGTTTTCTAAATGTGTGACTCTGTTCTGTTTTGTAATTCAGTTCAAGTGTAGCGATTTTTACATTCCCTCTGTAAGTGATATATTATGATAAGTGTCTTTTTCTGTGTGACTTATTTCACTTAGAATCGTTGTACCTAAATCCACTCATCAGGCTGCTACTAGCCCTATGACATTGATTTCATGGCTGAGTGATATTCCATTGTACTTAAGGACCACAACTTCTTTATCCATTATTGTCTTTCCTGGGATATTTACGGTGTAACGAAGTGGAGGTTTTTGTCCCCAGAGGAGCCGAGAGTTTGAGTGCCTGTGTCTTGCTGATTTTTAGTTTACCCAATTTATACGCCCATGAGTGGAAGTGCCCTATGCTCTCTAAGCAGTGTTTTTTAAATGTTGCAGCAAACACCGTACACTTCTCCACAGTGGCTGTTGGCAATTTACATCCCGCCCTTCAGCGTAGCAAGGCTTCCATTTCTCCATGGCCTGTCCTGCATTTCTGGTTTTGACACTTTTTTCAGCATGGCCCTTTTGACGGATGGGAAGCGAGACTTCTTTGTAGCGCTGATTTGCCTTTCCAGGTTGCTTGGTTGGCCAAAAAGGGCGTATGCGTTTTTTCCTGAATATATTCAGGAAAAAACGCATACGCCCTTTTTGGCCAAGGGCATCATTGTCCACGTTTTGCCGCTTTTCATGTGCTTTAAAGGCGATTCGAATCTGCCTCCTGAAATCTGTTTCCTGCAATTCTGCCTTGCTTTCAAATCCTCTTCGTTGCCTTCCCTCAATATATTTGTGGACGAGAGTTATCATTTATAACTCTGCAGGTTTGTGAATTGCAGTGCCCCTGAGCTCCGTTTTTCAACTCACTTTTTTGGGAGCTGGCCGCAAAAGAGCAGGATTGCTTCAGGCCCTTTTCTGGTTCTGGGGTGCAGGCTGAGCCTGTGGTTAATTCTTCTTCCTTATGGCAAAATAGAGTGACCTGTGCCTGTCCCAACACCTAGAGCTAGTCTCTATTTGGTTCCCCCTCTTCCCGTTCATCCTCAGGAAATATTGGAAACTGTACGGTACAGGAGGTTAAAGGTGCTGATTCTCCAAGTAGCGAGATTGCTAGTAAAGCGGCTGGAATGGCGAACCCTAGCACAAGGAGATGAGAAATGAGGTGCGTTTTAGAAACCTTTCCCGATCACACAGTGTACCATCTTCTGGGTTTCTAATGCATGTTTTCGATGTAGGAAGATGACCTTGAAGCTGGAGATTTGGGACCCATCGGAAGGGTACCAGGCAGTATTAGTTTAAAGTGTCTGCATTTGCTCACCCAACCTCACCAAAACTCTCAGCCCCAAGAGTGTCCACCCTTATGTCTCATCCAGCTGTGGGTCTACATATGGTCAACCCAGGTTGCATCACAGCCCCTGAACGAATTTTGTAAGAATATTTCTCTCTTTCACTGTCTTTGTCTGATGGGTTTTTAAAGTAATTTATTTTTATAATGGGGTTTAGCTGCTTTTCACTGCTGTGTTTATGCCGCTTTACACCCACTTGACTCACTTACAGAGAGATATCAATACCTAGGTTTTAAGATTCTTACTAGTCAGATATATTCTAGTGCGGTGAATAGGGGCTGTTGAGTCCAGTTCACTGAGCAAGGGGTAGGTCTTTTCTATTACATATTGGGTTTATGGAACGGTATCTGAGCTAGTTTGAAACCCTTGTTTTATGCATCACCCCACTTCACCTTTCCCGTACAGCAGCCATAGTGTGTTTTCTAAATGTGTGACTCTGTTCTGTTTTGTAATTCAGTTCAAGTGTAGCGATTTTTACATTCCCTCTGTAAGTGATATATTATGATAAGTGTCTTTTTCTGTGTGACTTATTTCACTTAGAATCGTTGTACCTAAATCCACTCATCAGGCTGCTACTAGCCCTATGACATTGATTTCATGGCTGAGTGATATTCCATTGTACTTAAGGACCACAACTTCTTTATCCATTATTGTCTTTCCTGGGATATTTACGGTGTAACGAAGTGGAGGTTTTTGTCCCCAGAGGAGCCGAGAGTTTGAGTGCCTGTGTCTTGCTGATTTTTAGTTTACCCAATTTATACGCCCATGAGTGGAAGTGCCCTATGCTCTCTAAGCAGTGTTTTTTAAATGTTGCAGCAAACACCGTACACTTCTCCACAGTGGCTGTTGGCAATTTACATCCCGCCCTTCAGCGTAGCAAGGCTTCCATTTCTCCATGGCCTGTCCTGCATTTCTGGTTTTGACACTTTTTTCAGCATGGCCCTTTTGACGGATGGGAAGCGAGACTTCTTTGTAGCGCTGATTTGCCTTTCCAGGTTGCTTGGTTGGCCAAAAAGGGCGTATGCGTTTTTTCCTGAATATATTCAGGAAAAAACGCATACGCCCTTTTTGGCCAAGGGCATCATTGTCCAAGTTTTGCCACTTTTCATGTGCTTTAAAGGTGATTCGAATCTGCCTCCTGAAATCTGTTTCCTGCAATTCTGCCTTGCTTTCAAATCCTCTTCGTTGCCTTCCCTCAATATATTTGTGGACGAGAGTTATCATTTATAACTCTGCAGGTTTGTGAATTGCAGTGCCCCTGAGCTCCGTTTTTCAACTCACTTTTTTGGGAGCTGGCCGCAAAAGCGCAGGATTGCTTCAGGCCCTTTTCTGGTTCTGGGGTGCAGGCTGAGCCTGTGGTTAATTCTTCTTCCTTATGGCAAAATAGAGTGACCTGTGCCTGTCCCAACACCTAGAGCTAGTCTCTATTTGGTTCCCCCTCTTCCCGTTCATCCTCAGGACAAATTGGAAACTGTACGGTACAGGAGGTTGAAGGTGCTGATTCTCCAAGTAGCGAGATTGCTAGTAAAGCGGCTGGAATGGCGAACCCTAGCACAAGGAGATGAGAAATGAGGTGCGTTTTAGAAACCTTTCCCGATCACACGGTGTACCATCTTCTGGGTTTCTAATGCATGTTTTCGATGTAGGAAGATGACCTTGAAGCTGGAGATTTGGGACCCATCGGAAGGGTACCAGGCAGTATTAGTTTAAAGTGTCTGCATTTGCTCACCCAACCTCACCAAAACTCTCAGCCCCAAGAGTGTCCACCCTTATGTCTGATCCAGCTGTGGGTCTACATATGGTCAACCCAGGTTGCATCACAGCCCCTGAACGAATTTTGTAAGAATATTTCTCTCTTTCACTGTCTTTGTCTGATGGGTTTTTAAAGTAATTTATTTTTATAATGGGGTTTAGCTGCTTTTCACTGCTGTGTTTATGCCGCTTTACACCCACTTGACTCACTTACAGAGAGATATCAATACCTAGGTTTTAAGATTCTTACTAGTCAGATATATTCTAGTGCGGTGAATAGGGGGTGTTGAGTCCAGTTCACTGAGCAAGGGGTAGGTCTTTTCTATTACATATTGGGTTTATGGAACGGTATCTGAGCTAGTTTGAAACTTTTGTTTTATGCATCACCCCACTTCACCTTTCCCGTACAGCAGCCATAGTGTGTTTTCTAAATGTGTGACTCTGTTCTGTTTTGTAATTCAGTTCAAGTGTAGCGATGTTTACATTCCCTCTGTAAGTGATATATTATGATAAGTGTCTTTTTCTGTGTGACTTATTTCACTTAGAATCGTTGTACCTAAATCCACTCATCAGGCTGCTACTAGCCCTATGACATTGATTTCATGGCTGAGTGATATTCCATTGTACTTAAGGACCACAACTTCTTTATCCATTATTGTCTTTCCTGGGATATTTACGGTGTAACGAAGTGGAGGTTGTTGTCCCCAGAGGAGCCGAGAGTTTGAGTGCCTGTGTCTTGCTGATTTTTAGTTTACCCAATTTATACGCCCATGAGTGGAAGTGCCCTATGCTCTCTAAGCAGTGTTTTTTAAATGTTGCAGCAAACACCGTACACTTCTCCACAGTGGCTGTTGGCAATTTACATCCCGCCCTTCAGCGTAGCAAGGCTTCCATTTCTCCATGGCCTGTCCTGCATTTCTGGTTTTGACACTTTTTTCAGCATGGCCCTTTTGACGGATGGGAAGCGAGACTTCTTTGTAGCGCTGATTTGCCTTTCCAGGTTGCTTGGTTGGCCAAAAAGGGCGTATGCGTTTTTTCCTGAATATATTCAGGAAAAAACGCATACGCCCTTTTTGGCCAAGGGCATCATTGTCCAAGTTTTGCCGCTTTTCATGTGCTTTAAAGGCGATTCGTATCTGCCTCCTGAAATCTCTTTCCTGCAATTCTGCCTTGCTTTCAAATCCTCTTCGTTGCCTTCCCTCTATATATTTGTGGACGAGAGTTATCATTTATAACTCTGCAGATTTGTGAATTGCAGTGCCCCTGAACTCCATTTTTCAACTCGCTTTTTTGGGAGCTGGCCGCAAAAGCGCAGGATTGCTTCAGGCCCTATTATGGTTCTGGGGTGCAGGCTGAGCCTGTGGTTAATTCTTCTTCCTGATGGGAAAATAAAGTGACCTGTGACTGTCCCAACACCTAGAGCTAGTCTCTCATTGGTTCCCCCTCTTCCCGTTCATCCACAGGACAAATTGGAACCTGTACGGTACAGGAGGTTAAAGGTGCTGATTCTCCAAGAAGCGAGATTGCTAGTAAAGGGGCTTGAATGGCGAACTCTAGCTCAAGGAGATGGGAAATGAGAAAAGTTTTAGAAATCTTTCCCGATCACACGGTGTACCATCTTCTGGGTTTCTAATGCATGTTTTCGATGTAGGAAGATGACCTTGAACCTGGAGATTTGGGACCCATCGGAAGGGTACCAGGCAGTATTAGTTTAAAGTGTCTGCATTTGCTCACCCAACCTCACCAAAACTCTCAGCCCCAAGAGTGTCCACCCTTATGTCTGATCCAGCTGTGGGTCTACATATGGTCAACCCAGGTTGCATCACAGCCCCTGAACGAATTTTGTAAGAATATTTCTCTCTTTCACTGTCTTTGTCTGATGGGTTTTTAAAGTAATTTATTTTTATAATGGGGTTTAGCTGCTTTTCACTGCTGTGTTTATGCCGCTTTACACCCACTTGACTCACTTACAGAGAGATATCAATACCTAGGTTTTAAGATTCTTACTAGTCAGATATATTCTAGTGCGGTGAATAGGGGCTGTTGAGTCCAGTTCACTGAGCAAGGGGTAGGTCTTTTCTATTACATATTGGGTTTATGGAATGGTATCTGAGCTAGTTTGAAACCCTTGTTTTATGCATCACCCCACTTCACCTTTCCCGTACAGCAACCATAGTGTGTTTTCTAAATGTGTGACTCTGTTCTGTTTTGCAATTCAGTTCAAGTGTAGCGATTTTTACATTCCCTCTGTAAGTGATATATTATGATAAGTGTCTTTTTCTGTGTGACTTATTTCACTTAGAATCGTTGTACCTAAATCCACTCATCAGGCTGCTACTAGCCCTATGACATTGATTTCATGGCTGAGTGATATTCCATTGTACTTAAGGACCACAACTTCTTTATCCATTATTGTCTTTCCTGGGATATTTACGGTGTAACGAAGTGGAGGTTTTTGTCCCCAGAGGAGCCGAGAGTTTGAGTGCCTGTGTCTTGCTGATTTTTAGTTTACCCAATTTATACGCCCATGAGTGGAAGTGCCCTATGCTCTCTAAGCAGTGTTTTTTAAATGTTGCAGCAAACACCGTACACTTCTCCACAGTGGCTGTTGGCAATTTACATCCCGCCCTTCAGCGTAGCAAGGCTTCCATTTCTCCATGGCCTGTCCTGCATTTCTGGTTTTGACACTTTTTTCAGCATGGCCCTTTTGACGGATGGGAAGCGAGACTTCTTTGTAGCGCTGATTTGCCTTTCCAGGTTGCTTGGTTGGCCAAAAAGGGCGTATGCGTTTTTTCCTGAATATATTCAGGAAAAAACGCATACGCCCTTTTTGGCCAAGGGCATCATTGTCCACGTTTTGCCGCTTTTCATGTGCTTTAAAGGCGATTCGAATCTGCCTCCTGAAATCTGTTTCCTGCAATTCTGCCTTGCTTTCAAATCCTCTTCGTTGCCTTCCCTCAATATATTTGTGGACGAGAGTTATCATTTATAACTCTGCAGGTTTGTGAATTGCAGTGCCCCTGAGCTCCGTTTTTCAACTCACTTTTTTGGGAGCTGGCCGCAAAAGAGCAGGATTGCTTCAGGCCCTTTTCTGGTTCTGGGGTGCAGGCTGAGCCTGTGGTTAATTCTTCTTCCTTATGGCAAAATAGAGTGACCTGTGCCTGTCCCAACACCTAGAGCTAGTCTCTATTTGGTTCCCACTCTTCCCGTTCATCCTCAGGAAATATTGGAAACTGTACGGTACAGGAGGTTAAAGGTGCTGATTCTCCAAGTAGCGAGATTGCTAGTAAAGCGGCTGGAATGGCGAACCCAGCACAAGGAGATGAGAAATGAGGTGCGTTTTAGAAACCTTTCCCGATCACACAGTGTACCATCTTCTGGGTTTCTAATGCATGTTTTCGATGTAGGAAGATGACCTTGAAGCTGGAGATTTGGGACCCATCGGAAGGGTACCAGGCAGTATTAGTTTAAAGTGTCTGCATTTGCTCACCCAACCTCACCAAAACTCTCAGCCCCAAGAGTGTCCACCCTTATGTCTCATCCAGCTGTGGGTCTACATATGGTCAACCCAGGTTGCATCACAGCCCCTGAACGAATTTTGTAAGAATATTTCTCTCTTTCACTGTCTTTGTCTGATGGGTTTTTAAAGTAATTTATTTTTATAATGGGGTTTAGCTGCTTTTCACTGCTGTGTTTATGCCGCTTTACACCCACTTGACTCACTTACAGAGAGATATCAATACCTAGGTTTTAAGATTCTTACTAGTCAGATATATTCTAGTGCGGTGAATAGGGGCTGTTGAGTCCAGTTCACTGAGCAAGGGGTAGGTCTTTTCTATTACATATTGGGTTTATGGAACGGTATCTGAGCTAGTTTGAAACCCTTGTTTTATGCATCACCCCACTTCACCTTTCCCGTACAGCAGCCATAGTGTGTTTTCTAAATGTGTGACTCTGTTCTGTTTTGTAATTCAGTTCAAGTGTAGCGATTTTTACATTCCCTCTGTAAGTGATATACTATGATAAGTGTCTTTTTCTGTGTGACTTATTTCACTTAGAATCGTTGTACCTAAATCCACTCATCAGGCTGCTACTAGCCCTATGACATTGATTTCATGGCTGAGTGATATTCCATTGTACTTAAGGACCACAACTTCTTTATCCATTATTGTCTTTCCTGGGATATTTACGGTGTAACGAAGTGGAGGTTTTTGTCCCCAGAGGAGCCGAGAGTTTGAGTGCCTGTGTCTTGCTGATTTTTAGTTTACCCAATTTATACGCCCATGAGTGGAAGTGCCCTATGCTCTCTAAGCAGTGTTTTTTAAATGTTGCAGCAAACACCGTACACTTCTCCACAGTGGCTGTTGGCAATTTACATCCCGCCCTTCAGCGTAGCAAGGCTTCCATTTCTCCATGGCCTGTCCTGCATTTCTGGTTTTGACACTTTTTTCAGCATGGCCCTTTTGACGGATGGGAAGCGAGACTTCTTTGTAGCGCTGATTTGCCTTTCCAGGTTGCTTGGTTGGCCAAAAAGGGCGTATGCGTTTTTTCCTGAATATATTCAGGAAAAAACGCATACGCCCTTTTTGGCCAAGGGCATCATTGTCCAAGTTTTGCCACTTTTCATGTGCTTTAAAGGTGATTCGAATCTGCCTCCTGAAATCTGTTTCCTGCAATTCTGCCTTGCTTTCAAATCCTCTTCGTTGCCTTCCCTCAATATATTTGTGGACGAGAGTTATCATTTATAACTCTGCAGGTTTGTGAATTGCAGTGCCCCTGAGCTCCGTTTTTCAACTCACTTTTTTGGGAGCTGGCCGCAAAAGCGCAGGATTGCTTCAGGCCCTTTTCTGGTTCTGGGGTGCAGGCTGAGCCTGTGGTTAATTCTTCTTCCTTATGGCAAAATAGAGTGACCTGTGCCTGTCCCAACACCTAGAGCTAGTCTCTATTTGGTTCCCCCTCTTCCCGTTCATCCTCAGGACAAATTGGAAACTGTACGGTACAGGAGGTTGAAGGTGCTGATTCTCCAAGTAGCGAGATTGCTAGTAAAGCGGCTGGAATGGCGAACCCTAGCACAAGGAGATGAGAAATGAGGTGCGTTTTAGAAACCTTTCCCGATCACACGGTGTACCATCTTCTGGGTTTCTAATGCATGTTTTCGATGTAGGAAGATGACCTTGAAGCTGGAGATTTGGGACCCATCGGAAGGGTACCAGGCAGTATTAGTTTAAAGTGTCTGCATTTGCTCACCCAACCTCACCAAAACTCTCAGCCCCAAGAGTGTCCACCCTTATGTCTGATCCAGCTGTGGGTCTACATATGGTCAACCCAGGTTGCATCACAGCCCCTGAACGAATTTTGTAAGAATATTTCTCTCTTTCACTGTCTTTGTCTGATGGGTTTTTAAAGTAATTTATTTTTATAATGGGGTTTAGCTGCTTTTCACTGCTGTGTTTATGCCGCTTTACACCCACTTGACTCACTTACAGAGAGATATCAATACCTAGGTTTTAAGATTCTTACTAGTCAGATATATTCTAGTGCGGTGAATAGGGGGTGTTGAGTCCAGTTCACTGAGCAAGGGGTAGGTCTTTTCTATTACATATTGGGTTTATGGAACGGTATCTGAGCTAGTTTGAAACTTTTGTTTTATGCATCACCCCACTTCACCTTTCCCGTACAGCAGCCATAGTGTGTTTTCTAAATGTGTGACTCTGTTCTGTTTTGTAATTCAGTTCAAGTGTAGCGATGTTTACATTCCCTCTGTAAGTGATATATTATGATAAGTGTCTTTTTCTGTGTGACTTATTTCACTTAGAATCGTTGTACCTAAATCCACTCATCAGGCTGCTACTAGCCCTATGACATTGATTTCATGGCTGAGTGATATTCCATTGTACTTAAGGACCACAACTTCTTTATCCATTATTGTCTTTCCTGGGATATTTACGGTGTAACGAAGTGGAGGTTGTTGTCCCCAGAGGAGCCGAGAGTTTGAGTGCCTGTGTCTTGCTGATTTTTAGTTTACCCAATTTATACGCCCATGAGTGGAAGTGCCCTATGCTCTCTAAGCAGTGTTTTTTAAATGTTGCAGCAAACACCGTACACTTCTCCACAGTGGCTGTTGGCAATTTACATCCCGCCCTTCAGCGTAGCAAGGCTTCCATTTCTCCATGGCCTGTCCTGCATTTCTGGTTTTGACACTTTTTTCAGCATGGCCCTTTTGACGGATGGGAAGCGAGACTTCTTTGTAGCGCTGATTTTCCTTTCCAGGTTGCTTGGTTGGCCAAAAAGGGCGTATGCGTTTTTTCCTGAATATATTCAGGAAAAAACGCATACGCCCTTTTTGGCCAAGGGCATCATTGTCCAAGTTTTGCCGCTTTTCATGTGCTTTAAAGGCGATTCGTATCTGCCTCCTGAAATCTCTTTCCTGCAATTCTGCCTTGCTTTCAAATCCTCTTCGTTGCCTTCCCTCTATATATTTGTGGACGAGAGTTATCATTTATAACTCTGCAGATTTGTGAATTGCAGTGCCCCTGAACTCCATTTTTCAACTCGCTTTTTTGGGAGCTGGCCGCAAAAGCGCAGGATTGCTTCAGGCCCTATTATGGTTCTGGGGTGCAGGCTGAGCCTGTGGTTAATTCTTCTTCCTGATGGGAAAATAAAGTGACCTGTGACTGTCCCAACACCTAGAGCTAGTCTCTCATTGGTTCCCCCTCTTCCCGTTCATCCACAGGACAAATTGGAACCTGTACGGTACAGGAGGTTAAAGGTGCTGATTCTCCAAGAAGCGAGATTGCTAGTAAAGGGGCTTGAATGGCGAACTCTAGCTCAAGGAGATGGGAAATGAGAAAAGTTTTAGAAATCTTTCCCGATCACACGGTGTACCATCTTCTGGGTTTCTAATGCATGTTTTCGATGTAGGAAGATGACCTTGAACCTGGAGATTTGGGACCCATCGGAAGGGTACCAGGCAGTATTAGTTTAAAGTGTCTGCATTTGCTCACCCAACCTCACCAAAACTCTCAGCCCCAAGAGTGTCCACCCTTATGTCTGATCCAGCTGTGGGTCTACATATGGTCAACCCAGGTTGCATCACAGCCCCTGAACGAATTTTGTAAGAATATTTCTCTCTTTCACTGTCTTTGTCTGATGGGTTTTTAAAGTAATTTATTTTTATAATGGGGTTTAGCTGCTTTTCACTGCTGTGTTTATGCCGCTTTACACCCACTTGACTCACTTACAGAGAGATATCAATACCTAGGTTTTAAGATTCTTACTAGTCAGATATATTCTAGTGCGGTGAATAGGGGCTGTTGAGTCCAGTTCACTGAGCAAGGGGTAGGTCTTTTCTATTACATATTGGGTTTATGGAATGGTATCTGAGCTAGTTTGAAACCCTTGTTTTATGCATCACCCCACTTCACCTTTCCCGTACAGCAACCATAGTGTGTTTTCTAAATGTGTGACTCTGTTCTGTTTTGCAATTCAGTTCAAGTGTAGCGATTTTTACATTCCCTCTGTAAGTGATATATTATGATAAGTGTCTTTTTCTGTGTGACTTATTTCACTTAGAATCGTTGTACCTAAATCCACTCATCAGGCTGCTACTAGACCTATGACATTGATTTCATGGCTGAGTGATATTCCATTGTACTTAAGGACCACAACTTCTTTATCCATTATTGTCTTTCCTGGGATATTTACGGTGTAACGAAGTGGAGGTTTTTGTCCCCAGAGGAGCCGAGAGTTTGAGTGCCTGTGTCTTGCTGATTTTTAGTTTACCCAATTTATACGCCCATGAGTGGAAGTGCCCTATGCTCTCTAAGCAGTGTTTTTTAAATGTTGCAGCAAACACCGTACACTTCTCCACAGTGGCTGTTGGCAATTTACATCCCGCCCTTCAGCGTAGCAAGGCTTCCATTTCTCCATGGCCTGTCCTGCATTTATGGTTTTGACACTTTTTTCAGCATGGCCCTTTTGACGGATGGGAAGCGAGACTTCTTTGTAGCGCTGATTTGCCTTTCCAGGTTGCTTGGTTGGCCAAAAAGGGCGTATGCGTTTTTTCCTGAATATATTCAGGAAAAAACGCATACGCCCTTTTTGGCCAAGGGCATCATTGTCCAAGTTTTGCCGCTTTTCATGTGCTTTAAAGGCGATTCGAATCTGCCTCCTGAAATCTGTTTCCTGCAATTCTGCCTTGCTTTCAAATCCTCTTCGTTGCCTTCCCTCAATATATTTGTGGACGAGAGTTATCATTTATAACTCTGCAGGTTGGTCAATTGCAGTGCCCCTGAGCTCCGTTTTTCAACTCACTTTTTTGGGACCTGGCCGCAAAAGCGCAGGATTGCTTCAGGCCCTTTTCTGGTTCTGTGGTGCAGGCTGAGCCTGTGGTTAATTCTTCTTCCTTATGGCAAAATAGAGTGACCTGTGCCTGTCCCAACACCTAGAGCTAGTCTCTATTTGGTTCCCCCTCTTCCCGTTCATCCTCAGGACAAATTGGAAACTGTACGGTACAGGAGGTTAAAGGTGCTGATTCTCCAAGTAGCGAGATTGCTAGTAAAGCGGCTGGAATGGCGAACCCTAGCACAAGGAGATGAGAAATGAGGTGCGTTTTAGAAACCTTTCCCGATCACACGGTGTACCATCTTCTGGGTTTCTAATGCATGTTTTCGATGTAGGAAGATGACCTTGAACCTGGAGATTTGGGACCCATCGGAAGGGTACCAGGCAGTATTACTTTAAAGTGTCTGCATTTGCTCACCCAACCTCACCAAAACTCTGAGCCCCAAGAGTGTCCACCCTTATGTCTCATCCAGCTGTGGGTCTACATATGGTCAATCCAGGTTGCATCACAGCCCCTGAACGAATTTTGTAAGAATATTTCTCTCTTTTACTGTCTTTGTTTCATGGGTTTTTAAAGTAATTTATTTTTATAATGGGGTTTACCTGCTTTTCACTGCTGTGTTTATGCCGCTTTACACCCACTTGACTCACTTACAGAGAGATATCAATACATAGGTTTTAAGATTCTTACTAGTCAGATATATTCTAGTGCGGTGAGTAGGGGGTGTTGAGTCCAGTTCACTGAGCAAGGGGTAGGTCTTTTCTATTACATATTGGGTTTATGGAATGGTATCTGAGCTAGTTTGAAACCCTTGTTTTATGTATCACCCCATTTCACCTTTCCCGTACAGCAGCCATAGTGTATTTTCTAAATGTGTGACTCTGTTCTGTTTTGTAATTCAGTTCAAGTGTAGCGATTTTTACATTCCCTTTGTAAGTGATATCGTGTGATAAGTGTCTTTTTCTGTGTGACTTATTTCACTTTGAATCGTCTTACCTAAATCTACTCATCATGCTGCTACTAGCCCTATGACATTGATTTCATGGCTGAGTGATATTCCATTGTACATAAGGACCACAACTTCTTTATCCATTTTTGTCTTTCCTGGGATATTTAAGGTGTAAGGAAGTGGAGGTTGTTGTCCCCAGAGCAGCCCTAGATTTTCGGGTGCCTGTGTCTTGCTGATTTTTAGTTTACCCAATTTATACGCCCATGAGTGGAGTGCCGTATGCTCTCTAAGCTGTGTTTTTTAGATGTTGCAGGACACACCGTACACTTCTCCAGAGTGGCTGTTGGCAATTTACATCCCGCCCATCAGCGTAGCAAGGCTTCCATTTCTCCATGGCCTGTCCTGCATTTCTGGATTTGACACTTTTTTCAGCATGAAACTTTTGACCGATGGGAAGCGAGACTTCTTTGTAGCACTGATTTGCCTTTCCAGGTTGCTTGGTTGGCCAAAAAGGGCGTATGCCTTTTTTCCTGAATATATTCAGGAAAAAACGCATACGCCCTTTTTGGTCTAGGGCATCATTGTCCACGTTTTGCCGCTTTTCATGTGCTTTAAAGGCGATTCGTATCTGCCTCCTGAAATCTCTTTCCTGCAATTCTGCCTTGCTTTCAAATCCTCTTCGTTGCCTTCCCTCTATATATTTGTGGACGAGAGTTATCATTTATAACTCTGCAGGTTTGTGAATTGCAGTGCCCCTGAGCTCCATTTTTCAACTCGCTTTTTTGGGAGCTGGCCGCAAAAGCGCAGGATTGCTTCAGGCCCTATTCTGGTTCTGGGGTGCAGGCTGAGCCTGTGGTTAATTCTTCTTCCTGATGGGAAAATAAAGTAACCTGTGCCTGTCCCAACACCTAGAGCTAGTCTCTCATTTGTTCCCCCTCTTCCCGTTCATCCACAGGACAAATTGGAACCGGTACGGTACAGGAGGTTAAAGGTGCTGATTCTCCAAGAAGCGAGATTGCTAGTAAAGCGGCTTAAACAGCGAACTCTAGCACAAGGAGATGGGAAATGAGTAGCGTTTTAGAAACCTTTCCCGATCACACGGTGTACCATCTTCTGGGTTTCTAATGCATGTTTTCGATGTAGAAAGATGACCTTGAACCTGGAGATTTGGGACCCATCGGAAGGGTACCAGGCAGGGTACCAGGCAGTATTACTTTAAAGTGTCTGCATTTGCTCACCCAACCTCACCAAACCTCTCAGCCCCAAGAGTGTCCACCCTTATGTCTCATCCAGCTGTGGCTCTACATATGGTCAACCCAGGTTGCATCACAGCCCCTGAACGAATTTTGTAAGAATATTTCTCTCTTTCACTGTCTTTGTTTCATGGGTTTTTAAAGTAATTTATTTTTATAATGGGGTTTAGCTGCTTTTCACGGCTGTGTTTATCCCGCTTTACACCCACTTGACTCACTTACACAGAGATATCAATATATAGGTTTTAAGATTCTTACTAGTCAGATATATTCTAGTGCGGTGAATAGGGGGTGTTGAGTCCAGTTCACTGAGCAAGGGGTCGGTCTTTTCTATTACATATTGGGTTTATGGAATGGTATCTGAGCTAGTTTGAAACCCTTGTTTTATGCATCACCCCACTTCACCTTTCCTGTACAGCAGCCATAGTGTGTTTTCTAAATGTGTGACTCTGTTCTGTTTTGTAATTCAGTTCAAGTGTAGCAATTTTTACATTCCCTCTGTAAGTGATATGGTGTGATAAGTTTCTTTTTGTGTGTGACTTATTTCACTTTGAATCGTCGTACCTAAATCCACTCATCATGCTGCTACTAGCCCTATTACATTGATTTCATGGCTGAGTGATATTCCATTGTACATAAGGACCACAACTTCTTTATCCATTTTTCTCTTTCCTGGGATATTTAAGGTGTAACGAAGTGGAGGTTGTTGTCCACAGAGCAGCCCTAAAGTTTGGGGTGCCTGTGTCTTGCTGATTTTTAGATTTCCCAATTTATACGCCCATGAGTGGAAGTGCCCTATGCTCTCTAAGCAGTGTTTTTTAAATGTTGCAGCAAACACCGTACACTTCTCCACAGTGGCTGTTGGCAATTTACATCCCGCCCTTCAGCGTAGCAAGGCTTCCATTTCTCCATGGCCTGTCCTGCATTTCTGGTTTTGACACTTTTTTCAGCATGGCCCTTTTGACGGATGGGAAGCGAGACTTCTTTGTAGCGCTGATTTGCCTTTCCAGGTTGCTTGGTTGGCCAAAAAGGGCGTATGCGTTTTTTCCTGAATATATTCAGGAAAAAACGCATACGCCCTTTTTGGCCAAGGGCATCATTGTCCAAGTTTTGCCGCTTTTCATGTGCTTTAAAGGCGATTCGAATCTGCCTCCTGAAATCTGTTTCCTGCAATTCTGCCTTGCTTTCAAATCCTCTTCGTTGCCTTCCCTCAATATATTTGTGGACGAGAGTTATCATTTATAACTCTGCAGGTTTGTGAATTGCAGTGCCCCTGAGCTCCGTTTTTCAACTCACTTTTTTGGGAGCTGGCCGCAAAAGCGCAGGATTGCTTCAGGCCCTTTTCTGGTTCTGGGGTGCAGGCTGAGCCTGTGGTTAATTCTTCTTCCTTATGGCAAAATAGAGTGACCTGTGCCTGTCCCAACACCTAGAGCTAGTCTCTATTTGGTTCCCCCTCTTCCCGTTCATCCTCAGGACAAATTGGAAACTGTACGGTACAGGAGGTTAAAGGTGCTGATTCTCCAAGTAGCGAGATTGCTAGTAAAGCGGCTGGAATGGCGAACCCTAGCACAAGGAGATGAGAAATGAGGTGCGTTTTAGAAACCTTTCCCGATCACACAGTGTACCATCTTCTGGGTTTCTAATGCATGTTTTCGATGTAGGAAGATGACCTTGAAGCTGGAGATTTGGGACCCATCGGAAGGGTACCAGGCAGTATTAGTTTAAAGTGTCTGCATTTGCTCACCCAACCTCACCAAAACTCTCAGCCCCAAGAGTGTCCACCCTTATGTCTCATCCAGCTGTGGGTCTACATATGGTCAACCCAGGTTGCATCACAGCCCCTGAACGAATTTTGTAAGAATATTTCTCTCTTTCACTGTCTTTGTCTGATGGGTTTTTAAAGTAATTTATTTTTATAATGGGGTTTAGCTGCTTTTCACTGCTGTGTTTATGCCGCTTTACACCCACTTGACTCACTTACAGAGAGATATCAATACCTAGGTTTTAAGATTCTTACTAGTCAGATATATTCTAGTGCGGTGAATAGGGGCTGTTGAGTCCAGTTCACTGAGCAAGGGGTAGGTTTTTTCTATTACATATTGGGTTTATGGAACGGTATCTGAGCTAGTTTGAAACCCTTGTTTTATGCATCATCCCACTTCACCTTTCCCGTACAGCAGCCATAGTGTGTTTTCTAAATGTGTGACTCTGTTCTGTTTTGTAATTCAGTTCAAGTGTAGCGATTTTTACATTCCCTCTGTAAGTGATATATTATGATAAGTGTCTTTTTCTGTGTGACTTATTTCACTTAGAATCGTTGTACCTAAATCCACTCATCAGGCTGCTACTAGCCCTATGACATTGATTTCATGGCTGAGTGATATTCCATTGTACTTAAGGACCACAACTTCTTTATCCATTATTGTCTTTCCTGGGATATTTACGGTGTAACGAAGTGGAGGTTTTTGTCCCCAGAGGAGCCGAGAGTTTGAGTGCCTGTGTCTTGCTGATTTTTAGTTTACCCAATTTATACGCCCATGAGTGGAAGTGCCCTATGCTCTCTAAGCAGTGTTTTTTAAATGTTGCAGCAAACACCGTACACTTCTCCACAGTGGCTGTTGGCAATTTACATCCCGCCCTTCAGCGTAGCAAGGCTTCCATTTCTCCATGGCCTGTCCTGCATTTCTGGTTTTGACACTTTTTTCAGCATGGCCCTTTTGACGGATGGGAAGCGAGACTTCTTTGTAGCGCTGATTTGCCTTTCCAGGTTGCTTGGTTGGCCAAAAAGGGCGTATGCGTTTTTTCCTGAATATATTCAGGAAAAAACGCATACGCCCTTTTTGGCCAAGGGCATCATTGTCCAAGTTTTGCCGCTTTTCATGTGCTTTAAAGGCGATTCGAATCTGCCTCCTGAAATCTGTTTCCTGCAATTCTGCCTTGCTTTCAAATCCTCTTCGTTGCCTTCCCTCAATATATTTGTGGACGAGAGTTATCATTTATAACTCTGCAGGTTTGTGAATTGCAGTGCCCCTGAGCTCCGTTTTTCAACTCACTTTTTTGGGAGCTGGCCGCAAAAGCGCAGGATTGCTTCAGGCCCTTTTCTGGTTCTGGGGTGCAGGCTGAGCCTGTGGTTAATTCTTCTTCCTTATGGCAAAATAGAGTGACCTGTGCCTGTCCCAACACCTAGAGCTAGTCTCTATTTGGTTCCCCCTCTTCCCGTTCATCCTCAGGACAAATTGGAAACTGTACGGTACAGGAGGTTAAAGGTGCTGATTCTCCAAGTAGCGAGATTGCTAGTAAAGCGGCTGGAATGGCGAACCCTAGCACAAGGAGATGAGAAATGAGGTGCGTTTTAGAAACCTTTCCCGATCACACGGTGTACCATCTTCTGGGTTTCTAATGCATGTTTTCGATGTAGGAAGATGACCTTGAAGCTGGAGATTTGGGACCCATCGGAAGGGTACCAGGCAGTATTAGTTTAAAGTGTCTGCATTTGCTCACCCAACCTCACCAAAACTCTCAGCCCCAAGAGTGTCCACCCTTATGTCTGATCCAGCTGTGGGTCTACATATGGTCAACCCAGGTTGCATCACAGCCCCTGAACGAATTTTGTAAGAATATTTCTCTCTTTCACTGTCTTTGTCTGATGGGTTTTTAAAGTAATTTATTTTTATAATGGGGTTTAGCTGCTTTTCACTGCTGTGTTTATGCCGCTTTACACCCACTTGACTCACTTACAGAGAGATATCAATACCTAGGTTTTAAGATTCTTACTAGTCAGATATATTCTAGTGCGGTGAATAGGGGCTGTTGAGTCCAGTTCACTGAGCAAGGGGTAGGTCTTTTCTATTACATATTGGGTTTATGGAACGGTATCTGAGCTAGTTTGAAACCCTTGTTTTATGCATCACCCCACTTCACCTTTCCCGTACAGCAGCCATAGTGTGTTTTCTAAATGTGTGACTCTGTTCTGTTTTGTAATTCAGTTCAAGTGTAGCGATGTTTACATTCCCTCTGTAAGTGATATATTATGATAAGTGTCTTTTTCTGTGTGACTTATTTCACTTAGAATCGTTGTACCTAAATCCACTCATCAGGCTGCTACTAGCCCTATGACATTGATTTCATGGCTGAGTGATATTCCATTGTACTTAAGGACCACAACTTCTTTATCCATTATTGTCTTTCCTGGGATATTTACGGTGTAACGAAGTGGAGGTTGTTGTCCCCAGAGGAGCCGAGAGTTTGAGTGCCTGTGTCTTGCTGATTTTTAGTTTACCCAATTTATACGCCCATGAGTGGAAGTGCCCTATGCTCTCTAAGCAGTGTTTTTTAAATGTTGCAGCAAACACCGTACACTTCTCCACAGTGGCTGTTGGCAATTTACATCCCGCCCTTCAGCGTAGCAAGGCTTCCATTTCTCCATGGCCTGTCCTGCATTTCTGGTTTTGACACTTTTTTCAGCATGGCCCTTTTGACGGATGGGAAGCGAGACTTCTTTGTAGCGCTGATTTGCCTTTCCAGGTTGCTTGGTTGGCCAAAAAGGGCGTATGCGTTTTTTCCTGAATATATTCAGGAAAAAACGCATACGCCCTTTTTGGCCAAGGGCATCATTGTCCAAGTTTTGCCGCTTTTCATGTGCTTTAAAGGCGATTCGTATCTGCCTCCTGAAATCTCTTTCCTGCAATTCTGCCTTGCTTTCAAATCCTCTTCGTTGCCTTCCCTCTATATATTTGTGGACGAGAGTTATCATTTATAACTCTGCAGATTTGTGAATTGCTGTGCCCCTGAACTCCATTTTTCAACTCGCTTTTTTGGGAGCTGGCCGCAAAAGCGCAGGATTGCTTCAGGCCCTATTATGGTTCTGGGGTGCAGGCTGAGCCTGTGGTTAATTCTTCTTCCTGATGGGAAAATAAAGTGACCTGTGACTGTCCCAACACCTAGAGCTAGTCTCTCATTGGTTCCCCCTCTTCCCGTTCATCCACAGGACAAATTGGAACCTGTACGGTACAGGAGGTTAAAGGTGCTGATTCTCCAAGAAGCGAGATTGCTAGTAAAGGGGCTTGAATGGCGAACTCTAGCTCAAGGAGATGGGAAATGAGAAAAGTTTTAGAAATCTTTCCCGATCACACGGTGTACCATCTTCTGGGTTTCTAATGCATGTTTTCGATGTAGGAAGATGACCTTGAACCTGGAGATTTGGGACCCATCGGAAGGGTACCAGGCAGTATTAGTTTAAAGTGTCTGCATTTGCTCACCCAACCTCACCAAAACTCTCAGCCCCAAGAGTGTCCACCCTTATGTCTGATCCAGCTGTGGGTCTACATATGGTCAACCCAGGTTGCATCACAGCCCCTGAACGAATTTTGTAAGAATATTTCTCTCTTTCACTGTCTTTGTCTGATGGGTTTTTAAAGTAATTTATTTTTATAATGGGGTTTAGCTGCTTTTCACTGCTGTGTTTATGCCGCTTTACACCCACTTGACTCACTTACAGAGAGATATCAATACCTAGGTTTTAAGATTCTTACTAGTCAGATATATTCTAATGCGGTGAATAGGGGCTGTTGAGTCCAGTTCACTGAGCAAGGGGTAGGTCTTTTCTATTACATATTGGGTTTATGGAACGGTATCTGAGCTAGTTTGAAACCCTTGTTTTATGCATCACCCCACTTCACCTTTCCCGTACAGCAACCATAGTGTGTTTTCTAAATGTGTGACTCTGTTCTGTTTTGCAATTCAGTTCAAGTGTAGCGATTTTTACATTCCCTCTGTAAGTGATATATTATGATAAGTGTCTTTTTCTGTGTGACTTATTTCACTTAGAATCGTTGTACCTAAATCCACTCATCAGGCTGCTACTAGACCTATGACATTGATTTCATGGCTGAGTGATATTCCATTGTACTTAAGGACCACAACTTCTTTATCCATTATTGTCTTTCCTGGGATATTTACGGTGTAACGAAGTGGAGGTTTTTGTCCCCAGAGGAGCCGAGAGTTTGAGTGCCTGTGTCTTGCTGATTTTTAGTTTACCCAATTTATACGCCCATGAGTGGAAGTGCCCTATGCTCTCTAAGCAGTGTTTTTTAAATGTTGCAGCAAACACCGTACACTTCTCCACAGTGGCTGTTGGCAATTTACATCCCGCCCTTCAGCGTAGCAAGGCTTCCATTTCTCCATGGCCTGTCCTGCATTTATGGTTTTGACACTTTTTTCAGCATGGCCCTTTTGACGGATGGGAAGCGAGACTTCTTTGTAGCGCTGATTTGCCTTTCCAGGTTGCTTGGTTGGCCAAAAAGGGCGTATGCGTTTTTTCCTGAATATATTCAGGAAAAAACGCATACGCCCTTTTTGGCCAAGGGCATCATTGTCCAAGTTTTGCCGCTTTTCATGTGCTTTAAAGGCGATTCGAATCTGCCTCCTGAAATCTGTTTCCTGCAATTCTGCCTTGCTTTCAAATCCTCTTCGTTGCCTTCCCTCAATATATTTGTGGACGAGAGTTATCATTTATAACTCTGCAGGTTGGTCAATTGCAGTGCCCCTGAGCTCCGTTTTTCAACTCACTTTTTTGGGACCTGGCCGCAAAAGCGCAGGATTGCTTCAGGCCCTTTTCTGGTTCTGTGGTGCAGGCTGAGCCTGTGGTTAATTCTTCTTCCTTATGGCAAAATAGAGTGACCTGTGCCTGTCCCAACACCTAGAGCTAGTCTCTATTTGGTTCCCCCTCTTCCCGTTCATCCTCAGGACAAATTGGAAACTGTACGGTACAGGAGGTTAAAGGTGCTGATTCTCCAAGTAGCGAGATTGCTAGTAAAGCGGCTGGAATGGCGAACCCTAGCACAAGGAGATGAGAAATGAGGTGCGTTTTAGAAACCTTTCCCGATCACACGGTGTACCATCTTCTGGGTTTCTAATGCATGTTTTCGATGTAGGAAGATGACCTTGAACCTGGAGATTTGGGACCCATCGGAAGGGTACCAGGCAGTATTACTTTAAAGTGTCTGCATTTGCTCACCCAACCTCACCAAAACTCTGAGCCCCAAGAGTGTCCACCCTTATGTCTCATCCAGCTGTGGGTCTACATATGGTCAATCCAGGTTGCATCACAGCCCCTGAACGAATTTTGTAAGAATATTTCTCTCTTTTACTGTCTTTGTTTCATGGGTTTTTAAAGTAATTTATTTTTATAATGGGGTTTACCTGCTTTTCACTGCTGTGTTTATGCCGCTTTACACCCACTTGACTCACTTACAGAGAGATATCAATACATAGGTTTTAAGATTCTTACTAGTCAGATATATTCTAGTGCGGTGAGTAGGGGGTGTTGAGTCCAGTTCACTGAGCAAGGGGTAGGTCTTTTCTATTACATATTGGGTTTATGGAATGGTATCTGAGCTACTTTGAAACCCTTGTTTTATGTATCACCCCATTTCACCTTTCCCGTACAGCAGCCATAGTGTATTTTCTAAATGTGTGACTCTGTTCTGTTTTGTAATTCAGTTCAAGTGTAGCGATTTTTACATTCCCTTTGTAAGTGATATCGTGTGATAAGTGTCTTTTTCTGTGTGACTTATTTCACTTTGAATCGTCTTACCTAAATCTACTCATCATGCTGCTACTAGCCCTATGACATTGATTTCATGGCTGAGTGATATTCCATTGTACATAAGGACCACAACTTCTTTATCCATTTTTGTCTTTCCTGGGATATTTAAGGTGTAACGAAGTGGAGGTTGTTGTCCCCAGAGCAGCCCTAGATTTTCGGGTGCCTGTGTCTTGCTGATTTTTAGTTTACCCAATTTATACGCCCATGAGTGGAGTGCCGTATGCTCTCTAAGCTGTGTTTTTTAGATGTTGCAGGACACACCGTACACTTCTCCAGAGTGGCTGTTGGCAATTTACATCCCGCCCATCAGCGTAGCAAGGCTTCCATTTCTCCATGGCCTGTCCTGCATTTCTGGATTTGACACTTTTTTCAGCATGAAACTTTTGACCGATGGGAAGCGAGACTTCTTTGTAGCACTGATTTGCCTTTCCAGGTTGCTTGGTTGGCCAAAAAGGGCGTATGCCTTTTTTCCTGAATATATTCAGGAAAAAACGCATACGCCCTTTTTGGTCTAGGGCATCATTGTCCACGTTTTGCCGCTTTTCATGTGCTTTAAAGGCGATTCGTATCTGCCTCCTGAAATCTCTTTCCTGCAATTCTGCCTTGCTTTCAAATCCTCTTCGTTGCCTTCCCTCTATATATTTGTGGACGAGAGTTATCATTTATAACTCTGCAGGTTTGTGAATTGCAGTGCCCCTGAGCTCCATTTTTCAACTCGCTTTTTTGGGAGCTGGCCGCAAAAGCGCAGGATTGCTTCAGGCCCTATTCTGGTTCTGGGGTGCAGGCTGAGCCTGTGGTTAATTCTTCTTCCTGATGGGAAAATAAAGTAACCTGTGCCTGTCCCAACACCTAGAGCTAGTCTCTCATTTGTTCCCCCTCTTCCCGTTCATCCAAAGGACAAATTGGAACCGGTACGGTACAGGAGGTTAAAGGTGCTGATTCTCCAAGAAGCGAGATTGCTAGTAAAGCGGCTTAAACAGCGAACTCTAGCACAAGGAGATGGGAAATGAGTAGCGTTTTAGAAACCTTTCCCGATCACACGGTGTACCATCTTCTGGGTTTCTAATGCATGTTTTCGATGTAGAAAGATGACCTTGAACCTGGAGATTTGGGACCCATCGGAAGGGTACCAGGCAGGGTACCAGGCAGTATTACTTTAAAGTGTCTGCATTTGCTCACCCAACCTCACCAAACCTCTCAGCCCCAAGAGTGTCCACCCTTATGTCTCATCCAGCTGTGGCTCTACATATGGTCAACCCAGGTTGCATCACAGCCCCTGAACGAATTTTGTAAGAATATTTCTCTCTTTCACTGTCTTTGTTTCATGGGTTTTTAAAGTAATTTATTTTTATAATGGGGTTTAGCTGCTTTTCACGGCTGTGTTTATCCCGCTTTACACCCACTTGACTCACTTACACAGAGATATCAATATATAGGTTTTAAGATTCTTACTAGTCAGATATATTCTAGTGCGGTGAATAGGGGGTGTTGAGTCCAGTTCACTGAGCAAGGGGTCGGTCTTTTCTATTACATATTGGGTTTATGGAATGGTATCTGAGCTAGTTTGAAACCCTTGTTTTATGCATCACCCCACTTCACCTTTCCTGTACAGCAGCCATAGTGTGTTTTCTAAATGTGTGACTCTGTTCTGTTTTGTAATTCAGTTCAAGTGTAGCAATTTTTACATTCCCTCTGTAAGTCATATGGTGTGATAAGTTTCTTTTTGTGTGTGACTTATTTCACTTTGAATCGTCGTACCTAAATCCACTCATCATGCTGCTACTAGCCCTATTACATTGATTTCATGGCTGAGTGATATTCCATTGTACATAAGGACCACAACTTCTTTATCCATTTTTCTCTTTCCTGGTATATTTAAGGTGTAACGAAGTGGAGGTTGTTGTCCACAGAGCAGCCCTAAAGTTTGGGGTGCCTGTGTCTTGCTGATTTTTAGTTTTCCCAATTTATACGCCCATGAGTGGAAGTGCCCTATGCTCTCTAAGCTGTGTTTTTTAGATGTTGCAGCACACACCGTACACTTCTCCACAGTGGCTGTTGGCAATTTACATCCTGCCCATCAGCGTAGCAAGGCTTCCATTTCACCATGGCCTGTCCTGCATTTCTGGTTTTGAGACTTTATTCAGCATGGCCCTTTTGACCGATGGGAAGCGAGACTTCTTTGTAGCACAGATTTGCCTTTCCAGGTTGCTTGGTTGGCCAAAAACGGCGTATGCGTTTTTTCCTGCATATATTCAGGAAAAAACGCATACGCCGTTTTTGGCCAAGGGCATCATTGTCGACGTTTTGCTGCATTTCATGTGCTTTAAAGGCGATTCGAATCTACCTCCTGAAATGTGTTTCCTGCAATTCTGCCTTGCTTTCAAATCCTCTTCGTTGCCTTCCCTCAATATATTTGTGGACGAGAGTTATCATTTGTAACTCTGCATGTTTGCGAATTGCAGTGCCCCTGAGCTCCATGTTTCAACTCGCTTTTTTGGGAGCTGGCCGCAAAAGCGCAGGATTGCTTCAGGCCCTATTCTGGTTCTGGGGTGCAGGCTGAGCCTGTGGTTAATTCTTCTTCCTGATGGGAAAATAAAGTGACCTGTGACTGTCCCAACACCTAGAGCTAGTCTCTCATTTGTTCCCCCTCTACCCGTTCATCCACAGGACAAATTGGAACCTGTACGGTACAGGAAGTTAAAGGTGCTGATTCTCCAAGAAGCGAGATTGCTAGTAAAGCGGCTGGAATGGCGAACCCTAGCACAAGGAGATGAGAAATGAGGTGCGTTTTAGAAACTTTTCCCGATCACACGGTGTACCATCTTCTGGGTTTCTAATGCATGTTTTCGATGTAGGAAGATGACCTTGAACCTGGAGATTTGGGACCCATCGGAAGGGTACCAGGCAGCATTACTTTAATTGGTCTGCATTTGCTCACCCAACCTCACCAAACCTCTCAGCCCCAAGAGTGTCCACCCTTATATCTCATACAGCTGTGGGTCTAGATATGGTCAATCCAGGTGGCATCACAGCCCCTGAACGAATTTTCTAAGAATATTTCTCTCTTTCACTGTCTTTGTTTCATGGGTTTTTAAAAGTAATTTATTTTTATACTGGGGTTTAGCTGCTTTTCACTGCTGTGTTTATGCAGCTTTACACCCCATTGACTCACTTACAGAGAGATATCAATACATAGGTTTTAAGATTCTTACTAGTCAGATATATTCTTGTGCGGTGAATACGGGGTGTTGAGTCCACTTCACTGAGCAAGGGGTAGGTCTTTTCTATTACATATTGGGTTTATGGAACGGTATCTGAGCTAGTTTGAAACTTTTGTTTTATGCATCACCCCACTTCACCTTTCCCGTACAGCAGCCATAGTGTGTTTTCTAAGTGTGTGACTCTGTTCTGTTTTGTAATTCAGTTCAAGTTTAGCGATTTTTACATTCCCTCTGTTAGTGATATATTATGATAAGTGTCTTTTTCTGTGTGACTTATTTCACTTAGAATCGTCGTACCTAAATCCACTCATCATGCTGCTACTAGCCTTATGACATTGATTTCATGGCTGAGTGATATTCCATTGTACATAAGGACCACAACTTCTTTATCCATTTTTGTCTTTCCTGGGATATTTAAGGTGTAACGAAGTGGAGGTTGTTGTCCCCAGAGCAGCCCTAGAGTTTCGGGTGCCTGTGTCTTGCTGATTTTTAGTTTACCCAATTTATACGCCCATGAGTGGAGTGCCGTATGCTCTCTAAGCTGTGTTTTTTAGATGTTGCAGGACACACCGTACACTTCTCCAGAGTGGCTGTTGGCAATTTACATCCCGCCCATCAGCGTAGCAAGGCTTCCATTCCTCCATGGCCTGTCCTGCATTTCTGGATTTGACACTTTTTTCAGCATGAACCTTTTGACCGATGGGAAGCGAGACTTCTTTGTAGCACTGATTTGCCTTTCCAGGTTGCTTGGTTGGCCAAAAAGGGCGTATGCCTTTTTTCCTGAATATATTCAGGAAAAAACGCATACGCCCTTTTTGGTCTAGGGCATCATTGTCCACGTTTTGCCGCTTCTCATGTGCTTTAAAGGCGATTCGTATCTGCCTCCTGAAATCTCTTTCCTGCAATTCTGCCTTGCTTTCAAATCCTCTTCGTTGCCTTCCCTCTATATACTTGTGGACGAGAGTTATCATTTATAACTCTGCAGGTTTGTGAATTGCAGTGCCCCTGAGCTCCATTTTTCAACTCGCTTTTTTGGGAGCTGGCCGCAAAAGCGCAGGATTGCTTCAGGCCCTATTCTGGTTCTGGGGTGCAGGCTGAGCCTGTGGTTAATTCTTCTTCCTGATGGGAAAATAAAGTGACCTGTGCCTGTCCCAACACCTAGAGCTAGTCTCTCATTTGTTCCCCCTCTTCCCGTTCATCCACAGGACAAATTGGAACCGGTACGGTACAGGAGGTTAAAGGTGCTGATTCTCCAAGAAGCGAGATTGCTAGTAAAGCGGCTTGAACAGCGAACTCTAGCACAAGGAGATGGGAAATGAGTAGCGTTTTAGAAACCTTTCCCGATCACACGGTGTACCATCTTCTGGGTTTCTAATGCATGTTTTCGATGTAGAAAGATGACCTTGAACCTGGAGATTTGGGACCCATCGGAAGGGTACCAGGCAGGGTACCAGGCAGTATTACTTTAAAGTGTCTGCATTTGCTCACCCAACCTCACCAAAACTCTCAGCCCCAAGAGTGTCCACCCTTATGTCTCATCCAGCTGTGGGTCTACATATGGTCAACCCAGGTTGCATCACAGCCCCTGAACGAATTTTGTAAGAATATTTCTCTCTTTCACTGTCTTTGTCTGATGGGTTTTTAAAGTAATTTATTTTTATAATGGGGTTTAGCTGCTTTTCACTGCTGTGTTTATGCCGCTTTACACCCACTTGACTCACTTACAGAGAGATATCAATACCTAGGTTTTAAGATTCTTACTAGTCAGATATATTCTAGTGCGGTGAATAGGGGCTGTTGAGTCCAGTTCACTGAGCAAGGGGTAGGTCTTTTCTATTACATATTGGGTTTATGGAACGGTATCTGAGCTAGTTTGAAACCCTTGTTTTATGCATCACCCCACTTCACCTTTCCCGTACAGCAGCCATAGTGTGTTTTCTAAATGTGTGACTCTGTTCTGTTTTGTAATTCAGTTCAAGTGTAGCGATTTTTACATTCCCTCTGTAAGTGATATATTATGATAAGTGTCTTTTTCTGTGTGACTTATTTCACTTAGAATCGTTGTACCTAAATCCACTCATCAGGCTGCTACTAGCCCTATGACATTGATTTCATGGCTGAGTGATATTCCATTGTACTTAAGGACCACAACTTCTTTATCCATTATTGTCTTTCCTGGGATATTTACGGTGTAACGAAGTGGAGGTTTTTGTCCCCAGAGGAGCCGAGAGTTTGAGTGCCTGTGTCTTGCTGATTTTTAGTTTACCCAATTTATACGCCCATGAGTGGAAGTGCCCTATGCTCTCTAAGCAGTGTTTTTTAAATGTTGCAGCAAACACCGTACACTTCTCCACAGTGGCTGTTGGCAATTTACATCCCGCCCTTCAGCGTAGCAAGGCTTCCATTTCTCCATGGCCTGTCCTGCATTTCTGGTTTTGACACTTTTTTCAGCATGGCCCTTTTGACGGATGGGAAGCGAGACTTCTTTGTAGCGCTGATTTGCCTTTCCAGGTTGCTTGGTTGGCCAAAAAGGGCGTATGCGTTTTTTCCTGAATATATTCAGGAAAAAACGCATACGCCCTTTTTGGCCAAGGGCATCATTGTCCAAGTTTTGCCACTTTTCATGTGCTTTAAAGGTGATTCGAATCTGCCTCCTGAAATCTGTTTCCTGCAATTCTGCCTTGCTTTCAAATCCTCTTCGTTGCCTTCCCTCAATATATTTGTGGACGAGAGTTATCATTTATAACTCTGCAGGTTTGTGAATTGCAGTGCCCCTGAGCTCCGTTTTTCAACTCACTTTTTTGGGAGCTGGCCGCAAAAGCGCAGGATTGCTTCAGGCCCTTTTCTGGTTCTGGGGTGCAGGCTGAGCCTGTGGTTAATTCTTCTTCCTTATGGCAAAATAGAGTGACCTGTGCCTGTCCCAACACCTAGAGCTAGTCTCTATTTGGTTCCCCCTCTTCCCGTTCATCCTCAGGACAAATTGGAAACTGTACGGTACAGGAGGTTGAAGGTGCTGATTCTCCAAGTAGCGAGATTGCTAGTAAAGCGGCTGGAATGGCGAACCCTAGCACAAGGAGATGAGAAATGAGGTGCGTTTTAGAAACCTTTCCCGATCACACGGTGTACCATCTTCTGGGTTTCTAATGCATGTTTTCGATGTAGGAAGATGACCTTGAAGCTGGAGATTTGGGACCCATCGGAAGGGTACCAGGCAGTATTAGTTTAAAGTGTCTGCATTTGCTCACCCAACCTCACCAAAACTCTCAGCCCCAAGAGTGTCCACCCTTATGTCTGATCCAGCTGTGGGTCTACATATGGTCAACCCAGGTTGCATCACAGCCCCTGAACGAATTTTGTAAGAATATTTCTCTCTTTCACTGTCTTTGTCTGATGGGTTTTTAAAGTAATTTATTTTTATAATGGGGTTTAGCTGCTTTTCACTGCTGTGTTTATGCCGCTTTACACCCACTTGACTCACTTACAGAGAGATATCAATACCTAGGTTTTAAGATTCTTACTAGTCAGATATATTCTAGTGCGGTGAATAGGGGGTGTTGAGTCCAGTTCACTGAGCAAGGGGTAGGTCTTTTCTATTACATATTGGGTTTATGGAACGGTATCTGAGCTAGTTTGAAACTTTTGTTTTATGCATCACCCCACTTCACCTTTCCCGTACAGCAGCCATAGTGTGTTTTCTAAATGTGTGACTCTGTTCTGTTTTGTAATTCAGTTCAAGTGTAGCGATGTTTACATTCCCTCTGTAAGTGATATATTATGATAAGTGTCTTTTTCTGTGTGACTTATTTCACTTAGAATCGTTGTACCTAAATCCACTCATCAGGCTGCTACTAGCCCTATGACATTGATTTCATGGCTGAGTGATATTCCATTGTACTTAAGGACCACAACTTCTTTATCCATTATTGTCTTTCCTGGGATATTTACGGTGTAACGAAGTGGAGGTTGTTGTCCCCAGAGGAGCCGAGAGTTTGAGTGCCTGTGTCTTGCTGATTTTTAGTTTACCCAATTTATACGCCCATGAGTGGAAGTGCCCTATGCTCTCTAAGCAGTGTTTTTTAAATGTTGCAGCAAACACCGTACACTTCTCCACAGTGGCTGTTGGCAATTTACATCCCGCCCTTCAGCGTAGCAAGGCTTCCATTTCTCCATGGCCTGTCCTGCATTTCTGGTTTTGACACTTTTTTCAGCATGGCCCTTTTGACGGATGGGAAGCGAGACTTCTTTGTAGCGCTGATTTGCCTTTCCAGGTTGCTTGGTTGGCCAAAAAGGGCGTATGCGTTTTTTCCTGAATATATTCAGGAAAAAACGCATACGCCCTTTTTGGCCAAGGGCATCATTGTCCAAGTTTTGCCGCTTTTCATGTGCTTTAAAGGCGATTCGTATCTGCCTCCTGAAATCTCTTTCCTGCAATTCTGCCTTGCTTTCAAATCCTCTTCGTTGCCTTCCCTCTATATATTTGTGGACGAGAGTTATCATTTATAACTCTGCAGATTTGTGAATTGCAGTGCCCCTGAACTCCATTTTTCAACTCGCTTTTTTGGGAGCTGGCCGCAAAAGCGCAGGATTGCTTCAGGCCCTATTATGGTTCTGGGGTGCAGGCTGAGCCTGTGGTTAATTCTTCTTCCTGATGGGAAAATAAAGTGACCTGTGACTGTCCCAACACCTAGAGCTAGTCTCTCATTGGTTCCCCCTCTTCCCGTTCATCCACAGGACAAATTGGAACCTGTACGGTACAGGAGGTTAAAGGTGCTGATTCTCCAAGAAGCGAGATTGCTAGTAAAGGGGCTTGAATGGCGAACTCTAGCTCAAGGAGATGGGAAATGAGAAAAGTTTTAGAAATCTTTCCCGATCACACGGTGTACCATCTTCTGGGTTTCTAATGCATGTTTTCGATGTAGGAAGATGACCTTGAACCTGGAGATTTGGGACCCATCGGAAGGGTACCAGGCAGTATTAGTTTAAAGTGTCTGCATTTGCTCACCCAACCTCACCAAAACTCTCAGCCCCAAGAGTGTCCACCCTTATGTCTGATCCAGCTGTGGGTCTACATATGGTCAACCCAGGTTGCATCACAGCCCCTGAACGAATTTTGTAAGAATATTTCTCTCTTTCACTGTCTTTGTCTGATGGGTTTTTAAAGTAATTTATTTTTATAATGGGGTTTAGCTGCTTTTCACTGCTGTGTTTATGCCGCTTTACACCCACTTGACTCACTTACAGAGAGATATCAATACCTAGGTTTTAAGATTCTTACTAGTCAGATATATTCTAGTGCGGTGAATAGGGGCTGTTGAGTCCAGTTCACTGAGCAAGGGGTAGGTCTTTTCTATTACATATTGGGTTTATGGAATGGTATCTGAGCTAGTTTGAAACCCTTGTTTTATGCATCACCCCACTTCACCTTTCCCGTACAGCAACCATAGTGTGTTTTCTAAATGTGTGACTCTGTTCTGTTTTGCAATTCAGTTCAAGTGTAGCGATTTTTACATTCCCTCTGTAAGTGATATATTATGATAAGTGTCTTTTTCTGTGTGACTTATTTCACTTAGAATCGTTGTACCTAAATCCACTCATCAGGCTGCTACTAGCCCTATGACATTGATTTCATGGCTGAGTGATATTCCATTGTACTTAAGGACCACAACTTCTTTATCCATTATTGTCTTTCCTGGGATATTTACGGTGTAACGAAGTGGAGGTTTTTGTCCCCAGAGGAGCCGAGAGTTTGAGTGCCTGTGTCTTGCTGATTTTTAGTTTACCCAATTTATACGCCCATGAGTGGAAGTGCCCTATGCTCTCTAAGCAGTGTTTTTTAAATGTTGCAGCAAACACCGTACACTTCTCCACAGTGGCTGTTGGCAATTTACATCCCGCCCTTCAGCGTAGCAAGGCTTCCATTTCTCCATGGCCTGTCCTGCATTTCTGGTTTTGACACTTTTTTCAGCATGGCCCTTTTGACGGATGGGAAGCGAGACTTCTTTGTAGCGCTGATTTGCCTTTCCAGGTTGCTTGGTTGGCCAAAAAGGGCGTATGCGTTTTTTCCTGAATATATTCAGGAAAAAACGCATACGCCCTTTTTGGCCAAGGGCATCATTGTCCACGTTTTGCCGCTTTTCATGTGCTTTAAAGGCGATTCGAATCTGCCTCCTGAAATCTGTTTCCTGCAATTCTGCCTTGCTTTCAAATCCTCTTCGTTGCCTTCCCTCAATATATTTGTGGACGAGAGTTATCATTTATAACTCTGCAGGTTTGTGAATTGCAGTGCCCCTGAGCTCCGTTTTTCAACTCACTTTTTTGGGAGCTGGCCGCAAAAGAGCAGG
Source organism: Balaenoptera physalus (assembly GCF_965194825.1). Classification (NCBI taxonomy): domain Eukaryota; kingdom Metazoa; phylum Chordata; class Mammalia; order Artiodactyla; family Balaenopteridae; genus Balaenoptera; species Balaenoptera physalus. The sequence goes on from NW_028125759.1 coordinate 141,272, forward strand.
ATTGCTTCAGGCCCTTTTCTGGTTCTGGGGTGCAGGCTGAGCCTGTGGTTAATTCTTCTTCCTTATGGCAAAATAGAGTGACCTGTGCCTGTCCCAACACCTAGAGCTAGTCTCTATTTGGTTCCCACTCTTCCCGTTCATCCTCAGGAAATATTGGAAACTGTACGGTACAGGAGGTTAAAGGTGCTGATTCTCCAAGTAGCGAGATTGCTAGTAAAGCGGCTGGAATGGCGAACCCAGCACAAGGAGATGAGAAATGAGGTGCGTTTTAGAAACCTTTCCCGATCACACAGTGTACCATCTTCTGGGTTTCTAATGCATGTTTTCGATGTAGGAAGATGACCTTGAAGCTGGAGATTTGGGACCCATCGGAAGGGTACCAGGCAGTATTAGTTTAAAGTGTCTGCATTTGCTCACCCAACCTCACCAAAACTCTCAGCCCCAAGAGTGTCCACCCTTATGTCTCATCCAGCTGTGGGTCTACATATGGTCAACCCAGGTTGCATCACAGCCCCTGAACGAATTTTGTAAGAATATTTCTCTCTTTCACTGTCTTTGTCTGATGGGTTTTTAAAGTAATTTATTTTTATAATGGGGTTTAGCTGCTTTTCACTGCTGTGTTTATGCCGCTTTACACCCACTTGACTCACTTACAGAGAGATATCAATACCTAGGTTTTAAGATTCTTACTAGTCAGATATATTCTAGTGCGGTGAATAGGGGCTGTTGAGTCCAGTTCACTGAGCAAGGGGTAGGTCTTTTCTATTACATATTGGGTTTATGGAACGGTATCTGAGCTAGTTTGAAACCCTTGTTTTATGCATCACCCCACTTCACCTTTCCCGTACAGCAGCCATAGTGTGTTTTCTAAATGTGTGACTCTGTTCTGTTTTGTAATTCAGTTCAAGTGTAGCGATTTTTACATTCCCTCTGTAAGTGATATACTATGATAAGTGTCTTTTTCTGTGTGACTTATTTCACTTAGAATCGTTGTACCTAAATCCACTCATCAGGCTGCTACTAGCCCTATGACATTGATTTCATGGCTGAGTGATATTCCATTGTACTTAAGGACCACAACTTCTTTATCCATTATTGTCTTTCCTGGGATATTTACGGTGTAACGAAGTGGAGGTTTTTGTCCCCAGAGGAGCCGAGAGTTTGAGTGCCTGTGTCTTGCTGATTTTTAGTTTACCCAATTTATACGCCCATGAGTGGAAGTGCCCTATGCTCTCTAAGCAGTGTTTTTTAAATGTTGCAGCAAACACCGTACACTTCTCCACAGTGGCTGTTGGCAATTTACATCCCGCCCTTCAGCGTAGCAAGGCTTCCATTTCTCCATGGCCTGTCCTGCATTTCTGGTTTTGACACTTTTTTCAGCATGGCCCTTTTGACGGATGGGAAGCGAGACTTCTTTGTAGCGCTGATTTGCCTTTCCAGGTTGCTTGGTTGGCCAAAAAGGGCGTATGCGTTTTTTCCTGAATATATTCAGGAAAAAACGCATACGCCCTTTTTGGCCAAGGGCATCATTGTCCAAGTTTTGCCACTTTTCATGTGCTTTAAAGGTGATTCGAATCTGCCTCCTGAAATCTGTTTCCTGCAATTCTGCCTTGCTTTCAAATCCTCTTCGTTGCCTTCCCTCAATATATTTGTGGACGAGAGTTATCATTTATAACTCTGCAGGTTTGTGAATTGCAGTGCCCCTGAGCTCCGTTTTTCAACTCACTTTTTTGGGAGCTGGCCGCAAAAGCGCAGGATTGCTTCAGGCCCTTTTCTGGTTCTGGGGTGCAGGCTGAGCCTGTGGTTAATTCTTCTTCCTTATGGCAAAATAGAGTGACCTGTGCCTGTCCCAACACCTAGAGCTAGTCTCTATTTGGTTCCCCCTCTTCCCGTTCATCCTCAGGACAAATTGGAAACTGTACGGTACAGGAGGTTGAAGGTGCTGATTCTCCAAGTAGCGAGATTGCTAGTAAAGCGGCTGGAATGGCGAACCCTAGCACAAGGAGATGAGAAATGAGGTGCGTTTTAGAAACCTTTCCCGATCACACGGTGTACCATCTTCTGGGTTTCTAATGCATGTTTTCGATGTAGGAAGATGACCTTGAAGCTGGAGATTTGGGACCCATCGGAAGGGTACCAGGCAGTATTAGTTTAAAGTGTCTGCATTTGCTCACCCAACCTCACCAAAACTCTCAGCCCCAAGAGTGTCCACCCTTATGTCTGATCCAGCTGTGGGTCTACATATGGTCAACCCAGGTTGCATCACAGCCCCTGAACGAATTTTGTAAGAATATTTCTCTCTTTCACTGTCTTTGTCTGATGGGTTTTTAAAGTAATTTATTTTTATAATGGGGTTTAGCTGCTTTTCACTGCTGTGTTTATGCCGCTTTACACCCACTTGACTCACTTACAGAGAGATATCAATACCTAGGTTTTAAGATTCTTACTAGTCAGATATATTCTAGTGCGGTGAATAGGGGGTGTTGAGTCCAGTTCACTGAGCAAGGGGTAGGTCTTTTCTATTACATATTGGGTTTATGGAACGGTATCTGAGCTAGTTTGAAACTTTTGTTTTATGCATCACCCCACTTCACCTTTCCCGTACAGCAGCCATAGTGTGTTTTCTAAATGTGTGACTCTGTTCTGTTTTGTAATTCAGTTCAAGTGTAGCGATGTTTACATTCCCTCTGTAAGTGATATATTATGATAAGTGTCTTTTTCTGTGTGACTTATTTCACTTAGAATCGTTGTACCTAAATCCACTCATCAGGCTGCTACTAGCCCTATGACATTGATTTCATGGCTGAGTGATATTCCATTGTACTTAAGGACCACAACTTCTTTATCCATTATTGTCTTTCCTGGGATATTTACGGTGTAACGAAGTGGAGGTTGTTGTCCCCAGAGGAGCCGAGAGTTTGAGTGCCTGTGTCTTGCTGATTTTTAGTTTACCCAATTTATACGCCCATGAGTGGAAGTGCCCTATGCTCTCTAAGCAGTGTTTTTTAAATGTTGCAGCAAACACCGTACACTTCTCCACAGTGGCTGTTGGCAATTTACATCCCGCCCTTCAGCGTAGCAAGGCTTCCATTTCTCCATGGCCTGTCCTGCATTTCTGGTTTTGACACTTTTTTCAGCATGGCCCTTTTGACGGATGGGAAGCGAGACTTCTTTGTAGCGCTGATTTTCCTTTCCAGGATGCTTGGTTGGCCAAAAAGGGCGTATGCGTTTTTTCCTGAATATATTCAGGAAAAAACGCATACGCCCTTTTTGGCCAAGGGCATCATTGTCCAAGTTTTGCCGCTTTTCATGTGCTTTAAAGGCGATTCGTATCTGCCTCCTGAAATCTCTTTCCTGCAATTCTGCCTTGCTTTCAAATCCTCTTCGTTGCCTTCCCTCTATATATTTGTGGACGAGAGTTATCATTTATAACTCTGCAGATTTGTGAATTGCAGTGCCCCTGAACTCCATTTTTCAACTCGCTTTTTTGGGAGCTGGCCGCAAAAGCGCAGGATTGCTTCAGGCCCTATTATGGTTCTGGGGTGCAGGCTGAGCCTGTGGTTAATTCTTCTTCCTGATGGGAAAATAAAGTGACCTGTGACTGTCCCAACACCTAGAGCTAGTCTCTCATTGGTTCCCCCTCTTCCCGTTCATCCACAGGACAAATTGGAACCTGTACGGTACAGGAGGTTAAAGGTGCTGATTCTCCAAGAAGCGAGATTGCTAGTAAAGGGGCTTGAATGGCGAACTCTAGCTCAAGGAGATGGGAAATGAGAAAAGTTTTAGAAATCTTTCCCGATCACACGGTGTACCATCTTCTGGGTTTCTAATGCATGTTTTCGATGTAGGAAGATGACCTTGAACCTGGAGATTTGGGACCCATCGGAAGGGTACCAGGCAGTATTAGTTTAAAGTGTCTGCATTTGCTCACCCAACCTCACCAAAACTCTCAGCCCCAAGAGTGTCCACCCTTATGTCTGATCCAGCTGTGGGTCTACATATGGTCAACCCAGGTTGCATCACAGCCCCTGAACGAATTTTGTAAGAATATTTCTCTCTTTCACTGTCTTTGTCTGATGGGTTTTTAAAGTAATTTATTTTTATAATGGGGTTTAGCTGCTTTTCACTGCTGTGTTTATGCCGCTTTACACCCACTTGACTCACTTACAGAGAGATATCAATACCTAGGTTTTAAGATTCTTACTAGTCAGATATATTCTAGTGCGGTGAATAGGGGCTGTTGAGTCCAGTTCACTGAGCAAGGGGTAGGTCTTTTCTATTACATATTGGGTTTATGGAATGGTATCTGAGCTAGTTTGAAACCCTTGTTTTATGCATCACCCCACTTCACCTTTCCCGTACAGCAACCATAGTGTGTTTTCTAAATGTGTGACTCTGTTCTGTTTTGCAATTCAGTTCAAGTGTAGCGATTTTTACATTCCCTCTGTAAGTGATATATTATGATAAGTGTCTTTTTCTGTGTGACTTATTTCACTTAGAATCGTTGTACCTAAATCCACTCATCAGGCTGCTACTAGACCTATGACATTGATTTCATGGCTGAGTGATATTCCATTGTACTTAAGGACCACAACTTCTTTATCCATTATTGTCTTTCCTGGGATATTTACGGTGTAACGAAGTGGAGGTTTTTGTCCCCAGAGGAGCCGAGAGTTTGAGTGCCTGTGTCTTGCTGATTTTTAGTTTACCCAATTTATACGCCCATGAGTGGAAGTGCCCTATGCTCTCTAAGCAGTGTTTTTTAAATGTTGCAGCAAACACCGTACACTTCTCCACAGTGGCTGTTGGCAATTTACATCCCGCCCTTCAGCGTAGCAAGGCTTCCATTTCTCCATGGCCTGTCCTGCATTTATGGTTTTGACACTTTTTTCAGCATGGCCCTTTTGACGGATGGGAAGCGAGACTTCTTTGTAGCGCTGATTTGCCTTTCCAGGTTGCTTGGTTGGCCAAAAAGGGCGTATGCGTTTTTTCCTGAATATATTCAGGAAAAAACGCATACGCCCTTTTTGGCCAAGGGCATCATTGTCCAAGTTTTGCCGCTTTTCATGTGCTTTAAAGGCGATTCGAATCTGCCTCCTGAAATCTGTTTCCTGCAATTCTGCCTTGCTTTCAAATCCTCTTCGTTGCCTTCCCTCAATATATTTGTGGACGAGAGTTATCATTTATAACTCTGCAGGTTGGTCAATTGCAGTGCCCCTGAGCTCCGTTTTTCAACTCACTTTTTTGGGACCTGGCCGCAAAAGCGCAGGATTGCTTCAGGCCCTTTTCTGGTTCTGTGGTGCAGGCTGAGCCTGTGGTTAATTCTTCTTCCTTATGGCAAAATAGAGTGACCTGTGCCTGTCCCAACACCTAGAGCTAGTCTCTATTTGGTTCCCCCTCTTCCCGTTCATCCTCAGGACAAATTGGAAACTGTACGGTACAGGAGGTTAAAGGTGCTGATTCTCCAAGTAGCGAGATTGCTAGTAAAGCGGCTGGAATGGCGAACCCTAGCACAAGGAGATGAGAAATGAGGTGCGTTTTAGAAACCTTTCCCGATCACACGGTGTACCATCTTCTGGGTTTCTAATGCATGTTTTCGATGTAGGAAGATGACCTTGAACCTGGAGATTTGGGACCCATCGGAAGGGTACCAGGCAGTATTACTTTAAAGTGTCTGCATTTGCTCACCCAACCTCACCAAAACTCTGAGCCCCAAGAGTGTCCACCCTTATGTCTCATCCAGCTGTGGGTCTACATATGGTCAATCCAGGTTGCATCACAGCCCCTGAACGAATTTTGTAAGAATATTTCTCTCTTTTACTGTCTTTGTTTCATGGGTTTTTAAAGTAATTTATTTTTATAATGGGGTTTACCTGCTTTTCACTGCTGTGTTTATGCCGCTTTACACCCACTTGACTCACTTACAGAGAGATATCAATACATAGGTTTTAAGATTCTTACTAGTCAGATATATTCTAGTGCGGTGAGTAGGGGGTGTTGAGTCCAGTTCACTGAGCAAGGGGTAGGTCTTTTCTATTACATATTGGGTTTATGGAATGGTATCTGAGCTAGTTTGAAACCCTTGTTTTATGTATCACCCCATTTCACCTTTCCCGTACAGCAGCCATAGTGTATTTTCTAAATGTGTGACTCTGTTCTGTTTTGTAATTCAGTTCAAGTGTAGCGATTTTTACATTCCCTTTGTAAGTGATATCGTGTGATAAGTGTCTTTTTCTGTGTGACTTATTTCACTTTGAATCGTCTTACCTAAATCTACTCATCATGCTGCTACTAGCCCTATGACATTGATTTCATGGCTGAGTGATATTCCATTGTACATAAGGACCACAACTTCTTTATCCATTTTTGTCTTTCCTGGGATATTTAAGGTGTAAGGAAGTGGAGGTTGTTGTCCCCAGAGCAGCCCTAGATTTTCGGGTGCCTGTGTCTTGCTGATTTTTAGTTTACCCAATTTATACGCCCATGAGTGGAGTGCCGTATGCTCTCTAAGCTGTGTTTTTTAGATGTTGCAGGACACACCGTACACTTCTCCAGAGTGGCTGTTGGCAATTTACATCCCGCCCATCAGCGTAGCAAGGCTTCCATTTCTCCATGGCCTGTCCTGCATTTCTGGATTTGACACTTTTTTCAGCATGAAACTTTTGACCGATGGGAAGCGAGACTTCTTTGTAGCACTGATTTGCCTTTCCAGGTTGCTTGGTTGGCCAAAAAGGGCGTATGCCTTTTTTCCTGAATATATTCAGGAAAAAACGCATACGCCCTTTTTGGTCTAGGGCATCATTGTCCACGTTTTGCCGCTTTTCATGTGCTTTAAAGGCGATTCGTATCTGCCTCCTGAAATCTCTTTCCTGCAATTCTGCCTTGCTTTCAAATCCTCTTCGTTGCCTTCCCTCTATATATTTGTGGACGAGAGTTATCATTTATAACTCTGCAGGTTTGTGAATTGCAGTGCCCCTGAGCTCCATTTTTCAACTCGCTTTTTTGGGAGCTGGCCGCAAAAGCGCAGGATTGCTTCAGGCCCTATTCTGGTTCTGGGGTGCAGGCTGAGCCTGTGGTTAATTCTTCTTCCTGATGGGAAAATAAAGTAACCTGTGCCTGTCCCAACACCTAGAGCTAGTCTCTCATTTGTTCCCCCTCTTCCCGTTCATCCACAGGACAAATTGGAACCGGTACGGTACAGGAGGTTAAAGGTGCTGATTCTCCAAGAAGCGAGATTGCTAGTAAAGCGGCTTAAACAGCGAACTCTAGCACAAGGAGATGGGAAATGAGTAGCGTTTTAGAAACCTTTCCCGATCACACGGTGTACCATCTTCTGGGTTTCTAATGCATGTTTTCGATGTAGAAAGATGACCTTGAACCTGGAGATTTGGGACCCATCGGAAGGGTACCAGGCAGGGTACCAGGCAGTATTACTTTAAAGTGTCTGCATTTGCTCACCCAACCTCACCAAACCTCTCAGCCCCAAGAGTGTCCACCCTTATGTCTCATCCAGCTGTGGCTCTACATATGGTCAACCCAGGTTGCATCACAGCCCCTGAACGAATTTTGTAAGAATATTTCTCTCTTTCACTGTCTTTGTTTCATGGGTTTTTAAAGTAATTTATTTTTATAATGGGGTTTAGCTGCTTTTCACGGCTGTGTTTATCCCGCTTTACACCCACTTGACTCACTTACACAGAGATATCAATATATAGGTTTTAAGATTCTTACTAGTCAGATATATTCTAGTGCGGTGAATAGGGGGTGTTGAGTCCAGTTCACTGAGCAAGGGGTCGGTCTTTTCTATTACATATTGGGTTTATGGAATGGTATCTGAGCTAGTTTGAAACCCTTGTTTTATGCATCACCCCACTTCACCTTTCCTGTACAGCAGCCATAGTGTGTTTTCTAAATGTGTGACTCTGTTCTGTTTTGTAATTCAGTTCAAGTGTAGCAATTTTTACATTCCCTCTGTAAGTGATATGGTGTGATAAGTTTCTTTTTGTGTGTGACTTATTTCACTTTGAATCGTCGTACCTAAATCCACTCATCATGCTGCTACTAGCCCTATTACATTGATTTCATGGCTGAGTGATATTCCATTGTACATAAGGACCACAACTTCTTTATCCATTTTTCTCTTTCCTGGGATATTTAAGGTGTAACGAAGTGGAGGTTGTTGTCCACAGAGCAGCCCTAAAGTTTGGGGTGCCTGTGTCTTGCTGATTTTTAGATTTCCCAATTTATACGCCCATGAGTGGAAGTGCCCTATGCTCTCTAAGCAGTGTTTTTTAAATGTTGCAGCAAACACCGTACACTTCTCCACAGTGGCTGTTGGCAATTTACATCCCGCCCTTCAGCGTAGCAAGGCTTCCATTTCTCCATGGCCTGTCCTGCATTTCTGGTTTTGACACTTTTTTCAGCATGGCCCTTTTGACGGATGGGAAGCGAGACTTCTTTGTAGCGCTGATTTGCCTTTCCAGGTTGCTTGGTTGGCCAAAAAGGGCGTATGCGTTTTTTCCTGAATATATTCAGGAAAAAACGCATACGCCCTTTTTGGCCAAGGGCATCATTGTCCAAGTTTTGCCGCTTTTCATGTGCTTTAAAGGCGATTCGAATCTGCCTCCTGAAATCTGTTTCCTGCAATTCTGCCTTGCTTTCAAATCCTCTTCGTTGCCTTCCCTCAATATATTTGTGGACGAGAGTTATCATTTATAACTCTGCAGGTTTGTGAATTGCAGTGCCCCTGAGCTCCGTTTTTCAACTCACTTTTTTGGGAGCTGGCCGCAAAAGCGCAGGATTGCTTCAGGCCCTTTTCTGGTTCTGGGGTGCAGGCTGAGCCTGTGGTTAATTCTTCTTCCTTATGGCAAAATAGAGTGACCTGTGCCTGTCCCAACACCTAGAGCTAGTCTCTATTTGGTTCCCCCTCTTCCCGTTCATCCTCAGGACAAATTGGAAACTGTACGGTACAGGAGGTTAAAGGTGCTGATTCTCCAAGTAGCGAGATTGCTAGTAAAGCGGCTGGAATGGCGAACCCTAGCACAAGGAGATGAGAAATGAGGTGCGTTTTAGAAACCTTTCCCGATCACACAGTGTACCATCTTCTGGGTTTCTAATGCATGTTTTCGATGTAGGAAGATGACCTTGAAGCTGGAGATTTGGGACCCATCGGAAGGGTACCAGGCAGTATTAGTTTAAAGTGTCTGCATTTGCTCACCCAACCTCACCAAAACTCTCAGCCCCAAGAGTGTCCACCCTTATGTCTCATCCAGCTGTGGGTCTACATATGGTCAACCCAGGTTGCATCACAGCCCCTGAACGAATTTTGTAAGAATATTTCTCTCTTTCACTGTCTTTGTCTGATGGGTTTTTAAAGTAATTTATTTTTATAATGGGGTTTAGCTGCTTTTCACTGCTGTGTTTATGCCGCTTTACACCCACTTGACTCACTTACAGAGAGATATCAATACCTAGGTTTTAAGATTCTTACTAGTCAGATATATTCTAGTGCGGTGAATAGGGGCTGTTGAGTCCAGTTCACTGAGCAAGGGGTAGGTTTTTTCTATTACATATTGGGTTTATGGAACGGTATCTGAGCTAGTTTGAAACCCTTGTTTTATGCATCATCCCACTTCACCTTTCCCGTACAGCAGCCATAGTGTGTTTTCTAAATGTGTGACTCTGTTCTGTTTTGTAATTCAGTTCAAGTGTAGCGATTTTTACATTCCCTCTGTAAGTGATATATTATGATAAGTGTCTTTTTCTGTGTGACTTATTTCACTTAGAATCGTTGTACCTAAATCCACTCATCAGGCTGCTACTAGCCCTATGACATTGATTTCATGGCTGAGTGATATTCCATTGTACTTAAGGACCACAACTTCTTTATCCATTATTGTCTTTCCTGGGATATTTACGGTGTAACGAAGTGGAGGTTTTTGTCCCCAGAGGAGCCGAGAGTTTGAGTGCCTGTGTCTTGCTGATTTTTAGTTTACCCAATTTATACGCCCATGAGTGGAAGTGCCCTATGCTCTCTAAGCAGTGTTTTTTAAATGTTGCAGCAAACACCGTACACTTCTCCACAGTGGCTGTTGGCAATTTACATCCCGCCCTTCAGCGTAGCAAGGCTTCCATTTCTCCATGGCCTGTCCTGCATTTCTGGTTTTGACACTTTTTTCAGCATGGCCCTTTTGACGGATGGGAAGCGAGACTTCTTTGTAGCGCTGATTTGCCTTTCCAGGTTGCTTGGTTGGCCAAAAAGGGCGTATGCGTTTTTTCCTGAATATATTCAGGAAAAAACGCATACGCCCTTTTTGGCCAAGGGCATCATTGTCCAAGTTTTGCCGCTTTTCATGTGCTTTAAAGGCGATTCGAATCTGCCTCCTGAAATCTGTTTCCTGCAATTCTGCCTTGCTTTCAAATCCTCTTCGTTGCCTTCCCTCAATATATTTGTGGACGAGAGTTATCATTTATAACTCTGCAGGTTTGTGAATTGCAGTGCCCCTGAGCTCCGTTTTTCAACTCACTTTTTTGGGAGCTGGCCGCAAAAGCGCAGGATTGCTTCAGGCCCTTTTCTGGTTCTGGGGTGCAGGCTGAGCCTGTGGTTAATTCTTCTTCCTTATGGCAAAATAGAGTGACCTGTGCCTGTCCCAACACCTAGAGCTAGTCTCTATTTGGTTCCCCCTCTTCCCGTTCATCCTCAGGACAAATTGGAAACTGTACGGTACAGGAGGTTAAAGGTGCTGATTCTCCAAGTAGCGAGATTGCTAGTAAAGCGGCTGGAATGGCGAACCCTAGCACAAGGAGATGAGAAATGAGGTGCGTTTTAGAAACCTTTCCCGATCACACGGTGTACCATCTTCTGGGTTTCTAATGCATGTTTTCGATGTAGGAAGATGACCTTGAAGCTGGAGATTTGGGACCCATCGGAAGGGTACCAGGCAGTATTAGTTTAAAGTGTCTGCATTTGCTCACCCAACCTCACCAAAACTCTCAGCCCCAAGAGTGTCCACCCTTATGTCTGATCCAGCTGTGGGTCTACATATGGTCAACCCAGGTTGCATCACAGCCCCTGAACGAATTTTGTAAGAATATTTCTCTCTTTCACTGTCTTTGTCTGATGGGTTTTTAAAGTAATTTATTTTTATAATGGGGTTTAGCTGCTTTTCACTGCTGTGTTTATGCCGCTTTACACCCACTTGACTCACTTACAGAGAGATATCAATACCTAGGTTTTAAGATTCTTACTAGTCAGATATATTCTAGTGCGGTGAATAGGGGCTGTTGAGTCCAGTTCACTGAGCAAGGGGTAGGTCTTTTCTATTACATATTGGGTTTATGGAACGGTATCTGAGCTAGTTTGAAACCCTTGTTTTATGCATCACCCCACTTCACCTTTCCCGTACAGCAGCCATAGTGTGTTTTCTAAATGTGTGACTCTGTTCTGTTTTGTAATTCAGTTCAAGTGTAGCGATGTTTACATTCCCTCTGTAAGTGATATATTATGATAAGTGTCTTTTTCTGTGTGACTTATTTCACTTAGAATCGTTGTACCTAAATCCACTCATCAGGCTGCTACTAGCCCTATGACATTGATTTCATGGCTGAGTGATATTCCATTGTACTTAAGGACCACAACTTCTTTATCCATTATTGTCTTTCCTGGGATATTTACGGTGTAACGAAGTGGAGGTTGTTGTCCCCAGAGGAGCCGAGAGTTTGAGTGCCTGTGTCTTGCTGATTTTTAGTTTACCCAATTTATACGCCCATGAGTGGAAGTGCCCTATGCTCTCTAAGCAGTGTTTTTTAAATGTTGCAGCAAACACCGTACACTTCTCCACAGTGGCTGTTGGCAATTTACATCCCGCCCTTCAGCGTAGCAAGGCTTCCATTTCTCCATGGCCTGTCCTGCATTTCTGGTTTTGACACTTTTTTCAGCATGGCCCTTTTGACGGATGGGAAGCGAGACTTCTTTGTAGCGCTGATTTGCCTTTCCAGGTTGCTTGGTTGGCCAAAAAGGGCGTATGCGTTTTTTCCTGAATATATTCAGGAAAAAACGCATACGCCCTTTTTGGCCAAGGGCATCATTGTCCAAGTTTTGCCGCTTTTCATGTGCTTTAAAGGCGATTCGTATCTGCCTCCTGAAATCTCTTTCCTGCAATTCTGCCTTGCTTTCAAATCCTCTTCGTTGCCTTCCCTCTATATATTTGTGGACGAGAGTTATCATTTATAACTCTGCAGATTTGTGAATTGCTGTGCCCCTGAACTCCATTTTTCAACTCGCTTTTTTGGGAGCTGGCCGCAAAAGCGCAGGATTGCTTCAGGCCCTATTATGGTTCTGGGGTGCAGGCTGAGCCTGTGGTTAATTCTTCTTCCTGATGGGAAAATAAAGTGACCTGTGACTGTCCCAACACCTAGAGCTAGTCTCTCATTGGTTCCCCCTCTTCCCGTTCATCCACAGGACAAATTGGAACCTGTACGGTACAGGAGGTTAAAGGTGCTGATTCTCCAAGAAGCGAGATTGCTAGTAAAGGGGCTTGAATGGCGAACTCTAGCTCAAGGAGATGGGAAATGAGAAAAGTTTTAGAAATCTTTCCCGATCACACGGTGTACCATCTTCTGGGTTTCTAATGCATGTTTTCGATGTAGGAAGATGACCTTGAACCTGGAGATTTGGGACCCATCGGAAGGGTACCAGGCAGTATTAGTTTAAAGTGTCTGCATTTGCTCACCCAACCTCACCAAAACTCTCAGCCCCAAGAGTGTCCACCCTTATGTCTGATCCAGCTGTGGGTCTACATATGGTCAACCCAGGTTGCATCACAGCCCCTGAACGAATTTTGTAAGAATATTTCTCTCTTTCACTGTCTTTGTCTGATGGGTTTTTAAAGTAATTTATTTTTATAATGGGGTTTAGCTGCTTTTCACTGCTGTGTTTATGCCGCTTTACACCCACTTGACTCACTTACAGAGAGATATCAATACCTAGGTTTTAAGATTCTTACTAGTCAGATATATTCTAATGCGGTGAATAGGGGCTGTTGAGTCCAGTTCACTGAGCAAGGGGTAGGTCTTTTCTATTACATATTGGGTTTATGGAACGGTATCTGAGCTAGTTTGAAACCCTTGTTTTATGCATCACCCCACTTCACCTTTCCCGTACAGCAACCATAGTGTGTTTTCTAAATGTGTGACTCTGTTCTGTTTTGCAATTCAGTTCAAGTGTAGCGATTTTTACATTCCCTCTGTAAGTGATATATTATGATAAGTGTCTTTTTCTGTGTGACTTATTTCACTTAGAATCGTTGTACCTAAATCCACTCATCAGGCTGCTACTAGACCTATGACATTGATTTCATGGCTGAGTGATATTCCATTGTACTTAAGGACCACAACTTCTTTATCCATTATTGTCTTTCCTGGGATATTTACGGTGTAACGAAGTGGAGGTTTTTGTCCCCAGAGGAGCCGAGAGTTTGAGTGCCTGTGTCTTGCTGATTTTTAGTTTACCCAATTTATACGCCCATGAGTGGAAGTGCCCTATGCTCTCTAAGCAGTGTTTTTTAAATGTTGCAGCAAACACCGTACACTTCTCCACAGTGGCTGTTGGCAATTTACATCCCGCCCTTCAGCGTAGCAAGGCTTCCATTTCTCCATGGCCTGTCCTGCATTTATGGTTTTGACACTTTTTTCAGCATGGCCCTTTTGACGGATGGGAAGCGAGACTTCTTTGTAGCGCTGATTTGCCTTTCCAGGTTGCTTGGTTGGCCAAAAAGGGCGTATGCGTTTTTTCCTGAATATATTCAGGAAAAAACGCATACGCCCTTTTTGGCCAAGGGCATCATTGTCCAAGTTTTGCCGCTTTTCATGTGCTTTAAAGGCGATTCGAATCTGCCTCCTGAAATCTGTTTCCTGCAATTCTGCCTTGCTTTCAAATCCTCTTCGTTGCCTTCCCTCAATATATTTGTGGACGAGAGTTATCATTTATAACTCTGCAGGTTGGTCAATTGCAGTGCCCCTGAGCTCCGTTTTTCAACTCACTTTTTTGGGACCTGGCCGCAAAAGCGCAGGATTGCTTCAGGCCCTTTTCTGGTTCTGTGGTGCAGGCTGAGCCTGTGGTTAATTCTTCTTCCTTATGGCAAAATAGAGTGACCTGTGCCTGTCCCAACACCTAGAGCTAGTCTCTATTTGGTTCCCCCTCTTCCCGTTCATCCTCAGGACAAATTGGAAACTGTACGGTACAGGAGGTTAAAGGTGCTGATTCTCCAAGTAGCGAGATTGCTAGTAAAGCGGCTGGAATGGCGAACCCTAGCACAAGGAGATGAGAAATGAGGTGCGTTTTAGAAACCTTTCCCGATCACACGGTGTACCATCTTCTGGGTTTCTAATGCATGTTTTCGATGTAGGAAGATGACCTTGAACCTGGAGATTTGGGACCCATCGGAAGGGTACCAGGCAGTATTACTTTAAAGTGTCTGCATTTGCTCACCCAACCTCACCAAAACTCTGAGCCCCAAGAGTGTCCACCCTTATGTCTCATCCAGCTGTGGGTCTACATATGGTCAATCCAGGTTGCATCACAGCCCCTGAACGAATTTTGTAAGAATATTTCTCTCTTTTACTGTCTTTGTTTCATGGGTTTTTAAAGTAATTTATTTTTATAATGGGGTTTACCTGCTTTTCACTGCTGTGTTTATGCCGCTTTACACCCACTTGACTCACTTACAGAGAGATATCAATACATAGGTTTTAAGATTCTTACTAGTCAGATATATTCTAGTGCGGTGAGTAGGGGGTGTTGAGTCCAGTTCACTGAGCAAGGGGTAGGTCTTTTCTATTACATATTGGGTTTATGGAATGGTATCTGAGCTACTTTGAAACCCTTGTTTTATGTATCTCCCCATTTCACCTTTCCCGTACAGCAGCCATAGTGTATTTTCTAAATGTGTGACTCTGTTCTGTTTTGTAATTCAGTTCAAGTGTAGCGATTTTTACATTCCCTTTGTAAGTGATATCGTGTGATAAGTGTCTTTTTCTGTGTGACTTATTTCACTTTGAATCGTCTTACCTAAATCTACTCATCATGCTGCTACTAGCCCTATGACATTGATTTCATGGCTGAGTGATATTCCATTGTACATAAGGACCACAACTTCTTTATCCATTTTTGTCTTTCCTGGGATATTTAAGGTGTAACGAAGTGGAGGTTGTTGTCCCCAGAGCAGCCCTAGATTTTCGGGTGCCTGTGTCTTGCTGATTTTTAGTTTACCCAATTTATACGCCCATGAGTGGAGTGCCGTATGCTCTCTAAGCTGTGTTTTTTAGATGTTGCAGGACACACCGTACACTTCTCCAGAGTGGCTGTTGGCAATTTACATCCCGCCCATCAGCGTAGCAAGGCTTCCATTTCTCCATGGCCTGTCCTGCATTTCTGGATTTGACACTTTTTTCAGCATGAAACTTTTGACCGATGGGAAGCGAGACTTCTTTGTAGCACTGATTTGCCTTTCCAGGTTGCTTGGTTGGCCAAAAAGGGCGTATGCCTTTTTTCCTGAATATATTCAGGAAAAAACGCATACGCCCTTTTTGGTCTAGGGCATCATTGTCCACGTTTTGCCGCTTTTCATGTGCTTTAAAGGCGATTCGTATCTGCCTCCTGAAATCTCTTTCCTGCAATTCTGCCTTGCTTTCAAATCCTCTTCGTTGCCTTCCCTCTATATATTTGTGGACGAGAGTTATCATTTATAACTCTGCAGGTTTGTGAATTGCAGTGCCCCTGAGCTCCATTTTTCAACTCGCTTTTTTGGGAGCTGGCCGCAAAAGCGCAGGATTGCTTCAGGCCCTATTCTGGTTCTGGGGTGCAGGCTGAGCCTGTGGTTAATTCTTCTTCCTGATGGGAAAATAAAGTAACCTGTGCCTGTCCCAACACCTAGAGCTAGTCTCTCATTTGTTCCCCCTCTTCCCGTTCATCCAAAGGACAAATTGGAACCGGTACGGTACAGGAGGTTAAAGGTGCTGATTCTCCAAGAAGCGAGATTGCTAGTAAAGCGGCTTAAACAGCGAACTCTAGCACAAGGAGATGGGAAATGAGTAGCGTTTTAGAAACCTTTCCCGATCACACGGTGTACCATCTTCTGGGTTTCTAATGCATGTTTTCGATGTAGAAAGATGACCTTGAACCTGGAGATTTGGGACCCATCGGAAGGGTACCAGGCAGGGTACCAGGCAGTATTACTTTAAAGTGTCTGCATTTGCTCACCCAACCTCACCAAACCTCTCAGCCCCAAGAGTGTCCACCCTTATGTCTCATCCAGCTGTGGCTCTACATATGGTCAACCCAGGTTGCATCACAGCCCCTGAACGAATTTTGTAAGAATATTTCTCTCTTTCACTGTCTTTGTTTCATGGGTTTTTAAAGTAATTTATTTTTATAATGGGGTTTAGCTGCTTTTCACGGCTGTGTTTATCCCGCTTTACACCCACTTGACTCACTTACACAGAGATATCAATATATAGGTTTTAAGATTCTTACTAGTCAGATATATTCTAGTGCGGTGAATAGGGGGTGTTGAGTCCAGTTCACTGAGCAAGGGGTCGGTCTTTTCTATTACATATTGGGTTTATGGAATGGTATCTGAGCTAGTTTGAAACCCTTGTTTTATGCATCACCCCACTTCACCTTTCCTGTACAGCAGCCATAGTGTGTTTTCTAAATGTGTGACTCTGTTCTGTTTTGTAATTCAGTTCAAGTGTAGCAATTTTTACATTCCCTCTGTAAGTGATATGGTGTGATAAGTTTCTTTTTGTGTGTGACTTATTTCACTTTGAATCGTCGTACCTAAATCCACTCATCATGCTGCTACTAGCCCTATTACATTGATTTCATGGCTGAGTGATATTCCATTGTACATAAGGACCACAACTTCTTTATCCATTTTTCTCTTTCCTGGTATATTTAAGGTGTAACGAAGTGGAGGTTGTTGTCCACAGAGCAGCCCTAAAGTTTGGGGTGCCTGTGTCTTGCTGATTTTTAGTTTTCCCAATTTATACGCCCATGAGTGGAAGTGCCCTATGCTCTCTAAGCTGTGTTTTTTAGATGTTGCAGCACACACCGTACACTTCTCCACAGTGGCTGTTGGCAATTTACATCCTGCCCATCAGCGTAGCAAGGCTTCCATTTCACCATGGCCTGTCCTGCATTTCTGGTTTTGAGACTTTATTCAGCATGGCCCTTTTGACCGATGGGAAGCGAGACTTCTTTGTAGCACAGATTTGCCTTTCCAGGTTGCTTGGTTGGCCAAAAACGGCGTATGCGTTTTTTCCTGCATATATTCAGGAAAAAACGCATACGCCGTTTTTGGCCAAGGGCATCATTGTCGACGTTTTGCTGCATTTCATGTGCTTTAAAGGCGATTCGAATCTACCTCCTGAAATGTGTTTCCTGCAATTCTGCCTTGCTTTCAAATCCTCTTCGTTGCCTTCCCTCAATATATTTGTGGACGAGAGTTATCATTTGTAACTCTGCATGTTTGCGAATTGCAGTGCCCCTGAGCTCCATGTTTCAACTCGCTTTTTTGGGAGCTGGCCGCAAAAGCGCAGGATTGCTTCAGGCCCTATTCTGGTTCTGGGGTGCAGGCTGAGCCTGTGGTTAATTCTTCTTCCTGATGGGAAAATAAAGTGACCTGTGACTGTCCCAACACCTAGAGCTAGTCTCTCATTTGTTCCCCCTCTACCCGTTCATCCACAGGACAAATTGGAACCTGTACGGTACAGGAAGTTAAAGGTGCTGATTCTCCAAGAAGCGAGATTGCTAGTAAAGCGGCTGGAATGGCGAACCCTAGCACAAGGAGATGAGAAATGAGGTGCGTTTTAGAAACTTTTCCCGATCACACGGTGTACCATCTTCTGGGTTTCTAATGCATGTTTTCGATGTAGGAAGATGACCTTGAACCTGGAGATTTGGGACCCATCGGAAGGGTACCAGGCAGCATTACTTTAATTGGTCTGCATTTGCTCACCCAACCTCACCAAACCTCTCAGCCCCAAGAGTGTCCACCCTTATATCTCATACAGCTGTGGGTCTAGATATGGTCAATCCAGGTGGCATCACAGCCCCTGAACGAATTTTCTAAGAATATTTCTCTCTTTCACTGTCTTTGTTTCATGGGTTTTTAAAAGTAATTTATTTTTATACTGGGGTTTAGCTGCTTTTCACTGCTGTGTTTATGCAGCTTTACACCCCATTGACTCACTTACAGAGAGATATCAATACATAGGTTTTAAGATTCTTACTAGTCAGATATATTCTTGTGCGGTGAATACGGGGTGTTGAGTCCACTTCACTGAGCAAGGGGTAGGTCTTTTCTATTACATATTGGGTTTATGGAACGGTATCTGAGCTAGTTTGAAACTTTTGTTTTATGCATCACCCCACTTCACCTTTCCCGTACAGCAGCCATAGTGTGTTTTCTAAGTGTGTGACTCTGTTCTGTTTTGTAATTCAGTTCAAGTTTAGCGATTTTTACATTCCCTCTGTTAGTGATATATTATGATAAGTGTCTTTTTCTGTGTGACTTATTTCACTTAGAATCGTCGTACCTAAATCCACTCATCATGCTGCTACTAGCCTTATGACATTGATTTCATGGCTGAGTGATATTCCATTGTACATAAGGACCACAACTTCTTTATCCATTTTTGTCTTTCCTGGGATATTTAAGGTGTAACGAAGTGGAGGTTGTTGTCCTCAGAGCAGCCCTAGAGTTTCGGGTGCCTGTGTCTTGCTGATTTTTAGTTTACCCAATTTATACGCCCATGAGTGGAGTGCCGTATGCTCTCTAAGCTGTGTTTTTTAGATGTTGCAGGACACACCGTACACTTCTCCAGAGTGGCTGTTGGCAATTTACATCCCGCCCATCAGCGTAGCAAGGCTTCCATTCCTCCATGGCCTGTCCTGCATTTCTGGATTTGACACTTTTTTCAGCATGAACCTTTTGACCGATGGGAAGCGAGACTTCTTTGTAGCACTGATTTGCCTTTCCAGGTTGCTTGGTTGGCCAAAAAGGGCGTATGCCTTTTTTCCTGAATATATTCAGGAAAAAACGCATACGCCCTTTTTGGTCTAGGGCATCATTGTCCACGTTTTGCCGCTTCTCATGTGCTTTAAAGGCGATTCGTATCTGCCTCCTGAAATCTCTTTCCTGCAATTCTGCCTTGCTTTCAAATCCTCTTCGTTGCCTTCCCTCTATATATTTGTGGACGAGAGTTATCATTTATAACTCTGCAGGTTTGTGAATTGCAGTGCCCCTGAGCTCCATTTTTCAACTCGCTTTTTTGGAGCTGGCCGCAAAAGCGCAGGATTGCTTCAGGCCCTATTCTGGTTCTGGGGTGCAGGCTGAGCCTGTGGTTAATTCTTCTTCCTGATGGGAAAATAAAGTGACCTGTGCCTGTCCCAACACCTAGAGCTAGTCTCTCATTTGTTCCCCCTCTTCCCGTTCATCCACAGGACAAATTGGAACCGGTACGGTACAGGAGGTTAAAGGTGCTGATTCTCCAAGAAGCGAGATTGCTAGTAAAGCGGCTTGAACAGCGAACTCTAGCACAAGGAGATGGGAAATGAGTAGCGTTTTAGAAACCTTTCCCGATCACACGGTGTACCATCTTCTGGGTTTCTAATGCATGTTTTCGATGTAGAAAGATGACCTTGAACCTGGAGATTTGGGACCCATCGGAAGGGTACCAGGCAGGGTACCAGGCAGTATTACTTTAAAGTGTCTGCATTTGCTCACCCAACCTCACCAAACCTCTCAGCCCCAAGAGTGTCCACCCTTATGTCTCATCCAGCTGTGGCTCTACATATGGTCAACCCAGGTTGCATCACAGCCCCTGAACGAATTTTGTAAGAATATTTCTCTCTTTCACTGTCTTTGTTTCATGGGTTTTTAAAGTAATTTATTTTTATAATGGGGTTTAGCTGCTTTTCACTGCTGTGTTTATGCCGCTTTACACCCACTTGACTCACTTACAGAGAGATATCAATACCTAGGTTTTAAGATTCTTACTAGTCAGATATATTCTAGTGCGGTGAATAGGGGCTGTTGAGTCCAGTTCACTGAGCAAGGGGTAGGTCTTTTCTATTACATATTGGGTTTATGGAACGGTATCTGAGCTAGTTTGAAACCCTTGTTTTATGCATCACCCCACTTCACCTTTCCCGTACAGCAGCCATAGTGTGTTTTCTAAATGTGTGACTCTGTTCTGTTTTGTAATTCAGTTCAAGTGTAGCGATTTTTACATTCCCTCTGTAAGTGATATATTATGATAAGTGTCTTTTTCTGTGTGACTTATTTCACTTAGAATCGTTGTACTTAAATCCACTCATCAGGCTGCTACTAGCCCTATGACATTGATTTCATGGCTGAGTGATATTCCATTGTACTTAAGGACCACAACTTCTTTATCCATTATTGTCTTTCCTGGGATATTTACGGTGTAACGAAGTGGAGGTTTTTGTCCCCAGAGGAGCCGAGAGTTTGAGTGCCTGTGTCTTGCTGATTTTTAGTTTACACAATTTATACGCCCATGAGAGGAAGTGCCCTATGCTCTCTAAGCAGTGTTTTTTAAATGTTGCAGCAAACACCGTACACTTCTCCACAGTGGCTGTTGGCAATTTACATCCCGCCCTTCAGCGTAACAAGGCTTCCATTTCTCCATGGCCTGTCCTGCATTTCTGGTTTTGACACTTTTTTCAGCATGGCCCTTTTGACGGATGGGAAGCGAGACTTCTTTGTAGCGCTGATTTGCCTTTCCAGGTTGCTTGGTTGGCCAAAAAGGGCGTATGCGTTTTTTCCTGAATATATTCAGGAAAAAACGCATACGCCCTTTTTGGCCAAGGGCATCATTGTCCAAGTTTTGCCGCTTTTCATGTGCTTTAAAGGCGATTCGAATCTGCCTCCTGAAATCTGTTTCCTGCAATTCTGCCTTGCTTTCAAATCCTCTTCGTTGCCTTCCCTCAATATATTTGTGGACGAGAGTTATCATTTATAACTCTGCAGGTTTGTGAATTGCAGTGCCCCTGAGCTCCGTTTTTCAACTCACTTTTTTGGGAGCTGGCCGCAAAAGCGCAGGATTGCTTCAGGCCCTTTTCTGGTTCTGTGGTGCAGGCTGAGCCTGTGGTTAATTCTTCTTCCTTATGGCAAAATAGAGTGACCTGTGCCTGTCCCAACACCTAGAGCTAGTCTCTATTTGGTTCCCCCTCTTCCCGTTCATCCTCAGGACAAATTGGAAACTGTACGGTACAGGAGGTTAAAGGTGCTGATTCTCCAAGTAGCGAGATTGCTAGTAAAGCGGCTGGAATGGCGAACCCTAGCACAAGGAGATGAGAAATGAGGTGCGTTTTAGAAACCTTTCCCGATCACACGGTGTACCATCTTCTGGGTTTCTAATGCATGTTTTCGATGTAGGAAGATGACCTTGAAGCTGGAGATTTGGGACCCATCGGAAGGGTACCAGGCAGTATTAGTTTAAAGTGTCTGCATTTGCTCACCCAACCTCACCAAAACTCTCAGCCCCAAGAGTTTCCACCCTTATGTCTCATCCAGCTGTGGGTCTACATATGGTCAACCCAGGTTGCATCACAGCCCCTGAACGAATTTTGTAAGAATATTTCTCTCTTTCACTGTCTTTGTCTGATGGGTTTTTAAAGTAATTTATTTTTATAATGGGGTTTAGCTGCTTTTCACTGCTGTGTTTATGCCGCTTTACACCCACTTGACTCACTTACAGAGAGATATCAATACCTAGGTTTTAAGATTCTTACTAGTCAGATATATTCTAGTGCGGTGAATAGGGGCTGTTGAGTCCAGTTCACTGAGCAAGGGGTAGGTCTTTTCTATTACATATTGGGTTTATGGAACGGTATCTGAGCTAGTTTGAAACCCTTGTTTTATGCATCACCCCACTTCACCTTTCCCGTACAGCAGCCATAGTGTGTTTTCTAAATGTGTGACTCTGTTCTGTTTTGTAATTCAGTTCAAGTGTAGCGATTTTTACATTCCCTCTGTAAGTGATATATTATGATAAGTGTCTTTTTCTGTGTGACTTATTTCACTTAGAATCGTTGTACCTAAATCCACTCATCAGGCTGCTACTAGCCCTATGACATTGATTTCATGGCTGAGTGATATTCCATTGTACTTAAGGACCACAACTTCTTTATCCATTATTGTCTTTCCTGGGATATTTACGGTGTAACGAAGTGGAGGTTTTTGTCCCCAGAGGAGCCGAGAGTTTGAGTGCCTGTGTCTTGCTGATTTTTAGTTTACCCAATTTATACGCCCATGAGTGGAAGTGCCCTATGCTCTCTAAGCAGTGTTTTTTAAATGTTGCAGCAAACACCGTACACTTCTCCACAGTGGCTGTTGGCAATTTACATCCCGCCCTTCAGCGTAGCAAGGCTTCCATTTCTCCATGGCCTGTCCTGCATTTCTGGTTTTGACACTTTTTTCAGCATGGCCCTTTTGACGGATGGGAAGCGAGACTTCTTTGTAGCGCTGATTTGCCTTTCCAGGTTGCTTGGTTGGCCAAAAAGGGCGTATGCGTTTTTTCCTGAATATATTCAGGAAAAAACGCATACGCCCTTTTTGGCCAAGGGCATCATTGTCCAAGTTTTGCCGCTTTTCATGTGCTTTAAAGGCGATTCGAATCTGCCTCCTGAAATCTGTTTCCTGCAATTCTGCCTTGATTTCAAATCCTCTTCGTTGCCTTCCCTCAATATATTTGTGGACGAGAGTTATCATTTATAACTCTGCAGGTTTGTGAATTGCAGTGCCCCTGAGCTCCGTTTTTCAACTCACTTTTTTGGGAGCTGGCCGCAAAAGAGCAGGATTGCTTCAGGCCCTTTTCTGGTTCTGGGGTGCAGGCTGAGCCTGTGGTTAATTCTTCTTCCTTATGGCAAAATAGAGTGACCTGTGCCTGTCCCAACACCTAGAGCTAGTCTCTATTTGGTTCCCCCTCTTCCCGTTCATCCTCAGGACAAATTGGAAACTGTACGGTACAGGAGGTTAAAGGTGCTGATTCTCCAAGTAGCGAGATTGCTAGTAAAGCGGCTGGAATGGCGAACCCTAGCACAAGGAGATGAGAAATGAGGTGCGTTTTAGAAACCTTTCCCGATCACACAGTGTACCATCTTCTGGGTTTCTAATGCATGTTTTCGATGTAGGAAGATGACCTTGAAGCTGGAGATTTGGGACCCATCGGAAGGGTACCAGGCAGTATTAGTTTAAAGTGTCTGCATTTGCTCACCCAACCTCACCAAAACTCTCAGCCCCAAGAGTGTCCACCCTTATGTCTCATCCAGCTGTGGGTCTACATATGGTCAACCCAGGTTGCATCACAGCCCCTGAACGAATTTTGTAAGAATATTTCTCTCTTTCACTGTCTTTGTCTGATGGGTTTTTAAAGTAATTTATTTTTATAATGGGGTTTAGCTGCTTTTCACTGCTGTGTTTATGCCGCTTTACACCCACTTGACTCACTTACAGAGAGATATCAATACCTAGGTTTTAAGATTCTTACTAGTCAGATATATTCTAGTGCGGTGAATAGGGGCTGTTGAGTCCAGTTCACTGAGCAAGGGGTAGGTCTTTTCTATTACATATTGGGTTTATGGAACGGTATCTGAGCTAGTTTGAAACCCTTGTTTTATGCATCACCCCACTTCACCTTTCCCGTACAGCAGCCATAGTGTGTTTTCTAAATGTGTGACTCTGTTCTGTTTTGTAATTCAGTTCAAGTGTAGCGATTTTTACATTCGCTCTGTAAGTGATATATTATGATAAGTGTCTTTTTCTGTGTGACTTATTTCACTTAGAATCGTTGTACTTAAATCCACTCATCAGGCTGCTACTAGCCCTATGACATTGATTTCATGGCTGAGTGATATTCCATTGTACTTAAGGACCACAACTTCTTTATCCATTATTGTCTTTCCTGGGATATTTACGGTGTAACGAAGTGGAGGTTTTTGTCCCCAGAGGAGCCGAGAGTTTGAGTGCCTGTGTCTTGCTGATTTTTAGTTTACACAATTTATACGCCCATGAGAGGAAGTGCCCTATGCTCTCTAAGCAGTGTTTTTTAAATGTTGCAGCAAACACCGTACACTTCTCCACAGTGGCTGTTGGCAATTTACATCCCGCCCTTCAGCGTAGCAAGGCTTCCATTTCTCCATGGCCTGTCCTGCATTTCTGGTTTTGACACTTTTTTCAGCATGGCCCTTTTGACGGATGGGAAGCGAGACTTCTTTGTAGCGCTGATTTGCCTTTCCAGGTTGCTTGGTTGGCCAAAAAGGGCGTATGCGTTTTTTCCTGAATATATTCAGGAAAAAACGCATACGCCCTTTTTGGCCAAGGGCATCATTGTCCAAGTTTTGCCGCTTTTCATGTGCTTTAAAGGCGATTCGAATCTGCCTCCTGAAATCTGTTTCCTGCAATTCTGCCTTGCTTTCAAATCCTCTTCGTTGCCTTCCCTCAATATATTTGTGGACGAGAGTTATCATTTATAACTCTGCAGGTTTGTGAATTGCAGTGCCCCTGAGCTCCGTTTTTCAACTCACTTTTTTGGGAGCTGGCCGCAAAAGCGCAGGATTGCTTCAGGCCCTTTTCTGGTTCTGGGGTGCAGGCTGAGCCTGTGGTTAATTCTTCTTCCTTATGGCAAAATAGAGTGACCTGTGCCTGTCCCAACACCTAGAGCTAGTCTCTATTTGGTTCCCCCTCTTCCCGTTCATCCTCAGGACAAATTGGAAACTGTACGGTACAGGAGGTTAAAGGTGCTGATTCTCCAAGTAGCGAGATTGCTAGTAAAGCGGCTGGAATGGCGAACCCTAGCACAAGGAGATGAGAAATGAGGTGCGTTTTAGAAACCTTTCCCGATCACACGGTGTACCATCTTCTGGGTTTCTAATGCATGTTTTCGATGTAGGAAGATGACCTTGAAGCTGGAGATTTGGGACCCATCGGAAGGGTACCAGGCAGTATTAGTTTAAAGTGTCTGCATTTGCTCACCCAACCTCACCAAAACTCTCAGCCCCAAGAGTTTCCACCCTTATGTCTCATCCAGCTGTGGGTCTACATATGGTCAACCCAGGTTGCATCACAGCCCCTGAACGAATTTTGTAAGAATATTTCTCTCTTTCACTGTCTTTGTCTGATGGGTTTTTAAAGTAATTTATTTTTATAATGGGGTTTAGCTGCTTTTCACTGCTGTGTTTATGCCGCTTTACACCCACTTGACTCACTTACAGAGAGATATCAATACCTAGGTTTTAAGATTCTTACTAGTCAGATATATTCTAGTGCGGTGAATAGGGGCTGTTGAGTCCAGTTCACTGAGCAAGGGGTAGGTCTTTTCTATTACATATTGGGTTTATGGAACGGTATCTGAGCTAGTTTGAAACCCTTGTTTTATGCATCACCCCACTTCACCTTTCCCGTACAGCAGCCATAGTGTGTTTTCTAAATGTGTGACTCTGTTCTGTTTTGTAATTCAGTTCAAGTGTAGCGATTTTTACATTCCCTCTGTAAGTGATATATTATGATAAGTGTCTTTTTCTGTGTGACTTATTTCACTTAGAATCGTTGTACCTAAATCCACTCATCAGGCTGCTACTAGCCCTATGACATTGATTTCATGGCTGAGTGATATTCCATTGTACTTAAGGACCACAACTTCTTTATCCATTATTGTCTTTCCTGGGATATTTACGGTGTAACGAAGTGGAGGTTTTTGTCCCCAGAGGAGCCGAGAGTTTGAGTGCCTGTGTCTTGCTGATTTTTAGTTTACCCAATTTATACGCCCATGAGTGGAAGTGCCCTATGCTCTCTAAGCAGTGTTTTTTAAATGTTGCAGCAAACACCGTACACTTCTCCACAGTGGCTGTTGGCAATTTACATCCCGCCCTTCAGCGTAGCAAGGCTTCCATTTCTCCATGGCCTGTCCTGCATTTCTGGTTTTGACACTTTTTTCAGCATGGCCCTTTTGACGGATGGGAAGCGAGACTTCTTTGTAGCGCTGATTTGCCTTTCCAGGTTGCTTGGTTGGCCAAAAAGGGCGTATGCGTTTTTTCCTGAATATATTCAGGAAAAAACGCATACGCCCTTTTTGGCCAAGGGCATCATTGTCCAAGTTTTGCCGCTTTTCATGTGCTTTAAAGGCGATTCGAATCTGCCTCCTGAAATCTGTTTCCTGCAATTCTGCCTTGCTTTCAAATCCTCTTCGTTGCCTTCCCTTAATATATTTGTGGACGAGAGTTATCATTTATAACTCTGCAGGTTTGTGAATTGCAGTGCCCCTGAGCTCCGTTTTTCAACTCACTTTTTTGGGAGCTGGCCGCAAAAGAGCAGGATTGCTTCAGGCCCTTTTCTGGTTCTGGGGTGCAGGCTGAGCCTGTGGTTAATTCTTCTTCCTTATGGCAAAATAGAGTGACCTGTGCCTGTCCCAACACCTAGAGCTAGTCTCTATTTGGTTCCCCCTCTTCCCGTTCATCCTCAGGACAAATTGGAAACTGTACGGTACAGGAGGTTAAAGGTGCTGATTCTCCAAGTAGCGAGATTGCTAGTAAAGCGGCTGGAATGGCGAACCCTAGCACAAGGAGATGAGAAATGAGGTGCGTTTTAGAAACCTTTCCCGATCACACGGTGTACCATCTTCTGGGTTTCTAATGCATGTTTTGGATGTAGGAAGATGACCTTGAAGCTGGAGATTTGGGACCCATCGGAAGGGTACCAGGCAGTATTAGTTTAAAGTGTCTGCATTTGCTCACCCAACCTCACCAAAACTCTCAGCCCCAAGAGTTTCCACCCTTATGTCTCATCCAGCTGTGGGTCTACATATGGTCAACCCAGGTTGCATCACAGCCCCTGAACGAATTTTGTAAGAATATTTCTCTCTTTCACTGTCTTTGTCTGATGGGTTTTTAAAGTAATTTATTTTTATAATGGGGTTTAGCTGCTTTTCACTGCTGTGTTTATGCCGCTTTACACCCACTTGACTCACTTACAGAGAGATATCAATACCTAGGTTTTAAGATTCTTACTAGTCAGATATATTCTAGTGCGGTGAATAGGGGCTGTTGAGTCCAGTTCACTGAGCAAGGGGTAGGTCTTTTCTATTACATATTGGGTTTATGGAACGGTATCTGAGCTAGTTTGAAACCCTTGTTTTATGCATCACCCCACTTCACCTTTCCCGTACAGCAGCCATAGTGTGTTTTCTAAATGTGTGACTCTGTTCTGTTTTGTAATTCAGTTCAAGTGTAGCGATTTTTACATTCCCTCTCTAAGTGATATATTATGATAAGTGTCTTTTTCTGTGTGACTTATTTCACTTAGAATCGTTGTACCTAAATCCACTCATCAGGCTGCTACTAGCCCTATGACATTGATTTCATGGCTGAGTGATATTCCATTGTACTTAAGGACCACAACTTCTTTATCCATTATTGTCTTTCCTGGGATATTTACGGTGTAACGAAGTGGAGGTTTTTGTCCCCAGAGGAGCCGAGAGTTTGAGTGCCTGTGTCTTGCTGATTTTTAGTTTACCCAATTTATACGCCCATGAGTGGAAGTGCCCTATGCTCTCTAAGCAGTGTTTTTTAAATGTTGCAGCAAACACCGTACACTTCTCCACAGTGGCTGTTGGCAATTTACATCCCGCCCTTCAGCGTAGCAAGGCTTCCATTTCTCCATGGCCTGTCCTGCATTTCTGGTTTTGACACTTTTTTCAGCATGGCCCTTTTGACGGATGGGAAGCGAGACTTCTTTGTAGCGCTGATTTGCCTTTCCAGGTTGCTTGGTTGGCCAAAAAGGGCGTATGCGTTTTTTCCTGAATATATTCAGGAAAAAACGCATACGCCCTTTTTGGCCAAGGGCATCATTGTCCAAGTTTTGCCGCTTTTCATGTGCTTTAAAGGCGATTCGAATCTGCCTCCTGAAATCTGTTTCCTGCAATTCTGCCTTGCTTTCAAATCCTCTTCGTTGCCTTCCCTTAATATATTTGTGGACGAGAGTTATCATTTATAACTCTGCAGGTTTGTGAATTGCAGTGCCCCTGAGCTCCGTTTTTCAACTCACTTTTTTGGGAGCTGGCCGCAAAAGAGCAGGATTGCTTCAGGCCCTTTTCTGGTTCTGGGGTGCAGGCTGAGCCTGTGGTTAATTCTTCTTCCTTATGGCAAAATAGAGTGACCTGTGCCTGTCCCAACACCTAGAGCTAGTCTCTATTTGGTTCCCCCTCTTCCCGTTCATCCTCAGGACAAATTGGAAACTGTACGGTACAGGAGGTTAAAGGTGCTGATTCTCCAAGTAGCGAGATTGCTAGTAAAGCGGCTGGAATGGCGAACCCTAGCACAAGGAGATGAGAAATGAGGTGCGTTTTAGAAACCTTTCCCGATCACACAGTGTACCATCTTCTGGGTTTCTAATGCATGTTTTCGATGTAGGAAGATGACCTTGAAGCTGGAGATTTGGGACCCATCGGAAGGGTACCAGGCAGTATTAGTTTAAAGTGTCTGCATTTGCTCACCCAACCTCACCAAAACTCTCAGCCCCAAGAGTGTCCACCCTTATGTCTCATCCAGCTGTGGGTCTACATATGGTCAACCCAGGTTGCATCACAGCCCCTGAACGAATTTTGTAAGAATATTTCTCTCTTTCACTGTCTTTGTCTGATGGGTTTTTAAAGTAATTTATTTTTATAATGGGGTTTAGCTGCTTTTCACTGCTGTGTTTATGCCGCTTTACACCCACTTGACTCACTTACAGAGAGATATCAATACCTAGGTTTTAAGATTCTTACTAGTCAGATATATTCTAGTGCGGTGAATAGGGGCTGTTGAGTCCAGTTCACTGAGCAAGGGGTAGGTCTTTTCTATTACATATTGGGTTTATGGAACGGTATCTGAGCTAGTTTGAAACCCTTGTTTTATGCATCACCCCACTTCACCTTTCCCGTACAGCAGCCATAGTGTGTTTTCTAAATGTGTGACTCTGTTCTGTTTTGTAATTCAGTTCAAGTGTAGCGATTTTTACATTCCCTCTGTAAGTGATATATTATGATAAGTGTCTTTTTCTGTGTGACTTATTTCACTTAGAATCGTTGTACCTAAATCCACTCATCAGGCTGCTACTAGCCCTATGACATTGATTTCATGGCTGAGTGATATTCCATTGTACTTAAGGACCACAACTTCTTTATCCATTATTGTCTTTCCTGGGATATTTACGGTGTAACAAAGTGGAGGTTTTTGTCCCCAGAGGAGCCGAGAGTTTGAGTGCCTGTGTCTTGCTGATTTTTAGTTTACCCAATTTATACGCCCATGAGTGGAAGTGCCCTATGCTCTCTAAGCAGTGTTTTTTAAATGTTGCAGCAAACACCGTACACTTCTCCACAGTGGCTGTTGGCAATTTACATCCCGCCCTTCAGCGTAGCAAGGCTTCCATTTCTCCATGGCCTGTCCTGCATTTCTGGTTTTGACACTTTTTTCAGCATGGCCCTTTTGACGGATGGGAAGCGAGACTTCTTTGTAGCGCTGATTTGCCTTTCCAGGTTGCTTGGTTGGCCAAAAAGGGCGTATGCGTTTTTTCCTGAATATATTCAGGAAAAAACGCATACGCCCTTTTTGGCCAAGGGCATCATTGTCCAAGTTTTGCCGCTTTTCATGTGCTTTAAAGGCGATTCGAATCTGCCTCCTGAAATCTGTTTCCTGCAATTCTGCCTTGCTTTCAAATCCTCTTCGTTGCCTTCCCTCAATATATTTGTGGACGAGAGTTATCATTTATAACTCTGCAGGTTTGTGAATTGCAGTGCCCCTGAGCTCCGTTTTTCAACTCACTTTTTTGGGAGCTGGCCGCAAAAGCGCAGGATTGCTTCAGGCCCTTTTCTGGTTCTGGGGTGCAGGCTGAGCCTGTGGTTAATTCTTCTTCCTTATGGCAAAATAGAGTGACCTGTGCCTGTCCCAACACCTAGAGCTAGTCTCTATTTGGTTCCCCCTCTTCCCGTTCATCCTCAGGACAAATTGGAAACTGTACGGTACAGGAGGTTAAAGGTGCTGATTCTCCAAGTAGCGAGATTGCTAGTAAAGCGGCTGGAATGGCGAACCCTAGCACAAGGAGATGAGAAATGAGGTGCGTTTTAGAAACCTTTCCCGATCACACGGTGTACCATCTTCTGGGTTTCTAATGCATGTTTTCGATGTAGGAAGATGACCTTGAAGCTGGAGATTTGGGACCCATCGGAAGGGTACCAGGCAGTATTAGTTTAAAGTGTCTGCATTTGCTCACCCAACCTCACCAAAACTCTCAGCCCCAAGAGTTTCCACCCTTATGTCTCATCCAGCTGTGGGTCTACATATGGTCAACCCAGGTTGCATCACAGCCCCTGAACGAATTTTGTAAGAATATTTCTCTCTTTCACTGTCTTTGTCTGATGGGTTTTTAAAGTAATTTATTTTTATAATGGGGTTTAGCTGCTTTTCACTGCTGTGTTTATGCCGCTTTACACCCACTTGACTCACTTACAGAGAGATATCAATACCTAGGTTTTAAGATTCTTACTAGTCAGATATATTCTAGTGCGGTGAATAGGGGCTGTTGAGTCCAGTTCACTGAGCAAGGGGTAGGTCTTTTCTATTACATATTGGGTTTATGGAACGGTATCTGAGCTAGTTTGAAACCCTTGTTTTATGCATCACCCCACTTCACCTTTCCCGTACAGCAGCCATAGTGTGTTTTCTAAATGTGTGACTCTGTTCTGTTTTGTAATTCAGTTCAAGTGTAGCGATTTTTACATTCCCTCTGTAAGTGATATATTATGATAAGTGTCTTTTTCTGTGTGACTTATTTCACTTAGAATCGTTGTACCTAAATCCACTCATCAGGCTGCTACTAGCCCTATGACATTGATTTCATGGCTGAGTGATATTCCATTGTACTTAAGGACCACAACTTCTTTATCCATTATTGTCTTTCCTGGGATATTTACGGTGTAACGAAGTGGAGGTTTTTGTCCCCAGAGGAGCCGAGAGTTTGAGTGCCTGTGTCTTGCTGATTTTTAGTTTACCCAATTTATACGCCCATGAGTGGAAGTGCCCTATGCTCTCTAAGCAGTGTTTTTTAAATGTTGCAGCAAACACCGTACACTTCTCCACAGTGGCTGTTGGCAATTTACATCCCGCCCTTCAGCGTAGCAAGGCTTCCATTTCTCCATGGCCTGTCCTGCATTTCTGGTTTTGACACTTTTTTCAGCATGGCCCTTTTGACGGATGGGAAGCGAGACTTCTTTGTAGCGCTGATTTGCCTTTCCAGGTTGCTTGGTTGGCCAAAAAGGGCGTATGCGTTTTTTCCTGAATATATTCAGGAAAAAACGCATACGCCCTTTTTGGCCAAGGGCATCATTGTCCAAGTTTTGCCGCTTTTCATGTGCTTTAAAGGCGATTCGAATCTGCCTCCTGAAATCTGTTTCCTGCAATTCTGCCTTGCTTTCAAATCCTCTTCGTTGCCTTCCCTCAATATATTTGTGGACGAGAGTTATCATTTATAACTCTGCAGGTTTGTGAATTGCAGTGCCCCTGAGCTCCGTTTTTCAACTCGCTTTTTTGGGAGCTGGCCGCAAAAGAGCAGGATTGCTTCAGGCCCTTTTCTGGTTCTGGGGTGCAGGCTGAGCCTGTGGTTAATTCTTCTTCCTTATGGCAAAATAGAGTGACCTGTGCCTGTCCCAACACCTAGAGCTAGTCTCTATTTGGTTCCCCCTCTTCCCGTTCATCCTCAGGACAAATTGGAAACTGTACGGTACAGGAGGTTAAAGGTGCTGATTCTCCAAGTAGCGAGATTGCTAGTAAAGCGGCTGGAATGGCGAACCCTAGCACAAGGAGATGAGAAATGAGGTGCGTTTTAGAAACCTTTCCCGATCACACAGTGTACCATCTTCTGGGTTTCTAATGCATGTTTTCGATGTAGGAAGATGACCTTGAAGCTGGAGATTTGGGACCCATCGGAAGGGTACCAGGCAGTATTAGTTTAAAGTGTCTGCATTTGCTCACCCAACCTCACCAAAACTCTCAGCCCCAAGAGTGTCCACCCTTATGTCTCATCCAGCTGTGGGTCTACATATGGTCAACCCAGGTTGCATCACAGCCCCTGAACGAATTTTGTAAGAATATTTCTCTCTTTCACTGTCTTTGTCTGATGGGTTTTTAAAGTAATTTATTTTTATAATGGGGTTTAGCTGCTTTTCACTGCTGTGTTTATGCCGCTTTACACCCACTTGACTCACTTACAGAGAGATATCAATACCTAGGTTTTAAGATTCTTACTAGTCAGATATATTCTAGTGCGGTGAATAGGGGCTGTTGAGTCCAGTTCACTGAGCAAGGGGTAGGTCTTTTCTATTACATATTGGGTTTATGGAACGGTATCTGAGCTAGTTTGAAACCCTTGTTTTATGCATCACCCCACTTCACCTTTCCCGTACAGCAGCCATAGTGTGTTTTCTAAATGTGTGACTCTGTTCTGTTTTGTAATTCAGTTCAAGTGTAGCGATTTTTACATTCCCTCTGTAAGTGATATATTATGATAAGTGTCTTTTTCTGTGTGACTTATTTCACTTAGAATCGTTGTACTTAAATCCACTCATCAGGCTGCTACTAGCCCTATGACATTGATTTCATGGCTGAGTGATATTCCATTGTACTTAAGGACCACAACTTCTTTATCCATTATTGTCTTTCCTGGGATATTTACGGTGTAACGAAGTGGAGGTTTTTGTCCCCAGAGGAGCCGAGAGTTTGAGTGCCTGTGTCTTGCTGATTTTTAGTTTACACAATTTATACGCCCATGAGAGGAAGTGCCCTATGCTCTCTAAGCAGTGTTTTTTAAATGTTGCAGCAAACACCGTACACTTCTCCACAGTGGCTGTTGGCAATTTACATCCCGCCCTTCAGCGTAGCAAGGCTTCCATTTCTCCATGGCCTGTCCTGCATTTCTGGTTTTGACACTTTTTTCAGCATGGCCCTTTTGACGGATGGGAAGCGAGACTTCTTTGTAGCGCTGATTTGCCTTTCCAGGTTGCTTGGTTGGCCAAAAAGGGCGTATGCGTTTTTTCCTGAATATATTCAGGAAAAAACGCATACGCCCTTTTTGGCCAAGGGCATCATTGTCCAAGTTTTGCCGCTTTTCATGTGCTTTAAAGGCGATTCGAATCTGCCTCCTGAAATCTGTTTCCTGCAATTCTGCCTTGCTTTCAAATCCTCTTCGTTGCCTTCCCTCAATATATTTGTGGACGAGAGTTATCATTTATAACTCTGCAGGTTTGTGAATTGCAGTGCCCCTGAGCTCCGTTTTTCAACTCACTTTTTTGGGAGCTGGCCGAAAAAGCGCAGGATTGCTTCAGGCCCTTTTCTGGTTCTGGGGTGCAGGCTGAGCCTGTGGTTAATTCTTCTTCCTTATGGCAAAATAGAGTGACCTGTGCCTGTCCCAACACCTAGAGCTAGTCTCTATTTGGTTCCCCCTCTTCCCGTTCATCCTCAGGACAAATTGGAAACTGTACGGTACAGGAGGTTAAAGGTGCTGATTCTCCAAGTAGCGAGATTGCTAGTAAAGCGGCTGGAATGGCGAACCCTAGCACAAGGAGATGAGAAATAAGGTGCGTTTTAGAAACCTTTCCCGATCACACAGTGTACCATCTTCTGGGTTTCTAATGCATGTTTTCGATGTAGGAAGATGACCTTGAAGCTGGAGATTTGGGACCCATCGGAAGGGTACCAGGCAGTATTAGTTTAAAGTGTCTGCATTTGCTCACCCAACCTCACCAAAACTCTCAGCCCCAAGAGTGTCCACCCTTATGTCTCATCCAGCTGTGGGTCTACATATGGTCAACCCAGGTTGCATCACAGCCCCTGAACGAATTTTGTAAGAATATTTCTCTCTTTCACTGTCTTTGTCTGATGGGTTTTTAAAGTAATTTATTTTTATAATGGGGTTTAGCTGCTTTTCACTGCTGTGTTTATGCCGCTTTACACCCACTTGACTCACTTACAGAGAGATATCAATACCTAGGTTTTAAGATTCTTACTAGTCAGATATATTCTAGTGCGGTGAATAGGGGCTGTTGAGTCCAGTTCACTGAGCAAGGGGTAGGTCTTTTCTATTACATATTGGGTTTATGGAACGGTATCTGAGCTAGTTTGAAACCCTTGTTTTATGCATCACCCCACTTCACCTTTCCCGTACAGCAGCCATAGTGTGTTTTCTAAATGTGTGACTCTGTTCTGTTTTGTAATTCAGTTCAAGTGTAGCGATTTTTACATTCCCTCTGTAAGTGATATATTATGATAAGTGTCTTTTTCTGTGTGACTTATTTCACTTAGAATCGTTGTACCTAAATCCACTCATCAGGCTGCTACTAGCCCTATGACATTGATTTCATGGCTGAGTGATATTCCATTGTACTTAAGGACCACAACTTCTTTATCCATTATTGTCTTTCCTGGGATATTTACGGTGTAACGAAGTGGAGGTTTTTGTCCCCAGAGGAGCCGAGAGTTTGAGTGCCTGTGTCTTGCTGATTTTTAGTTTACCCAATTTATACGCCCATGAGTGGAAGTGCCCTATGCTCTCTAAGCAGTGTTTTTTAAATGTTGCAGCAAACACCGTACACTTCTCCACAGTGGCTGTTGGCAATTTACATCCCGCCCTTCAGCGTAGCAAGGCTTCCATTTCTCCATGGCCTGTCCTGCATTTCTGGTTTTGACACTTTTTTCAGCATGGCCCTTTTGACGGATGGGAAGCGAGACTTCTTTGTAGCGCTGATTTGCCTTTCCAGGTTGCTTGGTTGGCCAAAAAGGGCGTATGCGTTTTTTCCTGAATATATTCAGGAAAAAACGCATACGCCCTTTTTGGCCAAGGGCATCATTGTCCAAGTTTTGCCGCTTTTCATGTGCTTTAAAGGCGATTCGAATCTGCCTCCTGAAATCTGTTTCCTGCAATTCTGCCTTGCTTTCAAATCCTCTTCGTTGCCTTCCCTCAATATATTTGTGGACGAGAGTTATCATTTATAACTCTGCAGGTTTGTGAATTGCAGTGCCCCTGAGCTCCGTTTTTCAACTCACTTTTTTGGGAGCTGGCCGCAAAAGCGCAGGATTGCTTCAGGCCCTTTTCTGGTTCTGGGGTGCAGGCTGAGCCTGTGGTTAATTCTTCTTCCTTATGGCAAAATAGAGTGACCTGTGCCTGTCCCAACACCTAGAGCTAGTCTCTATTTGGTTCCCCCTCTTCCCGTTCATCCTCAGGACAAATTGGAAACTGTACGGTACAGGAGGTTAAAGGTGCTGATTCTCCAAGTAGCGAGATTGCTAGTAAAGCGGCTGGAATGGCGAACCCTAGCACAAGGAGATGAGAAATGAGGTGCGTTTTAGAAACCGTTCCCGATCACACGGTGTACCATCTTCTGGGTTTCTAATGCATGTTTTCGATGTAGGAAGATGACCTTGAAGCTGGAGATTTGGGACCCATCGGAAGGGTACCAGGCAGTATTAGTTTAAAGTGTCTGCATTTGCTCACCCAACCTCACCAAAACTCTCAGCCCCAAGAGTGTCCACCCTTATGTCTGATCCAGCTGTGGGTCTACATATGGTCAACCCAGGTTGCATCACAGCCCCTGAACGAATTTTGTAAGAATATTTCTCTCTTTCACTGTCTTTGTCTGATGGGTTTTTAAAGTAATTTATTTTTATAATGGGGTTTAGCTGCTTTTCACTGCTGTGTTTATGCCGCTTTACACCCACTTGACTCACTTACAGAGAGATATCAATACCTAGGTTTTAAGATTCTTACTAGTCAGATATATTCTAGTGCGGTGAATAGGGGCTGTTGAGTCCAGTTCACTGAGCAAGGGGTAGGTCTTTTCTATTACATATTGGGTTTATGGAACGGTATCTGAGCTAGTTTGAAACCCTTGTTTTATGCATCACCCCACTTCACCTTTCCCGTACAGCAGCCATAGTGTGTTTTCTAAATGTGTGACTCTGTTCTGTTTTGTAATTCAGTTCAAGTGTAGCGATGTTTACATTCCCTCTGTAAGTGATATATTATGATAAGTGTCTTTTTCTGTGTGACTTATTTCACTTAGAATCGTTGTACCTAAATCCACTCATCAGGCTGCTACTAGCCCTATGACATTGATTTCATGGCTGAGTGATATTCCATTGTACTTAAGGACCACAACTTCTTTATCCATTATTGTCTTTCCTGGGATATTTACGGTGTAACGAAGTGGAGGTTTTTGTCCCCAGAGGAGCCGAGAGTTTGAGTGCCTGTGTCTTGCTGATTTTTAGTTTACCCAATTTATACGCCCATGAGTGGAAGTGCCCTATGCTCTCTAAGCAGTGTTTTTTAAATGTTGCAGCAAACACCGTACACTTCTCCACAGTGGCTGTTGGCAATTTACATCCCGCCCTTCAGCGTAGCAAGGCTTCCATTTCTCCATGGCCTGTCCTGCATTTCTGGTTTTGACACTTTTTTCAGCATGGCCCTTTTGACGGATGGGAAGCGAGACTTCTTTGTAGCGCTGATTTGCCTTTCCAGGTTGCTTGGTTGGCCAAAAAGGGCGTATGCGTTTTTTCCTGAATATATTCAGGAAAAAACGCATACGCCCTTTTTGGCCAAGGGCATCATTGTCCAAGTTTTGCCGCTTTTCATGTGCTTTAAAGGCGATTCGTATCTGCCTCCTGAAATCTCTTTCCTGCAATTCTGCCTTGCTTTCAAATCCTCTTCGTTGCCTTCCCTCTATATATTTGTGGACGAGAGTTATCATTTATAACTCTGCAGATTTGTGAATTGCAGTGCCCCTGAACTCCATTTTTCAACTCGCTTTTTTGGGAGCTGGCCGCAAAAGCGCAGGATTGCTTAAGGCCCTATTATGGTTCTGGGGTGCAGGCTGAGCCTGTGGTTAATTCTTCTTCCTGATGGGAAAATAAAGTGACCTGTGACTGTCCCAACACCTAGAGCTAGTCTCTCATTGGTTCCCCCTCTTCCCGTTCATCCACAGGACAAATTGGAACCTGTACGGTACAGGAGGTTAAAGGTGCTGATTCTCCAAGAAGCGAGATTGCTAGTAAAGGGGCTTGAATGGCGAACTCTAGCTCAAGGAGATGGGAAATGAGAAAAGTTTTAGAAATCTTTCCCGATCACACGGTGTACCATCTTCTGGGTTTCTAATGCATGTTTTCGATGTAGGAAGATGACCTTGAAGCTGGAGATTTGGGACCCATCGGAAGGGTACCAGGCAGTATTAGTTTAAAGTGTCTGCATTTGCTCACCCAACCTCACCAAAACTCTCAGCCCCAAGAGTGTCCACCCTTATGTCTCATCCAGCTGTGGGTCTACATATGGTCAACCCAGGTTGCATCACAGCCCCTGAACGAATTTTGTAAGAATATTTCTCTCTTTCACTGTCTTTGTCTGATGGGTTTTTAAAGTAATTTATTTTTATAATGGGGTTTAGCTGCTTTTCACTGCTGTGTTTATGCCGCTTTACACCCACTTGACTCACTTACAGAGAGATATCAATACCTAGGTTTTAAGATTCTTACTAGTCAGATATATTCTAGTGCGGTGAATAGGGGCTGTTGAGTCCAGTTCACTGAGCAAGGGGTAGGTCTTTTCTATTACATATTGGGTTTATGGAACGGTATCTGAGCTAGTTTGAAACCCTTGTTTTATGCATCACCCCACTTCACCTTTCCCGTACAGCAGCCATAGTGTGTTTTCTAAATGTGTGACTCTGTTCTGTTTTGTAATTCAGTTCAAGTGTAGCGATTTTTACATTCCCTCTGTAAGTGATATATTATGATAAGTGTCTTTTTCTGTGTGACTTATTTCACTTAGAATCGTTGTACCTAAATCCACTCATCAGGCTGCTACTAGCCCTATGACATTGATTTCATGGCTGAGTGATATTCCATTGTACTTAAGGACCACAACTTCTTTATCCATTATTGTCTTTCCTGGGATATTTACGGTGTAACGAAGTGGAGGTTTTTGTCCCCAGAGGAGCCGAGAGTTTGAGTGCCTGTGTCTTGCTGATTTTTAGTTTACCCAATTTATACGCCCATGAGTGGAAGTGCCCTATGCTCTCTAAGCAGTGTTTTTTAAATGTTGCAGCAAACACCGTACACTTCTCCACAGTGGCTGTTGGCAATTTACATCCCGCCCTTCAGCGTAGCAAGGCTTCCATTTCTCCATGGCCTGTCCTGCATTTCTGGTTTTGACACTTTTTTCAGCATGGCCCTTTTGACGGATGGGAAGCGAGACTTCTTTGTAGCGCTGATTTGCCTTTCCAGGTTGCTTGGTTGGCCAAAAAGGGCGTATGCGTTTTTTCCTGAATATATTCAGGTAAAAACGCATACGCCCTTTTTGGCCAAGGGCATCATTGTCCAAGTTTTGCCGCTTTTCATGTGCTTTAAAGGCGATTCGAATCTGCCTCCTGAAATCTGTTTCCTGCAATTCTGCCTTGCTTTCAAATCCTCTTCGTTGCCTTCCCTCAATATATTTGTGGACGAGAGTTATCATTTATAACTCTGCAGGTTTGTGAATTGCAGTGCCCCTGAGCTCCGTTTTTCAACTCACTTTTTTGGGAGCTGGCCGCAAAAGCGCAGGATTGCTTCAGGCCCTTTTCTGGTTCTGGGGTGCAGGCTGAGCCTGTGGTTAATTCTTCTTCCTTATGGCAAAATAGAGTGACCTGTGCCTGTCCCAACACCTAGAGCTAGTCTCTATTTGGTTCCCCCTCTTCCCGTTCATCCTCAGGACAAATTGGAAACTGTACGGTACAGGAGGTTAAAGGTGCTGATTCTCCAAGTAGCGAGATTGCTAGTAAAGCGGCTGGAATGGCGAACCCTAGCACAAGGAGATGAGAAATGAGGTGCGTTTTAGAAACCTTTCCCGATCACACGGTGTACCATCTTCTGGGTTTCTAATGCATGTTTTCGATGTAGGAAGATGACCTTGAAGCTGGAGATTTGGGACCCATCGGAAGGGTACCAGGCAGTATTAGTTTAAAGTGTCTGCATTTGCTCACCCAACCTCACCAAAACTCTCAGCCCCAAGAGTTTCCACCCTTATGTCTCATCCAGCTGTGGGTCTACATATGGTCAACCCAGGTTGCATCACAGCCCCTGAACGAATTTTGTAAGAATATTTCTCTCTTTCACTGTCTTTGTCTGATGGGTTTTTAAAGTAATTTATTTTTATAATGGGGTTTAGCTGCTTTTCACTGCTGTGTTTATGCCGCTTTACACCCACTTGACTCACTTACAGAGAGATATCAATACCTAGGTTTTAAGATTCTTACTAGTCAGATATATTCTAGTGCGGTGAATAGGGGCTGTTGAGTCCAGTTCACTGAGCAAGGGGTAGGTCTTTTCTATTACATATTGGGTTTATGGAACGGTATCTGAGCTAGTTTGAAACCCTTGTTTTATGCATCACCCCACTTCACCTTTCCCGTACAGCAGCCATAGTGTGTTTTCTAAATGTGTGACTCTGTTCTGTTTTGTAATTCAGTTCAAGTGTAGCGATTTTTACATTCCCTCTGTAAGTGATATATTATGATAAGTGTCTTTTTCTGTGTGACTTATTTCACTTAGAATCGTTGTACCTAAATCCACTCATCAGGCTGCTACTAGCCCTATGACATTGATTTCATGGCTGAGTGATATTCCATTGTACTTAAGGACCACAACTTCTTTATCCATTATTGTCTTTCCTGGGATATTTACGGTGTAACGAAGTGGAGGTTTTTGTCCCCAGAGGAGCCGAGAGTTTGAGTGCCTGTGTCTTGCTGATTTTTAGTTTACCCAATTTATACGCCCATGAGTGGAAGTGCCCTATGCTCTCTAAGCAGTGTTTTTTAAATGTTGCAGCAAACACCGTACACTTCTCCACAGTGGCTGTTGGCAATTTACATCCCGCCCTTCAGCGTAGCAAGGCTTCCATTTCTCCATGGCCTGTCCTGCATTTCTGGTTTTGACACTTTTTTCAGCATGGCCCTTTTGACGGATGGGAAGCGACACTTCTTTGTAGCGCTGATTTGCCTTTCCAGGTTGCTTGGTTGGCCAAAAAGGGCGTATGCGTTTTTTCCTGAATATATTCAGGAAAAAACGCATACGCCCTTTTTGGCCAAGGGCATCATTGTCCAAGTTTTGCCGCTTTTCATGTGCTTTAAAGGCGATTCGAATCTGCCTCCTGAAATCTGTTTCCTGCAATTCTGCCTTGCTTTCAAATCCTCTTCGTTGCCTTCCCTCAATATATTTGTGGACGAGAGTTATCATTTATAACTCTGCAGGTTTGTGAATTGCAGTGTCCCTGAGCTCTGTTTTTCAACTCACTTTTTTGGGAGCTGGCCGCAAAAGAGCAGGATTGCTTCAGGCCCTTTTCTGGTTCTGGGGTGCAGGCTGAGCCTGTGGTTAATTCTTCTTCCTTATGGCAAAATAGAGTGACCTGTGCCTGTCCCAACACCTAGAGCTAGTCTCTATTTGGTTCCCCCTCTTCCCGTTCATCCTCAGGACAAATTGGAAACTGTACGGTACAGGAGGTTAAAGGTGCTGATTCTCCAAGTAGCGAGATTGCTAGTAAAGCGGCTGGAATGGCGAACCCTAGCACAAGGAGATGAGAAATGAGGTGCGTTTTAGAAACCTTTCCCGATCACACAGTGTACCATCTTCTGGGTTTCTAATGCATGTTTTCGATGTAGGAAGATGACCTTGAAGCTGGAGATTTGGGACCCATCGGAAGGGTACCAGGCAGTATTAGTTTAAAGTGTCTGCATTTGCTCACCCAACCTCACCAAAACTCTCAGCCCCAAGAGTGTCCACCCTTATGTCTCATCCAGCTGTGGGTCTACATATGGTCAACCCAGGTTGCATCACAGCCCCTGAACGAATTTTGTAAGAATATTTCTCTCTTTCACTGTCTTTGTCTGATGGGTTTTTAAAGTAATTTATTTTTATAATGGGGTTTAGCTGCTTTTCACTGCTGTGTTTATGCCGCTTTACACCCACTTGACTCACTTACAGAGAGATATCAATACCTAGGTTTTAAGATTCTTACTAGTCAGATATATTCTAGTGCGGTGAATAGGGGCTGTTGAGTCCAGTTCACTGAGCAAGGGGTAGGTCTTTTCTATTACATATTGGGTTTATGGAACGGTATCTGAGCTAGTTTGAAACCCTTGTTTTATGCATCACCCCACTTCACCTTTCCCGTACAGCAGCCATAGTGTGTTTTCTAAATGTGTGACTCTGTTCTGTTTTGTAATTCAGTTCAAGTGTAGCGATTTTTACATTCCCTCTGTAAGTGATATATTATGATAAGTGTCTTTTTCTGTGTGACTTATTTCACTTAGAATCGTTGTACTTAAATCCACTCATCAGGCTGCTACTAGCCCTATGACATTGATTTCATGGCTGAGTGATATTCCATTGTACTTAAGGACCACAACTTCTTTATCCATTATTGTCTTTCCTGGGATATTTACGGTGTAACGAAGTGGAGGTTTTTGTCCCCAGAGGAGCCGAGAGTTTGAGTGCCTGTGTCTTGCTGATTTTTAGTTTACCCAATTTATACGCCCATGAGAGGAAGTGCCCTATGCTCTCTAAGCAGTGTTTTTTAAATGTTGCAGCAAACACCGTACACTTCTCCACAGTGGCTGTTGGCAATTTACATCCCGCCCTTCAGCGTAGCAAGGCTTCCATTTCTCCATGGCCTGTCCTGCATTTCTGGTTTTGACACTTTTTTCAGCATGGCCCTTTTGACGGATGGGAAGCGAGACTTCTTTGTAGCGCTGATTTGCCTTTCCAGGTTGCTTGGTTGGCCAAAAAGGGCGTATGCGTTTTTTCCTGAATATATTCAGGAAAAAACGCATACGCCCTTTTTGGCCAAGGGCATCATTGTCCAAGTTTTGCCGCTTTTCATGTGCTTTAAAGGCGATTCGAATCTGCCTCCTGAAATCTGTTTCCTGCAATTCTGCCTTGCTTTCAAATCCTCTTCGTTGCCTTCCCTCAATATATTTGTGGACGAGAGTTATCATTTATAACTCTGCAGGTTTGTGAATTGCAGTGCCCCTGAGCTCCGTTTTTCAACTCACTTTTTTGGGAGCTGGCCGCAAAAGCGCAGGATTGCTTCAGGCCCTTTTCTGGTTCTGGGGTGCAGGCTGAGCCTGTGGTTAATTCTTCTTC
Source organism: Balaenoptera physalus (assembly GCF_965194825.1). Taxonomy (NCBI): domain Eukaryota; kingdom Metazoa; phylum Chordata; class Mammalia; order Artiodactyla; family Balaenopteridae; genus Balaenoptera; species Balaenoptera physalus. The sequence goes on from NW_028125759.1 coordinate 183,543, forward strand.
CTTATGGCAAAATAGAGTGACCTGTGCCTGTCCCAACACCTAGAGCTAGTCTCTATTTGGTTCCCCCTCTTCCCGTTCATCCTCAGGACAAATTGGAAACTGTACGGTACAGGAGGTTAAAGGTGCTGATTCTCCAAGTAGCGAGATTGCTAGTAAAGCGGCTGGAATGGCGAACCCTAGCACAAGGAGATGAGAAATGAGGTGCGTTTTAGAAACCTTTCCCGATCACACGGTGTACCATCTTCTGGGTTTCTAATGCATGTTTTCGATGTAGGAAGATGACCTTGAAGCTGGAGATTTGGGACCCATCGGAAGGGTACCAGGCAGTATTAGTTTAAAGTGTCTGCATTTGCTCACCCAACCTCACCAAAACTCTCAGCCCCAAGAGTTTCCACCCTTATGTCTCATCCAGCTGTGGGTCTACATATGGTCAACCCAGGTTGCATCACAGCCCCTGAACGAATTTTGTAAGAATATTTCTCTCTTTCACTGTCTTTGTCTGATGGGTTTTTAAAGTAATTTATTTTTATAATGGGGTTTAGCTGCTTTTCACTGCTGTGTTTATGCCGCTTTACACCCACTTGACTCACTTACAGAGAGATATCAATACCTAGGTTTTAAGATTCTTACTAGTCAGATATATTCTAGTGCGGTGAATAGGGGCTGTTGAGTCCAGTTCACTGAGCAAGGGGTAGGTCTTTTCTATTACATATTGGGTTTATGGAACGGTATCTGAGCTAGTTTGAAACCCTTGTTTTATGCATCACCCCACTTCACCTTTCCCGTACAGCAGCCATAGTGTGTTTTCTAAATGTGTGACTCTGTTCTGTTTTGTAATTCAGTTCAAGTGTAGCGATTTTTACATTCCCTCTGTAAGTGATATATTATGATAAGTGTCTTTTTCTGTGTGACTTATTTCACTTAGAATCGTTGTACCTAAATCCACTCATCAGGCTGCTACTAGCCCTATGACATTGATTTCATGGCTGAGTGATATTCCATTGTACTTAAGGACCACAACTTCTTTATCCATTATTGTCTTTCCTGGGATATTTACGGTGTAACGAAGTGGAGGTTTTTGTCCCCAGAGGAGCCGAGAGTTTGAGTGCCTGTGTCTTGCTGATTTTTAGTTTACCCAATTTATACGCCCATGAGTGGAAGTGCCCTATGCTCTCTAAGCAGTGTTTTTTAAATGTTGCAGCAAACACCGTACACTTCTCCACAGTGGCTGTTGGCAATTTACATCCCGCCCTTCAGCGTAGCAAGGCTTCCATTTCTCCATGGCCTGTCCTGCATTTCTGGTTTTGACACTTTTTTCAGCATGGCCCTTTTGACGGATGGGAAGCGACACTTCTTTGTAGCGCTGATTTGCCTTTCCAGGTTGCTTGGTTGGCCAAAAAGGGCGTATGCGTTTTTTCCTGAATATATTCAGGAAAAAACGCATACGCCCTTTTTGGCCAAGGGCATCATTGTCCAAGTTTTGCCGCTTTTCATGTGCTTTAAAGGCGATTCGAATCTGCCTCCTGAAATCTGTTTCCTGCAATTCTGCCTTGCTTTCAAATCCTCTTCGTTGCCTTCCCTCAATATATTTGTGGACGAGAGTTATCATTTATAACTCTGCAGGTTTGTGAATTGCAGTGTCCCTGAGCTCCGTTTTTCAACTCACTTTTTTGGGAGCTGGCCGCAAAAGAGCAGGATTGCTTCAGGCCCTTTTCTGGTTCTGGGGTGCAGGCTGAGCCTGTGGTTAATTCTTCTTCCTTATGGCAAAATAGAGTGACCTGTGCCTGTCCCAACACCTAGAGCTAGTCTCTATTTGGTTCCCCCTCTTCCCGTTCATCCTCAGGACAAATTGGAAACTGTACGGTACAGGAGGTTAAAGGTGCTGATTCTCCAAGTAGCGAGATTGCTAGTAAAGCGGCTGGAATGGCGAACCCTAGCACAAGGAGATGAGAAATGAGGTGCGTTTTAGAAACCTTTCCCGATCACACGGTGTACCATCTTCTGGGTTTCTAATGCATGTTTTCGATGTAGGAAGATGACCTTGAAGCTGGAGATTTGGGACCCATCGGAAGGGTACCAGGCAGTATTAGTTTAAAGTGTCTGCATTTGCTCACCCAACCTCACCAAAACTCTCAGCCCCAAGAGTGTCCACCCTTATGTCTCATCCAGCTGTGGGTCTACATATGGTCAACCCAGGTTGCATCACAGCCCCTGAACGAATTTTGTAAGAATATTTCTCTCTTTCACTGTCTTTGTCTGATGGGTTTTTAAAGTAATTTATTTTTATAATGGGGTTTAGCTGCTTTTCACTGCTGTGTTTATGCCGCTTTACACCCACTTGACTCACTTACAGAGAGATATCAATACCTAGGTTTTAAGATTCTTACTAGTCAGATATATTCTAGTGCGGTGAATAGGGGCTGTTGAGTCCAGTTCACTGAGCAAGGGGTAGGTCTTTTCTATTACATATTGGGTTTATGGAACGGTATCTGAGCTAGTTTGAAACCCTTGTTTTATGCATCACCCCACTTCACCTTTCCCGTACAGCAGCCATAGTGTGTTTTCTAAATGTGTGACTCTGTTCTGTTTTGTAATTCAGTTCAAGTGTAGCGATTTTTACATTCCCTCTGTAAGTGATATATTATGATAAGTGTCTTTTTCTGTGTGACTTATTTCACTTAGAATCGTTGTACTTAAATCCACTCATCAGGCTGCTACTAGCCCTATGACATTGATTTCATGGCTGAGTGATATTCCATTGTACTTAAGGACCACAACTTCTTTATCCATTATTGTCTTTCCTGGGATATTTACGGTGTAACGAAGTGGAGGTTTTTGTCCCCAGAGGAGCCGAGAGTTTGAGTGCCTGTGTCTTGCTGATTTTTAGTTTACCCAATTTATACGCCCATGAGTGGAAGTGCCCTATGCTCTCTAAGCAGTGTTTTTTAAATGTTGCAGCAAACACCGTACACTTCTCCACAGTGGCTGTTGGCAATTTACATCCCGCCCTTCAGCGTAGCAAGGCTTCCATTTCTCCATGGCCTGTCCTGCATTTCTGGTTTTGACACTTTTTTCAGCATGGCCCTTTTGACGGATGGGAAGCGACACTTCTTTGTAGCGCTGATTTGCCTTTCCAGGTTGCTTGGTTGGCCAAAAAGGGCGTATGCGTTTTTTCCTGAATATATTCAGGAAAAAACGCATACGCCCTTTTTGGCCAAGGGCATCATTGTCCAAGTTTTGCCGCTTTTCATGTGCTTTAAAGGCGATTCGAATCTGCCTCCTGAAATCTGTTTCCTGCAATTCTGCCTTGCTTTCAAATCCTCTTCGTTGCCTTCCCTCAATATATTTGTGGACGAGAGTTATCATTTATAACTCTGCAGGTTTGTGAATTGCAGTGTCCCTGAGCTCCGTTTTTCAACTCACTTTTTTGGGAGCTGGCCGCAAAAGAGCAGGATTGCTTCAGGCCCTTTTCTGGTTCTGGGGTGCAGGCTGAGCCTGTGGTTAATTCTTCTTCCTTATGGCAAAATAGAGTGACCTGTGCCTGTCCCAACACCTAGAGCTAGTCTCTATTTGGTTCCCCCTCTTCCCGTTCATCCTCAGGACAAATTGGAAACTGTACGGTACAGGAGGTTAAAGGTGCTGATTCTCCAAGTAGCGAGATTGCTAGTAAAGCGGCTGGAATGGCGAACCCTAGCACAAGGAGATGAGAAATGAGGTGCGTTTTAGAAACCTTTCCCGATCACACGGTGTACCATCTTCTGGGTTTCTAATGCATGTTTTCGATGTAGGAAGATGACCTTGAAGCTGGAGATTTGGGACCCATCGGAAGGGTACCAGGCAGTATTAGTTTAAAGTGTCTGCATTTGCTCACCCAACCTCACCAAAACTCTCAGCCCCAAGAGTGTCCACCCTTATGTCTCATCCAGCTGTGGGTCTACATATGGTCAACCCAGGTTGCATCACAGCCCCTGAACGAATTTTGTAAGAATATTTCTCTCTTTCACTGTCTTTGTCTGATGGGTTTTTAAAGTAATTTATTTTTATAATGGGGTTTAGCTGCTTTTCACTGCTGTGTTTATGCCGCTTTACACCCACTTGACTCACTTACAGAGAGATATCAATACCTAGGTTTTAAGATTCTTACTAGTCAGATATATTCTAGTGCGGTGAATAGGGGCTGTTGAGTCCAGTTCACTGAGCAAGGGGTAGGTGTTTTCTATTACATATTGGGTTTATGGAACGGTATCTGAGCTAGTTTGAAACCCTTGTTTTATGCATCACCCCACTTCACCTTTCCCGTACAGCAGCCATAGTGTGTTTTCTAAATGTGTGACTCTGTTCTGTTTTGTAATTCAGTTCAAGTGTAGCGATTTTTACATTCCCTCTGTAAGTGATATATTATGATAAGTGTCTTTTTCTGTGTGACTTATTTCACTTAGAATCGTTGTACTTAAATCCACTCATCAGGCTGCTACTAGCCCTATGACATTGATTTCATGGCTGAGTGATATTCCATTGTACTTAAGGACCACAACTTCTTTATCCATTATTGTCTTTCCTGGGATATTTACGGTGTAACGAAGTGGAGGTTTTTGTCCCCAGAGGAGCCGAGAGTTTGAGTGCCTGTGTCTTGCTGATTTTTAGTTTACACAATTTATACGCCCATGAGAGGAAGTGCCCTATGCTCTCTAAGCAGTGTTTTTTAAATGTTGCAGCAAACACCGTACACTTCTCCACAGTGGCTGTTGGCAATTTACATCCCGCCCTTCAGCGTAGCAAGGCTTCCATTTCTCCATGGCCTGTCCTGCATTTCTGGTTTTGACACTTTTTTCAGCATGGCCCTTTTGACGGATGGGAAGCGAGACTTCTTTGTAGCGCTGATTTGCCTTTCCAGGTTGCTTGGTTGGCCAAAAAGGGCGTATGCGTTTTTTCCTGAATATATTCAGGAAAAAACGCATACGCCCTTTTTGGCCAAGGGCATCATTGTCCAAGTTTTGCCGCTTTTCATGTGCTTTAAAGGCGATTCGAATCTGCCTCCTGAAATCTGTTTCCTGCAATTCTGCCTTGCTTTCAAATCCTCTTCGTTGCCTTCCCTCAATATATTTGTGGACGAGAGTTATCATTTATAACTCTGCAGGTTTGTGAATTGCAGTGCCCCTGAGCTCCGTTTTTCAACTCACTTTTTTGGGAGCTGGCCGCAAAAGCGCAGGATTGCTTCAGGCCCTTTTCTGGTTCTGGGGTGCAGGCTGAGCCTGTGGTTAATTCTTCTTCCTTATGGCAAAATAGAGTGACCTGTGCCTGTCCCAACACCTAGAGCTAGTCTCTATTTGGTTCCCCCTCTTCCCGTTCATCCTCAGGACAAATTGGAAACTGTACGGTACAGGAGGTTAAAGGTGCTGATTCTCCAAGTAGCGAGATTGCTAGTAAAGCGGCTGGAATGGCGAACCCTAGCACAAGGAGATGAGAAATGAGGTGCGTTTTAGAAACCTTTCCCGATCACACGGTGTACCATCTTCTGGGTTTCTAATGCATGTTTTCGATGTAGGAAGATGACCTTGAAGCTGGAGATTTGGGACCCATCGGAAGGGTACCAGGCAGTATTAGTTTAAAGTGTCTGCATTTGCTCACCCAACCTCACCAAAACTCTCAGCCCCAAGAGTTTCCACCCTTATGTCTCATCCAGCTGTGGGTCTACATATGGTCAACCCAGGTTGCATCACAGCCCCTGAACGAATTTTGTAAGAATATTTCTCTCTTTCACTGTCTTTGTCTGATGGGTTTTTAAAGTAATTTATTTTTATAATGGGGTTTAGCTGCTTTTCACTGCTGTGTTTATGCCGCTTTACACCCACTTGACTCACTTACAGAGAGATATCAATACCTAGGTTTTAAGATTCTTACTAGTCAGATATATTCTAGTGCGGTGAATAGGGGCTGTTGAGTCCAGTTCACTGAGCAAGGGGTAGGTCTTTTCTATTACATATTGGGTTTATGGAACGGTATCTGAGCTAGTTTGAAACCCTTGTTTTATGCATCACCCCACTTCACCTTTCCCGTACAGCAGCCATAGTGTGTTTTCTAAATGTGTGACTCTGTTCTGTTTTGTAATTCAGTTCAAGTGTAGCGATTTTTACATTCCCTCTGTAAGTGATATATTATGATAAGTGTCTTTTTCTGTGTGACTTATTTCACTTAGAATCGTTGTACCTAAATCCACTCATCAGGCTGCTACTAGCCCTATGACATTGATTTCATGGCTGAGTGATATTCCATTGTACTTAAGGACCACAACTTCTTTATCCATTATTGTCTTTCCTGGGATATTTACGGTGTAACGAAGTGGAGGTTTTTGTCCCCAGAGGAGCCGAGAGTTTGAGTGCCTGTGTCTTGCTGATTTTTAGTTTACCCAATTTATACGCCCATGAGTGGAAGTGCCCTATGCTCTCTAAGCAGTGTTTTTTAAATGTTGCAGCAAACACCGTACACTTCTCCACAGTGGCTGTTGGCAATTTACATCCCGCCCTTCAGCGTAGCAAGGCTTCCATTTCTCCATGGCCTGTCCTGCATTTCTGGTTTTGACACTTTTTTCAGCATGGCCCTTTTGACGGATGGGAAGCGAGACTTCTTTGTAGCGCTGATTTGCCTTTCCAGGTTGCTTGGTTGGCCAAAAAGGGCGTATGCGTTTTTTCCTGAATATATTCAGGAAAAAATGCATACGCCCTTTTTGGCCAAGGGCATCATTGTCCACGTTTTGCCGCTTTTCATGTGCTTTAAAGGCGATTCGAATCTGCCTCCTGAAATCTGTTTCCTGCAATTCTGCCTTGCTTTCAAATCCTCTTCGTTGCCTTCCCTCAATATATTTGTGGACGAGAGTTATCATTTATAACTCTGCAGGTTTGTGAATTGCAGTGCCCCTGAGCTCCGTTTTTCAACTCACTTTTTTGGGAGCTGGCCGCAAAAGAGCAGGATTGCTTCAGGCCCTTTTCTGGTTCTGGGGTGCAGGCTGAGCCTGTGGTTAATTCTTCTTCCTTATGGCAAAATAGAGTGACCTGTGCCTGTCCCAACACCTAGAGCTAGTCTCTATTTGGTTCCCCCTCTTCCCGTTCATCCTCAGGACAAATTGGAAACTGTACGGTACAGGAGGTTAAAGGTGCTGATTCTCCAAGTAGCGAGATTGCTAGTAAAGCGGCTGGAATGGCGAACCCTAGCACAAGGAGATGAGAAATGAGGTGCGTTTTAGAAACCTTTCCCGATCACACGGTGTACCATCTTCTGGGTTTCTAATGCATGTTTTCGATGTAGGAAGATGACCTTGAAGCTGGAGATTTGGGACCCATCGGAAGGGTACCAGGCAGTATTAGTTTAAAGTGTCTGCATTTGCTCACCCAACCTCACCAAAACTCTCAGCCCCAAGAGTGTCCACCCTTATGTCTCATCCAGCTGTGGCTCTACATATGGTCAACCCAGGTTGCATCACAGCCCCTGAACGAATTTTGTAAGAATATTTCTCTCTTTCACTGTCTTTGTCTGATGGGTTTTTAAAGTAATTTATTTTTATAATGGGGTTTAGCTGCTTTTCACTGCTGTGTTTATGCCGCTTTACACCCACTTGACTCACTTACAGAGAGATATCAATACCTAGGTTTTAAGATTCTTACTAGTCAGATATATTCTAGTGCGGTGAATAGGGGCTGTTGAGTCCAGTTCACTGAGCAAGGGGTAGGTCTTTTCTATTACATATTGGGTTTATGGAACGGTATCTGAGCTAGTTTGAAACCCTTGTTTTATGCATCACCCCACTTCACCTTTCCCGTACAGCAACCATAGTGTGTTTTCTAAATGTGTGACTCTGTTCTGTTTTGTAATTCAGTTCAAGTGTAGCGATTTTTACATTCCCTCTGTAAGTGATATATTATGATAAGTGTCTTTTTCTGTGTGACTTATTTCACTTAGAATCGTTGTACCTAAATCCACTCATCAGGCTGCTACTAGCCCTATGACATTGATTTCATGGCTGAGTGATATTCCATTGTACTTAAGGACCACAACTTCTTTATCCATTATTGTCTTTCCTGGGATATTTACGGTGTAACGAAGTGGAGGTTTTTGTCCCCAGAGGAGCCGAGAGTTTGAGTGCCTGTGTCTTGCTGATTTTTAGTTTACCCAATTTATACGCCCATGAGTGGAAGTGCCCTATGCTCTCTAAGCAGTGTTTTTTAAATGTTGCAGCAAACACCGTACACTTCTCCACAGTGGCTGTTGGCAATTTACATCCCGCCCTTCAGCGTAGCAAGGCTTCCATTTCTCCATGGCCTGTCCTGCATTTCTGGTTTTGACACTTTTTTCAGCATGGCCCTTTTGACGGATGGGAAGCGAGACTTCTTTGTAGCGCTGATTTGCCTTTCCAGGTTGCTTGGTTGGCCAAAAAGGGCGTATGCGTTTTTTCCTGAATATATTCAGGAAAAAACGCATACGCCCTTTTTGGCCAAGGGCATCATTGTCCAAGTTTTGCCGCTTTTCATGTGCTTTAAAGGCGATTCGAATCTGCCTCCTGAAATCTGTTTCCTGCAATTCTGCCTTGCTTTCAAATCCTCTTCGTTGCCTTCCCTCAATATATTTGTGGACGAGAGTTATCATTTATAACTCTGCAGGTTTGTGAATTGCAGTGCCCCTGAGCTCCGTTTTTCAACTCACTTTTTTGGGAGCTGGCCGCAAAAGCGCAGGATTGCTTCAGGCCCTTTTCTGGTTCTGGGGTGCAGGCTGAGCCTGTGGTTAATTCTTCTTCCTTATGGCAAAATAGAGTGACCTGTGCCTGTCCCAACACCTAGAGCTAGTCTCTATTTGGTTCCCCCTCTTCCCGTTCATCCTCAGGACAAATTGGAAACTGTACGGTACAGGAGGTTAAAGGTGCTGATTCTCCAAGTAGCGAGATTGCTAGTAAAGCGGCTGGAATGGCGAACCCTAGCACAAGGAGATGAGAAATGAGGTGCGTTTTAGAAACCTTTCCCGATCACACGGTGTACCATCTTCTGGGTTTCTAATGCATGTTTTCGATGTAGGAAGATGACCTTGAAGCTGGAGATTTGGGACCCATCGGAAGGGTACCAGGCAGTATTAGTTTAAAGTGTCTGCATTTGCTCACCCAACCTCACCAAAACTCTCAGCCCCAAGAGTGTCCACCCTTATGTATCATCCAGCTGTGGCTCTACATATGGTCAACCCAGGTTGCATCACAGCCCCTGAACGAATTTTGTAAGAATATTTCTCTCTTTCACTGTCTTTGTTTCATGGGTTTTTAAAGTAATTTATTTTTATAATGGGGTTTAGCTGCTTTTCACGGCTGTGTTTATCCCGCTTTACACCCACTTGACTCACTTACACAGAGATATCAATATATAGGTTTTAAGATTCTTACTAGTCAGATATATTCTAGTGCGGTGAATAGGGGGTGTTGAGTCCAGTTCACTGAGCAAGGGGTCGGTCTTTTCTATTACATATTGGGTTTATGGAATGGTATCTGAGCTAGTTTGAAACCCTTGTTTTATGCATCACCCCACTTCACCTTTCCTGTACAGCAGCCATAGTGTGTTTTCTAAATGTGTGACTCTGTTCTGTTTTGTAATTCAGTTCAAGTGTAGCAATTTTTACATTCCCTCTGTAAGTGATATGGTGTGATAAGTTTCTTTTTGTGTGTGACTTATTTCACTTTGAATCGTCGTACCTAAATCCACTCATCATGCTGCTACTAGCCCTATTACATTGATTTCATGGCTGAGTGATATTCCATTGTACATAAGGACCACAACTTCTTTATCCATTTTTCTCTTTCCTGGGATATTTAAGGTGTAACGAAGTGGAGGTTGTTGTCCACAGAGCAGCCCTAAAGTTTGGGGTGCCTGTGTCTTGCTGATTTTTAGTTTTCCCAATTTATACGCCCATGAGTGGAAGTGCCCTATGCTCTCTAAGCTGTGTTTTTTAGATGTTGCAGCACACACCGTACACTTCTCCACAGTGGCTGTTGGCAATTTACATCCTGCCCATCAGCGTAGCAAGGCTTCCATTTCACCATGGCCTGTCCTGCATTTCTGGTTTTGAGACTTTATTCAGCATGGCCCTTTTGACCGATGGGAAGCGAGACTTCTTTGTAGCACAGATTTGCCTTTCCAGGTTGCTTGGTTGGCCAAAAACGGCGTATGCGTTTTTTCCTGCATATATTCAGGAAAAAACGCATACGCCGTTTTTGGCCAAGGGCATCATTGTCGACGTTTTGCTGCATTTCATGTGCTTTAAAGGCGATTCGAATCTACCTCCTGAAATGTGTTTCCTGCAATTCTGCCTTGCTTTCAAATCCTCTTCGTTGCCTTCCCTCAATATATTTGTGGACGAGAGTTATCATTTGTAACTCTGCATGTTTGCGAATTGCAGTGCCCCTGAGCTCCATGTTTCAACTCGCTTTTTTGGGAGCTGGCCGCAAAAGCGCAGGATTGCTTCAGGCCCTATTCTGGTTCTGGGGTGCAGGCTGAGCCTGTGGTTAATTCTTCTTCCTGATGGGAAAATAAAGTGACCTGTGACTGTCCCAACACCTAGAGCTAGTCTCTCATTTGTTCCCCCTCTACCCGTTCATCCACAGGACAAATTGGAACCTGTACGGTACAGGAAGTTAAAGGTGCTGATTCTCCAAGAAGCGAGATTGCTAGTAAAGCGGCTGGAATGGCGAACCCTAGCACAAGGAGATGAGAAATGAGGTGCGTTTTAGAAACTTTTCCCGATCACACGGTGTACCATCTTCTGGGTTTCTAATGCATGTTTTCGATGTAGGAAGATGACCTTGAACCTGGAGATTTGGGACCCATCGGAAGGGTACCAGGCAGCATTACTTTAATTGGTCTGCATTTGCTCACCCAACCTCACCAAACCTCTCAGCCCCAAGAGTGTCCACCCTTATATCTCATACAGCTGTGGGTCTAGATATGGTCAATCCAGGTGGCATCACAGCCCCTGAACGAATTTTCTAAGAATATTTCTCTCTTTCACTGTCTTTGTTTCATGGGTTTTTAAAAGTAATTTATTTTTATACTGGGGTTTAGCTGCTTTTCACTGCTGTGTTTATGCAGCTTTACACCCCATTGACTCACTTACAGAGAGATATCAATACATAGGTTTTAAGATTCTTACTAGTCAGATATATTCTTGTGCGGTGAATACGGGGTGTTGAGTCCACTTCACTGAGCAAGGGGTAGGTCTTTTCTATTACATATTGGGTTTATGGAACGGTATCTGAGCTAGTTTGAAACTTTTGTTTTATGCATCACCCCACTTCACCTTTCCCGTACAGCAGCCATAGTGTGTTTTCTAAGTGTGTGACTCTGTTCTGTTTTGTAATTCAGTTCAAGTTTAGCGATTTTTACATTCCCTCTGTTAGTGATATATTATGATAAGTGTCTTTTTCTGTGTGACTTATTTCACTTAGAATCGTCGTACCTAAATCCACTCATCATGCTGCTACTAGCCTTATGACATTGATTTCATGGCTGAGTGATATTCCATTGTACATAAGGACCACAACTTCGTTATCCATTTTTGTCTTTCCTGGGATATTTAAGGTGTAACGAAGTGGAGGTTGTTGTCCCCAGAGCAGCCCTAGAGTTTCGGGTGCCTGTGTCTTGCTGATTTTTAGTTTACCCAATTTATACGCCCATGAGTGGAGTGCCGTATGCTCTCTAAGCTGTGTTTTTTAGATGTTGCAGGACACACCGTACACTTCTCCAGAGTGGCTGTTGGCAATTTACATCCCGCCCATCAGCGTAGCAAGGCTTCCATTCCTCCATGGCCTGTCCTGCATTTCTGGATTTGACACTTTTTTCAGCATGAACCTTTTGACCGATGGGAAGCGAGACTTCTTTGTAGCACTGATTTGCCTTTCCAGGTTGCTTGGTTGGCCAAAAAGGGCGTATGCCTTTTTTCCTGAATATATTCAGGAAAAAACGCATACGCCCTGTTTGGTCTAGGGCATCATTGTCCACGTTTTGCCGCTTCTCATGTGCTTTAAAGGCGATTCGTATCTGCCTCCTGAAATCTCTTTCCTGCAATTCTGCCTTGCTTTCAAATCCTCTTCGTTGCCTTCCCTCTATATATTTGTGGACGAGAGTTATCATTTATAACTCTGCAGGTTTGTGAATTGCAGTGACCCTGAGCTCCATTTTTCAACTCGCTTTTTTGGGAGCTGGCCGCAAAAGCGCAGGATTGCTTCAGGCCCTATTCTGGTTCTGGGGTGCAGGCTGAGCCTGTGGTTAATTCTTCTTCCTGATGGGAAAATAAAGTGACCTGTGCCTGTCCCAACACCTAGAGCTAGTCTCTCATTTGTTCCCCCTCTTCCCGTTCATCCACAGGACAAATTGGAACCGGTACGGTACAGGAGGTTAAAGGTGCTGATTCTCCAAGAAGCGAGATTGCTAGTAAAGCGGCTTGAACAGCGAACTCTAGCACAAGGAGATGGGAAATGAGTAGCGTTTTAGAAACCTTTCCCGATCACACGGTGTACCATCTTCTGGGTTTCTAATGCATGTTTTCGATGTAGAAAGATGACCTTGAACCTGGAGATTTGGGACCCATCGGAAGGGTACCAGGCAGGGTACCAGGCAGTATTACTTTAAAGTGTCTGCATTTGCTCACCCAACCTCACCAAACCTCTCAGCCCCAAGAGTGTCCACCCTTATGTCTCATCCAGCTGTGGCTCTACATATGGTCAACCCAGGTTGCATCACAGCCCCTGAACGAATTTTGTAAGAATATTTCTCTCTTTCACTGTCTTTGTTTCATGGGTTTTTAAAGTAATTTATTTTTATAATGGGGTTTAGCTGCTTTTCACGGCTGTGTTTATCCCGCTTTACACCCACTTGACTCACTTACACAGAGATATCAATATATAGGTTTTAAGATTCTTACTAGTCAGATATATTCTAGTGCGGTGAATAGGGGGTGTTGAGTCCAGTTCACTGAGCAAGGGGTCGGTCTTTTCTATTACATATTGGGTTTATGGAATGGTATCTGAGCTAGTTTGAAACCCTTGTTTTATGCATCACCCCACTTCACCTTTCCTGTACAGCAGCCATAGTGTGTTTTCTAAATGTGTGACTCTGTTCTGTTTTGTAATTCAGTTCAAGTGTAGCAATTTTTACATTCCCTCTGTAAGTGATATCGTGTGATAAGTGTCTTTTTGTGTGTGACTTATTTCACTTTGAATCGTCGTACCTAAATCCACTCATCATGCTGCTACTAGCCCTATTACATTGATTTCATGGCTGCGTGATATTCCATTGTACATAAGGACCACAACTTCTTTATCCATTTTTCTCTTTCCTGGGATATTTAAGGTGTAACGAAGTGGAGGTTGTTGTCCACAGAGCAGCCCTAAAGTTTGGGGTGCCTGTGTCTTGCTGATTTTTAGTTTTCCCAATTTATACGCCCATGAGTGGAAGTGCCCTATGCTCTCTAAGCTGTGTTTTTTAGATGTTGCAGCACACACCGTACACTTCTCCACAGTGGCTGTTGGCAATTTACATCCCGCCCATCAGCGTAGCAAGGCTTCCATTTCACCATGGTCTGTCCTGCATTTCTGGTTTTGAGACTTTATTCAGCATGGCCCTTTTGACCGATGGGAAGCGAGACTTCTTTGTAGCACAGATTTGCCTTTCCAGGTTGCTTGGTTGGCCAAAAACGGCGTATGCGTTTTTTCCTGCATATATTCAGGAAAAAACGCATACGCCGTTTTTGGCCAAGGGCATCATTGTCGACGTTTTGCTGCATTTCATGTGCTTTAAAGGCGATTCGAATCTACCTCCTGAAATCTGTTTCCTGCAATTCTGCCTTGCTTTCAAATCCTCTTCGTTGCCTTCCCTCAATATATTTGTGGACGAGAGTTATCATTTGTAACTCTGCATGTTTGCGAATTGCAGTGCCCCTGAGCTCCATGTTTCAACTCGCTTTTTTGGGAGCTGGCCGCAAAAGCGCAGGATTGCTTCAGGCCCTATTCTGGTTCTGGGGTGCAGGCTGAGCCTGTGGTTAATTCTTCTTCCTGATGGGAAAATAAAGTGACCTGTGACTGTCCCAACACCTAGAGCTAGTCTCTCATTTGTTCCCCCTCTACCCGTTCATCCACAGGACAAATTGGAACCTGTACGGTACAGGAGGTTAAAGGTGCTGATTCTCCAAGAAGCGAGAATGCTAGTAAAGCGGCTGGAATGGCGAACCCTAGCACAAGGAGATGAGAAATGAGGTGCGTTTTAGAAACTTTTCCCGATCACACGGTGTACCATCTTCTGGGTTTCTAATGCATGTTTTCGATGTAGGAAGATGACCTTGAACCTGGAGATTTGGGACCCATCGGAAGGGTACCAGGCAGCATTACTTTAATTGGTCTGCATTTGCTCACCCAACCTCACCAAACCTCTCAGCCCCAAGAGTGTCCACCCTTATATCTCATACAGCTGTGGGTCTAGATATGGTCAATCCAGGTGGCATCACAGCCCCTGAACGAATTTTCTAAGAATATTTCTCTCTTTCACTGTCTTTGTTTCATGGGTTTTTAAAAGTAATTTATTTTTATACTGGGGTTTAGCTGCTTTTCACTGCTGTGTTTATGCAGCTTTACACCCCATTGACTCACTTACAGAGAGATATCAATACATAGGTTTTAAGATTCTTACTAGTCAGATATATTCTTGTGCGGTGAATACGGGGTGTTGAGTCCACTTCACTGAGCAAGGGGTAGGTCTTTTCTATTACATATTGGGTTTATGGAACGGTATCTGAGCTAGTTTGAAACTTTTGTTTTATGCATCACCCCACTTCACCTTTCCCGTACAGCAGCCATAGTGTGTTTTCTAAGTGTGTGACTCTGTTCTGTTTTGTAATTCAGTTCAAGTTTAGCGATTTTTACATTCCCTCTGTTAGTGATATATTATGATAAGTGTCTTTTTCTGTGTGACTTATTTCACTTAGAATCGTCGTACCTAAATCCACTCATCATGCTGCTACTAGCCCTATGACATTGATTTCATGGCTGAGTGATATTCCATTGTACATAAGGACCACAACTTCTTTA
This sequence comes from Balaenoptera physalus, assembly GCF_965194825.1. Lineage (NCBI taxonomy): Eukaryota > Metazoa > Chordata > Mammalia > Artiodactyla > Balaenopteridae > Balaenoptera > Balaenoptera physalus. The sequence continues at coordinate 198,646 of NW_028125759.1, forward strand.
TCCATTTTTCTCTTTCCTGGGATATTTAAGTTGTAACAAAATGGAGGTTGTTGTCAACAGAGAAGCCCTAAAGTTTGGGGTGCCTGTGTCTTGCTGATTTTTAGTTTTCCCAATTTATACGCCCATGAGTGGAAGTGCCCTATGCTCTCTAAGCTGTGTTTTTTAGATGTTGCAGGACACACCGTACACTTCTCCACAGTGGCTGTTGGCAATTTACATCCCTTCCATTAGCGTAGCAAGGCTCCCACTTCCTCATGGCCTGTCCGGCATTTCTGGTTTTGACACTTTTTTCAGCATGGCCCTTTTGACCGATGGGAAGCGAGGCTTCTTTGTAGCGCTGATTTGCCTTTCCAGGTTGCTTGGTTGGCCAAAAAGGGCGTATGCGTTTTTTCCTGAATATATTCAGGAAAAAACGCATACGCCCTTTTTGGCCAAGGGCATCATTGTCCAAGTTTTGCCGCTTTTCATGTGCTTTAAAGGCGATTCGAATCTGCCTCCTGAAATCTGTTTCCTGCAATTCTGCCTTGCTTTCAAATCCTCTTCGTTGCCTTCCCTCAATATATTTGTGGACGAGAGTTATCATTTATAACTCTGCAGGTTTGTGAATTGCAGTGCCCCTGAGCTCCGTTTTTCAACTCACTTTTTTGGGAGCTGGCCGCAAAAGAGCAGGATTGCTTCAGGCCCTCTTCTGGTTCTGGGGTGCAGGCTGAGCCTGTGGTTAATTCTTCTTCCTTATGGCAAAATAGAGTGACCTGTGCCTGTCCCAACACCTAGAGCTAGTCTCTATTTGGTTCCCCCTCTTCCCGTTCATCCTCAGGACAAATTGGAAACTGTACGGTACAGGAGGTTAAAGGTGCTGATTCTCCAAGTAGCGAGATTGCTAGTAAAGCGGCTGGAATGGCGAACCCTAGCACAAGGAGATGAGAAATGAGGTGCGTTTTAGAAACCTTTCCCGATCACACAGTGTACCATCTTCTGGGTTTCTAATGCATGTTTTCGATGTAGGAAGATGACCTTGAAGCTGGAGATTTGGGACCCATCGGAAGGGTACCAGGCAGTATTAGTTTAAAGTGTCTGCATTTGCTCACCCAACCTCACCAAAACTCTCAGCCCCAAGAGTGTCCACCCTTATGTCTCATCCAGCTGTGGGTCTACATATGGTCAACCCAGGTTGCATCACAGCCCCTGAACGAATTTTGTAAGAATATTTCTCTCTTTCACTGTCTTTGTCTGATGGGTTTTTAAAGTAATTTATTTTTATAATGGGGTTTAGCTGCTTTTCACTGCTGTGTTTATGCCGCTTTACACCCACTTGACTCACTTACAGAGAGATATCAATACCTAGGTTTTAAGATTCTTACTAGTCAGATATATTCTAGTGCGGTGAATAGGGGCTGTTGAGTCCAGTTCACTGAGCAAGGGGTAGGTCTTTTCTATTACATATTGGGTTTATGGAACGGTATCTGAGCTAGTTTGAAACCCTTGTTTTATGCATCACCCCACTTCACCTTTCCCGTACAGCAGCCATAGTGTGTTTTCTAAATGTGTGACTCTGTTCTGTTTTGTAATTCAGTTCAAGTGTAGCGATTTTTACATTCCCTCTGTAAGTGATATATTATGATAAGTGTCTTTTTCTGTGTGACTTATTTCACTTAGAATCGTTGTACCTAAATCCACTCATCAGGCTGCTACTAGCCCTATGACATTGATTTCATGGCTGAGTGATATTCCATTGTACTTAAGGACCACAACTTCTTTATCCATTATTGTCTTTCCTGGGATATTTACGGTGTAACGAAGTGGAGGTTTTTGTCCCCAGAGGAGCCGAGAGTTTGAGTGCCTGTGTCTTGCTGATTTTTAGTTTACCCAATTTATACGCCCATGAGTGGAAGTGCCCTATGCTCTCTAAGCAGTGTTTTTTAAATGTTGCAGCAAACACCGTACACTTCTCCACAGTGGCTGTTGGCAATTTACATCCCGCCCTTCAGCGTAGCAAGGCTTCCATTTCTCCATGGCCTGTCCTGCATTTCTGGTTTTGACACTTTTTTCAGCATGGCCCTTTTGACGGATGGGAAGCGAGACTTCTTTGTAGCGCTGATTTGCCTTTCCAGGTTGCTTGGTTGGCCAAAAAGGGCGTATGCGTTTTTTCCTGAATATATTCAGGAAAAAACGCATACGCCCTTTTTGGCCAAGGGCATCATTGTCCAAGTTTTGCCGCTTTTCATGTGCTTTAAAGGCGATTCGAATCTGCCTCCTGAAATCTCTTTCCTGCAATTCTGCCTTGCTTTCAAATCCTCTTCGTTGCCTTCCCTCAATATATTTGTGGACGAGAGTTATCATTTATAACTCTGCAGGTTTGTGAATTGCAGTGCCCCTGAGCTCCGTTTTTCAACTCACTTTTTTGGGAGCTGGCCGCAAAAGCGCAGGATTGCTTCAGGCCCTTTTCTGGTTCTGGGGTGCAGGCTGAGCCTGTGGTTAATTCTTCTTCCTTATGGCAAAATAGTGTGACCTGTGCCTGTCCCAACACCTAGAGCTAGTCTCTATTTGGTTCCCCCTCTTCCCGTTCATCCTCAGGACAAATTGGAAACTGTACGGTACAGGAGGTTAAAGGTGCTGATTCTCCAAGTAGCGAGATTGCTAGTAAAGCGGCTGGAATGGCGAACCCTAGCACAAGGAGATGAGAAATGAGGTGCGTTTTAGAAACCTTTCCCGATCACACGGTGTACCATCTTCTGGGTTTCTAATGCATGTTTTCGATGTAGGAAGATGACCTTGAAGCTGGAGATTTGGGACCCATCGGAAGGGTACCAGGCAGTATTAGTTTAAAGTGTCTGCATTTGCTCACCCAACCTCACCAAAACTCTCAGCCCCAAGAGTGTCCACCCTTATGTCTGATCCAGCTGTGGGTCTACATATGGTCAACCCAGGTTGCATCACAGCCCCTGAACGAATTTTGTAAGAATATTTCTCTCTTTCACTGTCTTTGTCTGATGGGTTTTTAAAGTAATTTATTTTTATAATGGGGTTTAGCTGCTTTTCACTGCTGTGTTTATGCCGCTTTACACCCACTTGACTCACTTACAGAGAGATATCAATACCTAGGTTTTAAGATTCTTACTAGTCAGATATATTCTAGTGCGGTGAATAGGGGCTGTTGAGTCCAGTTCACTGAGCAAGGGGTAGGTCTTTTCTATTACATATTGGGTTTATGGAACGGTATCTGAGCTAGTTTGAAACCCTTGTTTTATGCATCACCCCACTTCACCTTTCCCGTACAGCAGCCATAGTGTGTTTTCTAAGTGTGTGACTCTGTTCTGTTTTGTAATTCAGTTCAAGTGTAGCGATGTTTACATTCCCTCTGTAAGTGATATATTATGATAAGTGTCTTTTTCTGTGTGACTTATTTCACTTAGAATCGTTGTACCTAAATCCACTCATCAGGCTGCTACTAGCCCTATGACATTGATTTCATGGCTGAGTGATATTCCATTGTACTTAAGGACCACAACTTCTTTATCCATTATTGTCTTTCCTGGGATATTTACGGTGTAACGAAGTGGAGGTTGTTGTCCCCAGAGGAGCCGAGAGTTTGAGTGCCTGTGTCTTGCTGATTTTTAGTTTACCCAATTTATACGCCCATGAGTGGAAGTGCCCTATGCTCTCTAAGCAGTGTTTTTTAAATGTTGCAGCAAACACCGTACACTTCTCCACAGTGGCTGTTGGCAATTTACATCCCGCCCTTCAGCGTAGCAAGGCTTCCATTTCTCCATGGCCTGTCCTGCATTTCTGGTTTTGACACTTTTTTCAGCATGGCCCTTTTGACGGATGGGAAGCGAGACTTCTTTGTAGCGCTGATTTGCCTTTCCAGGTTGCTTGGTTGGCCAAAAAGGGCGTATGCGTTTTTTCCTGAATATATTCAGGAAAAAACGCATATGCCCTTTTTGGCCAAGGGCATCATTGTCCAAGTTTTGCCGCTTTTCATGTGCTTTAAAGGCGATTCGAATCTGCCTCCTGAAATCTGTTTCCTGCAATTCTGCCTTGTTTTCAAATCCTCTTCGTTGCCTTCCCTCAATATATTTGTGGACGAGAGTTATCATTTATAACTCTGCAGGTTTGTGAATTGCAGTGCCCCTGAGCTCCGTTTTTCAACTCACTTTTTTGGGAGCTGGCCGCAAAAGCGCAGGATTGCTTCAGGCCCTTTTCTGGTTCTGGGGTGCAGGCTGAGCCTGTGGTTAATTCTTCTTCCTTATGGCAAAATAGAGTGACCTGTGCCTGTCCCAACACCTAGAGCTAGTCTCTATTTGGTTCCCCCTCTTCCCGTTCATCCTCAGGACAAATTGGAAACTGTACGGTACAGGAGGTTAAAGGTGCTGATTCTCCAAGTAGCGAGATTGCTAGTAAAGCGGCTGGAATGGCGAACCCTAGCACAAGGAGATGAGAAATGAGGTGCGTTTTAGAAACCTTTCCCGATCACACGGTGTACCATCTTCTGGGTTTCTAATGCATGTTTTCGATGTAGGAAGATGACCTTGAAGCTGGAGATTTGGGACCCATCGGAAGGGTACCAGGCAGTATTAGTTTAAAGTGTCTGCATTTGCTCACCCAACCTCACCAAAACTCTCAGCCCCAAGAGTGTCCACCCTTATGTCTCATCCAGCTGTGGGTCTACATATGGTCAACCCAGGTTGCATCACAGCCCCTGAACGAATTTTGTAAGAATATTTCTCTCTTTCACTGTCTTTGTCTGATGGGTTTTTAAAGTAATTTATTTTTATAATGGGGTTTAGCTGCTTTTCACTGCTGTGTTTATGCCGCTTTACACCCACTTGACTCACTTACAGAGAGATATCAATACCTAGGTTTTAAGATTCTTACTAGTCAGATATATTCTAGTGCGGTGAATAGGGGCTGTTGAGTCCAGTTCACTGAGCAAGGGGTAGGTCTTTTCTATTACATATTGGGTTTATGGAACGGTATCTGAGCTAGTTTGAAACCCTTGTTTTATGCATCACCCCACTTCATCTTTCCCGTACAGCAGCCATAGTGTGTTTTCTAAATGTGTGACTCTGTTCTGTTTTGTAATTCAGTTCAAGTGTAGCGATGTTTACATTCCCTCTGTAAGTGATATATTATGATAAGTGTCTTTTTCTGTGTGACTTATTTCACTTAGAATCGTTGTACCTAAATCCACTCATCAGGCTGCTACTAGCCCTATGACATTGATTTCATGGCTGAGTGATATTCCATTGTACTTAAGGACCACAACTTCTTTATCCATTATTGTCTTTCCTGGGATATTTACGGTGTAACGAAGTGGAGGTTGTTGTCCCCAGAGGAGCCGAGAGTTTGAGTGCCTGTGTCTTGCTGATTTTTAGTTTACCCAATTTATACGCCCATGAGTGGAAGTGCCCTATGCTCTCTAAGCAGTGTTTTTTAAATGTTGCAGCAAACACCGTACACTTCTCCACAGTGGCTGTTGGCAATTTACATCCCGCCCTTCAGCGTTACAAGGCTTCCATTTCTCCATGGCCTGTCCTGCATTTCTGGTTTTGACACTTTTTTCAGCATGGCCCTTTTGACGGATGGGAAGCGAGACTTCTTTGTAGCGCTGATTTGCCTTTCCAGGTTGCTTGGTTGGCCAAAAAGGGCGTATGCGTTTTTTCCTGAATATATTCAGGAAAAAACGCATACGCCCTTTTTGGCCAAGGGCATCATTGTCCAAGTTTTGCCGCTTTTCATGTGCTTTAAAGGCGATTCGTATCTGCCTCCTGAAATCTCTTTCCTGCAATTCTGCCTTGCTTTCAAATCCTCTTCGTTGCCTTCCCTCTATATATTTGTGGACGAGAGTTATCATTTATAACTCTGCAGATTTGTGAATTGCAGTGCCCCTGAACTCCATTTTTCAACTCGCTTTTTTGGGAGCTGGCCGCAAAAGCGCAGGATTGCTTCAGGCCCTATTATGGTTCTGGGGTGCAGGCTGAGCCTGTGGTTACTTCTTCTTCCTGATGGGAAAATAAAGTGACCTGTGACTGTCCCAACACCTAGAGCTAGTCTCTCATTGGTTCCCCCTCTTCCCGTTCATCCACAGGACAAATTGGAACCTGTACGGTACAGGAGGTTAAAGGTGCTGATTCTCCAAGAAGCGAGATTGCTAGTAAAGGGGCTTGAATGGCGAACTCTAGCTCAAGGAGATGGGAAATGAGAAAAGTTTTAGAAATCTTTCCCGATCACACGGTGTAGCATCTTCTGGGTTTCTAATGCATGTTTTCGATGTAGGAAGATGACCTTGAAGCTGGAGATTTGGGACCCATCGGAAGGGTACCAGGCAGTATTAGTTTAAAGTGTCTGCATTTGCTCACCCAACCTCACCAAAACTCTCAGCCCCAAGAGTGTCCACCCTTATGTCTGATCCAGCTGTGGGTCTACATATGGTCAACCCAGGTTGCATCACAGCCCCTGAACGAATTTTGTAAGAATATTTCTCTCTTTCACTGTCTTTGTCTGATGGGTTTTTAAAGTAATTTATTTTTATAATGGGGTTTAGCTGCTTTTCACTGCTGTGTTTATGCCGCTTTACACCCACTTGACTCACTTACAGAGAGATATCAATACCTAGGTTTTAAGATTCTTACTAGTCAGATATATTCTAGTGCGGTGAATAGGGGCTGTTGAGTCCAGTTCACTGAGCAAGGGGTAGGTCTTTTCTATTACATATTGGGTTTATGGAACGGTATCTGAGCTAGTTTGAAACCCTTGTTTTATGCATCACCCCACTTCAACTTTCCCGTACAGCAACCATAGTGTGTTTTCTAAATGTGTGACTCTGTTCTGTTTTGCAATTCAGTTCAAGTGTAGCGATTTTTACATTCCCTCTGTAAGTGATATATTATGATAAGTGTCTTTTTCTGTGTGACTTATTTCACTTAGAATCGTTGTACCTAAATCCACTCATCAGGCTGCTACTAGACCTATGACATTGATTTCATGGCTGAGTGATATTCCATTGTACTTAAGGACCACAACTTCTTTATCCATTATTGTCTTTCCTGGGATATTTACGGTGTAACGAAGTGGAGGTTTTTGTCCCCAGAGGAGCCGAGAGTTTGAGTGCCTGTGTCTTGCTGATTTTTAGTTTACCCAATTTATACGCCCATGAGTGGAAGTGCCCTATGCTCTCTAAGCAGTGTTTTTTAAATGTTGCAGCAAACACCGTACACTTCTCCACAGTGGCTGTTGGCAATTTACATCCCGCCCTTCAGCGTAGCAAGGCTTCCATTTCTCCATGGCCTGTCCTGCATTTCTGGTTTTGACACTTTTTTCAGCATGGCCCTTTTGACGGATGGGAAGCGAGACTTCTTTGTAGCGCTGATTTGCCTTTCCAGGTTGCTTGGTTGGCCAAAAAGGGCCTATGCGTTTTTTCCTGAATATATTCAGGAAAAAACGCATAGGCCCTTTTTGGCCAAGGGCATCATTGTCCAAGTTTTGCCGCTTTTCATGTGCTTTAAAGGCGATTCGAATCTGCCTCCTGAAATCTGTTTCCTGCAATTCTGCCTTGCTTTCAAATCCTCTTCGTTGCCTTCCCTCAATATATTTGTGGACGAGAGTTATCATTTATAACTCTGCAGGTTGGTCAATTGCAGTGCCCCTGAGCTCCGTTTTTCAACTCACTTTTTTGGGAGCTGGCCGCAAAAGCGCAGGATTGCTTCAGGCCCTTTTCTGGTTCTGTGGTGCAGGCTGAGCCTGTGGTTAATTCTTCTTCCTTATGGCAAAATAGAGTGACCTGTGCCTGTCCCAACACCTAGAGCTAGTCTCTATTTGGTTCCCCCTCTTCCCGTTCATCCTCAGGACAAATTGGAAACTGTACGGTACAGGAGGTTAAAGGTGCTGATTCTCCAAGTAGCGAGATTGCTAGTAAAGCGGCTGGAATGGCGAACCCTAGCACAAGGAGATGAGAAATGAGGTGCGTTTTAGAAACCTTTCCCGATCACACGGTGTACCATCTTCTGGGTTTCTAATGCATGTTTTCGATGTAGGAAGATGACCTTGAACCTGGAGATTTGGGACCCATCGGAAGGGTACCAGGCAGTATTACTTTAAAGTGTCTGCATTTGCTCACCCAACCTCACCAAAACTCTGAGCCCCAAGAGTGTCCACCCTTATGTCTCATCCAGCTGTGGGTCTACATATGGTCAATCCAGGTTGCATCACAGCCCCTGAACGAATTTTGTAAGAATATTTCTCTCTTTTACTGTCTTTGTTTCATGGGTTTTTAAAGTAATTTATTTTTATAATGGGGTTTACCTGCTTTTCACTGCTGTGTTTATGCCGCTTTACACCCACTTGACTCACTTACAGAGAGATATCAATACATAGGTTTTAAGATTCTTACTAGTCAGATATATTCTAGTGCGGTGAGTAGGGGGTGTTGAGTCCAGTTCACTGAGCAAGGGGTAGGTCTTTTCTATTACATATTGGGTTTATGGAATGGTATCTGAGCTAGTTTGAAACCCTTGTTTTATGTATCACCCCATTTCACCTTTCCCGTACAGCAGCCATAGTGTATTTTCTAAATGTGTGACTCTGTTCTGTTTTGTAATTCAGTTCAAGTGTAGCGATTTTTACATTCCCTTTGTAAGTGATATCGTGTGATAAGTGTCTTTTTCTGTGTGACTTATTTCACTTTGAATCGTCTTACCTAAATCTACTCATCATGCTGCTACTAGCCCTATGACATTGATTTCATGGCTGAGTGATATTCCATTGTACATAAGGACCACAACTTCTTTATCCATTTTTGTCTTTCCTGGGATATTTAAGGTGTAACGAAGTGGAGGTTGTTGTCCCCAGAGCAGCCCTAGATTTTCGGGTGCCTGTGTCTTGCTGATTTTTAGTTTACCCAATTTATACGCCCATGAGTGGAGTGCCGTATGCTCTCTAAGCTGTGTTTTTTAGATGTTGCAGGACACACCGTACACTTCTCCAGAGTGGCTGTTTGCAATTTACATCCCGCCCATCAGCGTAGCAAGGCTTCCATTTCTCCATGGCCTGTCCTGCATTTCTGGATTTGACACTTTTTTCAGCATGAAACTTTTGACCGATGGGAAGCGAGACTTCTTTGTAGCACTGATTTGCCTTTCCAGGTTGCTTGGTTGGCCAATAAGGGCGTATGCCTTTTTTCCTGCATATATTCAGGAAAAAACACATACGCCCTTTTTGGTCTAGGGCATCATTGTCCACGTTTTGCCGCTTTTCATGTGCTTTAAAGGCGATTCGTATCTGCCTCCTGAAATCTCTTTCCTGCAATTCTGCCTTGCTTTCAAATCCTCTTCGTTGCCTTCCCTCTATATATTTGTGGACGAGAGTTATCATTTATAACTCTGCAGGTTTGTGAATTGCAGTGCCCCTGAGCTCCATTTTTCAACTCGCTTTTTTGGGAGCTGGCCGCAAAAGCGCAGGATTGCTTCAGGCCCTATTCTGGTTCTGGGGTGCAGGCTGAGCCTGTGGTTAATTCTTCTTCCTGATGGGAAAATAAAGTAACCTGTGCCTGTCCCAACACCTAGAGCTAGTCTCTCATTTGTTCCCCCTCTTCCCGTTCATCCACAGGACAAATTGGAACCGGTACGGTACAGGAGGTTAAAGGTGCTGATTCTCCAAGAAGCGAGATTGCTAGTAAAGCGGCTTAAACAGCGAACTCTAGCACAAGGAGATGGGAAATGAGTAGCGTTTTAGAAACCTTTCCCGATCACACGGTGTACCATCTTCTGGGTTTCTAATGCATGTTTTCGATGTAGAAAGATGACCTTGAACCTGGAGATTTGGGACCCATCGGAAGGGTACCAGGCAGGGTACCAGGCAGTATTACTTTAAAGTGTCTGCATTTGCTCACCCAACCTCACCAAACCTCTCAGCCCCAAGAGTGTCCACCCTTATGTCTCATCCAGCTGTGGCTCTACATATGGTCAACCCAGGTTGCATCACAGCCCCTGAACGAATTTTGTAAGAATATTTCTCTCTTTCACTGTCTTTGTTTCATGGGTTTTTAAAGTAATTTATTTTTATAATGGGGTTTAGCTGCTTTTCACGGCTGTGTTTATCCCGCTTTACACCCACTTGACTCACTTACACAGAGATATCAATATATAGGTTTTAAGATTATTACTAGTCAGATATATTCTAGTGCGGTGAATAGGGGGTGTTGAGTCCAGTTCACTGAGCAAGGGGTCGGTCTTTTCTATTACATATTGGGTTTATGGAATGGTATCTGAGCTAGTTTGAAACCCTTGTTTTATGCATCACCCCACTTCACCTTTCCTGTACAGCAGCCATAGTGTGTTTTCTAAATGTGTGACTCTGTTCTGTTTTGTAATTCAGTTCAAGTGTAGCAATTTTTACATTCCCTCTGTAAGTGATATGGTGTGATAAGTTTCTTTTTGTGTGTGACTTATTTCACTTTGAATCGTCGTACCTAAATCCACTCATCATGCTGCTACTAGCCCTATTACATTGATTTCATGGCTGAGTGATATTCCATTGTACATAAGGACCACAACTTCTTTATCCATTTTTCTCTTTCCTGGGATATTTAAGGTGTAACGAAGTGGAGGTTGTTGTCCACAGAGCAGCCCTAAAGTTTGGGGTGCCTGTGTCTTGCTGATTTTTAGTTTTCCCAATTTATACGCCCATGAGTGGAAGTGCCCTATGCTCTCTAAGCTGTGTTTTTTAGATGTTGCAGCACACACCGTACACTTCTCCACAGTGGCTGTTGGCAATTTACATCCTGCCCATCAGCGTAGCAAGGCTTCCATTTCACCATGGCCTGTCCTGCATTTCTGGTTTTGAGACTTTATTCAGCATGGCCCTTTTGACCGATGGGAAGCGAGACTTCTTTGTAGCACAGATTTGCCTTTCCAGGTTGCTTGGTTGGCCAAAAACGGCGTATGCGTTTTTTCCTGCATATATTCAGGAAAAAACGCATACGCCGTTTTTGGCCAAGGGCATCATTGTCGACGTTTTGCTGCATTTCATGTGCTTTAAAGGCGATTCGAATCTACCTCCTGAAATGTGTTTCCTGCAATTCTGCCTTGCTTTCAAATCCTCTTCGTTGCCTTCCCTCAATATATTTGTGGACGAGAGTTATCATTTGTAACTCTGCATGTTTGCGAATTGCAGTGCCCCTGAGCTCCATGTTTCAACTCGCTTTTTTGGGAGCTGGCCGCAAAAGCGCAGGATTGCTTCAGGCCCTATTCTGGTTCTGGGGTGCAGGCTGAGCCTGTGGTTAATTCTTCTTCCTGATGGGAAAATAAAGTGACCTGTGACTGTCCCAACACCTAGAGCTAGTCTCTCATTTGTTCCCCCTCTACCCGTTCATCCACAGGACAAATTGGAACCTGTACGGTACAGGAAGTTAAAGGTGCTGATTCTCCAAGAAGCGAGATTGCTAGTAAAGCGGCTGGAATGGCGAACCCTAGCACAAGGAGATGAGAAATGAGGTGCGTTTTAGAAACTTTTCCCGATCACACGGTGTACCATCTTCTGGGTTTCTAATGCATGTTTTCGATGTAGGAAGATGACCTTGAACCTGGAGATTTGGGACCCATCGGAAGGGTACCAGGCAGCATTACTTTAATTGGTCTGCATTTGCTCACCCAACCTCACCAAACCTCTCAGCCCCAAGAGTGTCCACCCTTATATCTCATACAGCTGTGGGTCTAGATATGGTCAATCCAGGTGGCATCACAGCCCCTGAACGAATTTTCTAAGAATATTTCTCTCTTTCACTGTCTTTGTTTCATGGGTTTTTAAAAGTAATTTATTTTTATACTGGGGTTTAGCTGCTTTTCACTGCTGTGTTTATGCAGCTTTACACCCCATTGACTCACTTACAGAGAGATATCAATACATAGGTTTTAAGATTCTTACTAGTCAGATATATTCTTGTGCGGTGAATACGGGGTGTTGAGTCCACTTCACTGAGCAAGGGGTAGGTCTTTTCTATTACATATTGGGTTTATGGAACGGTATCTGAGCTAGTTTGAAACTTTTGTTTTATGCATCACCCCACTTCACCTTTCCCGTACAGCAGCCATAGTGTGTTTTCTAAGTGTGTGACTCTGTTTTGTTTTGTAATTCAGTTCAAGTTTAGCGATTTTTACATTCCCTCTGTTAGTGATATATTATGATAAGTGTCTTTTTCTGTGTGACTTATTTCACTTAGAATCGTCGTACCTAAATCCACTCATCATGCTGCTACTAGCCTTATGACATTGATTTCATGGCTGAGTGATATTCCATTGTACATAAGGACCACAACTTCTTTATCCATTTTTGTCTTTCCTGGGATATTTAAGGTGTAACGAAGTGGAGGTTGTTGTCCCCAGAGCAGCCCTAGAGTTTCGGGTGCCTGTGTCTTGCTGATTTTTAGTTTACCCAATTTATACACCCATGAGTGGAGTGCCGTATGCTCTCTAAGCTGTGTTTTTTAGATGTTGCAGGACACACCGTACACTTCTCCAGAGTGGCTGTTGGCAATTTACATCCCGCCCATCAGCGTAGCAAGGCTTCCATTCCTCCATGGCCTGTCCTGCATTTCTGGATTTGACACTTTTTTCAGCATGAACCTTTTGACCGATGGGAAGCGAGACTTCTTTGTAGCACTGATTTGCCTTTCCAGGTTGCTTGGTTGGCCAAAAAGGGCGTATGCCTTTTTTCCTGAATATATTCAGGAAAAAACGCATACGCCCTTTTTGGTCTAGGGCATCATTGTCCACGTTTTGCCGCTTTTCATGTGCTTTAAAGGCGATTCGTATCTGCCTCCTGAAATCTCTTTCCTGCAATTCTGCCTTGCTTTCAAATCCTCTTCGTTGCCTTCCCTCTATATATTTGTGGACGAGAGTTATCATTTATAACTCTGCAGGTTTGTGAATTGCAGTGCCCCTGAGCTCCATTTTTCAACTCGCTTTTTTGGGAGCTGGCCGCAACAGCGCAGGATTGCTTCAGGCCCTATTCTGGTTCTGGGGTGCAGGCTGAGCCTGTGGTTAATTCTTCTTCCTGATGGGAAAATAAAGTGACCTGTACCTGTCCCAACACCTAGAGCTAGTCTCTCATTTGTTCCCCCTCTTCCCGTTCATCCACAGGACAAATTGGAACCGGTACGGTACAGGAGGTTAAAGGTGCTGATTCTCCAAGAAGCGAGATTGCTAGTAAAGCGGCTTGAACAGCGAACTCTAGCACAAGGAGATGGGAAATGAGTAGCGTTTTAGAAACCTTTCCCGATCACACGGTGTACCATCTTCTGGGTTTCTAATGCATGTTTTCGATGTAGAAAGATGACCTTGAACCTGGAGATTTGGGACCCATCGGAAGGGTACCAGGCAGGGTACCAGGCAGTATTACTTTAAAGTGTCTGCATTTGCTCACCCAACCTCACCAAACCTCTCAGCCCCAAGAGTGTCCACCCTTATGTCTCATCCAGCTGTGGCTCTACATATGGTCAACCCAGGTTGCATCACAGCCCCTGAACGAATTTTGTAAGAATATTTCTCTCTTTCACTGTCTTTGTTTCATGGGTTTTTAAAGTAATTTATTTTTATAATGGGGTTTAGCTGCTTTTCACGGCTGTGTTTATCCCGCTTTACACCCACTTGACTCACTTACACAGAGATATCAATATATAGGTTTTAAGATTCTTACTAGTCAGATATATTCTAGTGCGGTGAATAGGGGGTGTTGAGTCCAGTTCACTGAGCAAGGGGTCGGTCTTTTGTATTACATATTGGGTTTATGGAATGGTATCTGAGCTAGTTTGAAACCCTTGTTTTATGCATCACCCCACTTCACCTTTCCTGTACAGCAGCCATAGTGTGTTTTCTAAATGTGTGACTCTGTTCTGTTTTGTAATTCAGTTCAAGTGTAGCAATTTTTACATTCCCTCTGTAAGTGATATCGTGTGATAAGTGTCTTTTTGTGTGTGACTTATTTCACTTTGAATCGTCGTACCTAAATCCACTCATCATGCTGCTACTAGCCCTATTACATTGATTTCATGGCTGAGTGATATTCCATTGTACATAAGGACCACAACTTCTTTATCCATTTTTCTCTTTCCTGGGATATTTAAGGTGTAACGAAGTGGAGGTTGTTGTCCACAGAGCAGCCCTAAAGTTTGGGGTGCCTGTGTCTTGCTGATTTTTAGTTTTCCCAATTTATACGCCCATGAGTGGAAGTGCCCTATGCTCTCTAAGCTGTGTTTTTTAGATGTTGCAGCACACACCGTACACTTCTCCACAGTGGCTGTTGGCAATTTACATCCCGCCCATCAGCGTAGCAAGGCTTCCATTTCACCATGGCCTGTCCTGCATTTCTGGTTTTGAGACTTTATTCAGCATGGCCCTTTTGACCGATGGGAAGCGAGACTTCTTTGTAGCACAGATTTGCCTTTCCAGGTTGCTTGGTTGGCCAAAAACGGCGTATGCGTTTTTTCCTGCATATATTCAGGAAAAAACGCATACGCCGTTTTTGGCCAAGGGCATCATTGTCGACGTTTTGCTGCATTTCATGTGCTTTAAAGGCGATTCGAATCTACCTCCTGAAATGTGTTTCCTGCAATTCTGCCTTGCTTTCAAATCCTCTTCGTTGCCTTCCCTCAATATATTTGTGGACGAGAGTTATCATTTGTAACTCTGCATGTTTGCGAATTGCAGTGCCCCTGAGCTCCATGTTTCAACTCGCTTTTTTGGGAGCTGGCCGCAAAAGCGCAGGATTGCTTCAGGCCCTATTCTGGTTCTGGGGTGCAGGCTGAGCCTGTGGTTAATTCTTCTTCCTGATGGGAAAATAAAGTGACCTGTGACTGTCCCAACACCTAGAGCTAGTCTCTCATTTGTTCCCCCTCTACCCGTTCATCCACAGGACAAATTGGAACCTGTACGGTACAGGAGGTTAAAGGTGCTGATTCTCCAAGAAGCGAGAATGCTAGTAAAGCGGCTGGAATGGCGAACCCTAGCACAAGGAGATGAGAAATGAGGTGCGTTTTAGAAACTTTTCCCGATCACACGGTGTACCATCTTCTGGGTTTCTAATGCATGTTTTCGATGTAGGAAGATGACCTTGAACCTGGAGATTTGGGACCCATCGGAAGGGTACCAGGCAGCATTACTTTAATTGGTCTGCATTTGCTCACCCAACCTCACCAAACCTCTCAGCCCCAAGAGTGTCCACCCTTATATCTCATACAGCTGTGGGTCTAGATATGGTCAATCCAGGTGGCATCACAGCCCCTGAACGAATTTTCTAAGAATATTTCTCTCTTTCACTGTCTTTGTTTCATGGGTTTTTAAAAGTAATTTATTTTTATACTGGGGTTTAGCTGCTTTTCACTGCTGTGTTTATGCAGCTTTACACCCCATTGACTCACTTACAGAGAGATATCAATACATAGGTTTTAAGATTCTTACTAGTCAGATATATTCTTGTGCGGTGAATACGGGGTGTTGAGTCCACTTCACTGAGCAAGGGGTAGGTCTTTTCTATTACATATTGGGTTTATGGAACGGTATCTGAGCTAGTTTGAAACCCGTGTTTTATGCATCACCCCACTTCAACTTTCCCGTACAGCAGCCATAGTGTGTTTTCTATGTGTGTGACGATGTTCTGTTTTGTAATTCAATTCAAGTGTAGCGATTTTTACATTCCCTCTGTAAGTGATATCGTGTGATAAATGTCTTTTTCTGTGTGACTTATTTCACTTTGAATCGTCTTACCTAAATCTACTCATCATGCTGCTACTAGCCCTATTACATTGATTTCATGGCTGAGTGATATTCCATTGTACATAAGGACCACTACTTCTTTATCCATTTTTCTCTTTCCTGGGATATTTAAAGTGTAACGAAGTGGAGTTTGTTGTCCACAGAGCAGCCCTAAAGTTTGCGGTGTTTGTCTTGCTGATTTTTAGTTTTCCCAATTTATACGCCCATGAGTGGAAGTGCCCTAATCTCTCTAAGCTGTGTTTTTTAGATGTTGCAGGACACACCGTACACTTCTCCACAGTGGCTGTTGGCAATTTACATCCCGCCCATCAGCGTAGCAAGGCTTCCATTTCTCCATGGCCTGTCCTGCATTTCTGGTTTTGACACTTTTTTCATCATGGCCCTTTTGACCGATGGGAAGCGAGACTTCTTTGTAGCACTGATTTGCCTTTCCAGGTTGCTTGGTTGGCCAAAAAGGGCGTATGCGTTTTTTCCTGAATATATTCAGGAAAAAACGCATACGCCCTTTTTGGCCCAGGGCATCATTGTCCACGTTTTGCCGCTTTTCATGTGCTTTAAAGGCGATTCGAATCTGCCTCCTGAAATCAGTTTCCTGCAATTCTGCCTTGCTTTCAAATCCTCTTCTTTGCCTTACCTCAATATATTTGTGGACGAGAGTTATCATTTATAACTCTGCAGGTTTGTGAATTGCAGTGCCCCTGAGCTCCATTTTTCAACTCGCTTTTTTGGGAGCTGGCCGCAAAAGCGCAGGATTGCTTCAGGCCCTATTCTGGTTCTGGGGTGCAGGCTGAGCCTGTGGTTAATTCTTCTTCCTGATGGGAAAATAAAGTGACCTGTGCCTGTCCCAACACCTAGAGCTAGTCTCTCATTTGTTCCCCCTCTTCCCGTTCATCCACAGGACAAATTGGAACCGGTACAGTACAGGAGGTTAAAGGTGCTGATTCTCCAAGAAGCGAGATTGCTAGTAAAGCGGCTTGAACAGCGAACTCTAGCACAAGGAGATGGGAAATGAGTAGCGTTTTAGAAACCTTTCCCGATAACACGGTGTACCATCTTCTGGGTTTCTAATGCATGTTTTCGATGTAGAAAGATGACCTTGAACCTGGAGATTTGGGACCCATCGGAAGGGTACCAGGCAGGGTAACAGGCAGTATTACTTTAAAGTGTCTGAATTTGCTCACCCAACCTCACCAAAACTCTCAGCCACAAGAGTGTCCACCCTTATGTCTCATCCAGCTGTGGGTCTACATATGGTCAACCCAGGTTGCATCACAGCCCCTGAACGAATTTTGTAAGAATATTTCTCTCTTTCACTGTCTTTGTTTCATGGGTTTTTAAAGTAATTTATTTTTATAATGGGGTTTAGCTGCTTTTCACTGCTGTGTTTATCCCGCTTTACACCCACTTGACTCACTTACACAGAGATATCAATATATAGGTTTTAAGATTCTTACTTGTCAGATATATTCTAGTGCGGTGAATAGGGGGTGTTGAGTCCAGTTCACTGAGCAAGGGGTAGGTCTTTTCTATTACATATTGGGTTTATGGAACGGTATCTGAGCTAGTTTGAAACCCTTGTTTTATGCATCACCCCACTTCACCTTTCCCGTACAGCAGCCATAGTGTGTTTTCTAAATGTGTGACTCTGTTCTGTTTTGTAATTCAGTTCAAGTGTAGCGATTTTTACATTCCCTCTCTAAGTGATATCGTGTGATAAGTGTCTTTTTGTGTGTGACTTATTTCACTTTGAATCGTCGTACCTAAATCCACTCATCATGCTGCTACTAGCCCTATTACATTGATTTCATGGCTGAGTGATATTCCATTGTACATAAGGACCACAACTTCTTTATCCATTTTTCTCTTTCCTGGGATATTTAAGGTGTAATGAAGTGGAGGTTGTTGTCCACAGAGCAGCCCTAAAGTTTGGGGTGCCTGTGTCTTGCTGATTTTTAGTTTTCCCAATTTATACGCCCATGAGTGGAAGTGCCCTATGCTCTCTAAGCTGTGTTTTTTAGATGTTGCAGCACACACCGTACACTTCTCCACAGTGGCTGTTGGCAATTTACATCCCGCCCATCAGCGTAGCAAGGCTTCCATTTCACCATGGCCTGTCCTGCATTTCTGGTTTTGAGACTTTATTCAGCATGGACCTTTTGACCGTTGGGAAGCGAGACTTCTTTGTAGCACAGATTTGCCTTTCCAGGTTGCTTGGTTGGCCAAAAACGGCGTATGCGTTTTTTCCTGCATATATTCAGGAAAAAACGCATACGCCGTTTTTGGCCAAGGGCATCATTGTCGACGTTTTGCTGCATTTCATGTGCTTTAAAGGCGATTCGAATCTACCTCCTGAAATCTGTTTCCTGCAATTCTGCCTTGCTTTCAAATCCTCTTCGTTGCCTTCCCTCAATATATTTGTGGATGAGAGTTATCATTGGTAACTCTGCATGTTTGCGAATTGCAGTGCCCCTGAGCTCCATGTTTCAACTCGCTTTTTTGGGAGCTGGCCGCAAAAGAGCAGGATTGCTTCAGGCCCTTTTCTGGTTCTGGGGTGCAGGCTGAGCCTGTGGTTAATTCTTCTTCCTTATGGCAAAATAGAGTGACCTGTGCCTGTCCCAACACCTAGAGCTAGTCTCTATTTGGTTCCCCCTCTTCCCGTTCATCCTCAGGACAAATTGGAAACTGTACGGTACAGGAGGTTAAAGGTGCTGATTCTCCAAGTAGCGAGATTGCTAGTAAAGCGGCTGGAATGGCGAACCCTAGCACAAGGAGATGAGAAATGAGGTGCGTTTTAGAAACCTTTCCCGATCACACAGTGTACCATCTTCTGGGTTTCTAATGCATGTTTTCGATGTAGGAAGATGACCTTGAAGCTGGAGATTTGGGACCCATCGGAAGGGTACCAGGCAGTATTAGTTTAAAGTGTCTGCATTTGCTCACCCAACCTCACCAAAACTCTCAGCCCCAAGAGTGTCCACCCTTATGTCTCATCCAGCTGTGGGTCTACATATGGTCAACCCAGGTTGCATCACAGCCCCTGAACGAATTTTGTAAGAATATTTCTCTCTTTCACTGTCTTTGTCTGATGGGTTTTTAAAGTAATTTATTTTTATAATGGGGTTTAGCTGCTTTTCACTGCTGTGTTTATGCCGCTTTACACCCACTTGACTCACTTACAGAGAGATATCAATACCTAGGTTTTAAGATTCTTACTAGTCAGATATATTCTAGTGCGGTGAATAGGGGCTGTTGAGTCCAGTTCACTGAGCAAGGGGTAGGTCTTTTCTATTACATATTGGGTTTATGGAACGGTATCTGAGCTAGTTTGAAACCCTTGTTTTATGCATCACCCCACTTCACCTTTCCCGTACAGCAGCCATAGTGTGTTTTCTAAATGTGTGACTCTGTTCTGTTTTGTAATTCAGTTCAAGTGTAGCGATTTTTACATTCCCTCTGTAAGTGATATATTATGATAAGTGTCTTTTTCTGTGTGACTTATTTCACTTAGAATCGTTGTACCTAAATCCACTCATCAGGCTGCTACTAGCCCTATGACATTGATTTCATGGCTGAGTGATATTCCATTGTACTTAAGGACCACAACTTCTTTATCCATTATTGTCTTTCCTGGGATATTTACGGTGTAACGAAGTGGAGGTTTTTGTCCCCAGAGGAGCCGAGAGTTTGAGTGCCTGTGTCTTGCTGATTTTTAGTTTACCCAATTTATACGCCCATGAGTGGAAGTGCCCTATGCTCTCTAAGCAGTGTTTTTTAAATGTTGCAGCAAACACCGTACACTTCTCCACAGTGGCTGTTGGCAATTTACATCCCGCCCTTCAGCGTAGCAAGGCTTCCATTTCTCCATGGCCTGTCCTGCATTTCTGGTTTTGACACTTTTTTCAGCATGGCCCTTTTGACGGATGGGAAGCGAGACTTCTTTGTAGCGCTGATTTGCCTTTCCAGGTTGCTTGGTTGGCCAAAAAGGGCGTATGCGTTTTTTCCTGAATATATTCAGGAAAAAACGCATACGCCCTTTTTGGCCAAGGGCATCATTGTCCAAGTTTTGCCGCTTTTCATGTGCTTTAAAGGCGATTCGAATCTGCCTCCTGAAATCTGTTTCCTGCAATTCTGCCTTGCTTTCAAATCCTCTTCGTTGCCTTCCCTCAATATATTTGTGGACGAGAGTTATCATTTATAACTCTGCAGGTTTGTGAATTGCAGTGCCCCTGAGCTCCGTTTTTCAACTCACTTTTTTGGGAGCTGGCCGCAAAAGCGCAGGATTGCTTCAGGCCCTTTTCTGGTTCTGGGGTGCAGGCTGAGCCTGTGGTTAATTCTTCTTCCTTATGGCAAAATAGAGTGACCTGTGCCTGTCCCAACACCTAGAGCTAGTCTCTATTTGGTTCCCCCTCTTCCCGTTCATCCTCAGGACAAATTGGAAACTGTACGGTACAGGAGGTTAAAGGTGCTGATTCTCCAAGTAGCGAGATTGCTAGTAAAGCGGCTGGAATGGCGAACCCTAGCACAAGGAGATGAGAAATGAGGTGCGTTTTAGAAACCTTTCCCGATCACACGGTGTACCATCTTCTGGGTTTCTAATGCATGTTTTCGATGTAGGAAGATGACCTTGAAGCTGGAGATTTGGGACCCATCGGAAGGGTACCAGGCAGTATTAGTTTAAAGTGTCTGCATTTGCTCACCCAACCTCACCAAAACTCTCAGCCCCAAGAGTGTCCACCCTTATGTCTGATCCAGCTGTGGGTCTACATATGGTCAACCCAGGTTGCATCACAGCCCCTGAACGAATTTTGTAAGAATATTTCTCTCTTTCACTGTCTTTGTCTGATGGGTTTTTAAAGTAATTTATTTTTATAATGGGGTTTAGCTGCTTTTCACTGCTGTGTTTATGCCGCTTTACACCCACTTGACTCACTTACAGAGAGATATCAATACCTAGGTTTTAAGATTCTTACTAGTCAGATATATTCTAGTGCGGTGAATAGGGGCTGTTGAGTCCAGTTCACTGAGCAAGGGGTAGGTCTTTTCTATTACATATTGGGTTTATGGAACGGTATCTGAGCTAGTTTGAAACCCTTGTTTTATGCATCACCCCACTTCACCTTTCCCGTACAGCAGCCATAGTGTGTTTTCTAAATGTGTGACTCTGTTCTGTTTTGTAATTCAGTTCAAGTGTAGCGATGTTTACATTCCCTCTGTAAGTGATATATTATGATAAGTGTCTTTTTCTGTGTGACTTATTTCACTTAGAATCGTTGTACCTAAATCCACTCATCAGGCTGCTACTAGCCCTATGACATTGATTTCATGGCTGAGTGATATTCCATTGTACTTAAGGACCACAACTTCTTTATCCATTATTGTCTTTCCTGGGATATTTACGGTGTAACGAAGTGGAGGTTGTTGTCCCCAGAGGAGCCGAGAGTTTGAGTGCCTGTGTCTTGCTGATTTTTAGTTTACCCAATTTATACGCCCATGAGTGGAAGTGCCCTATGCTCTCTAAGCAGTGTTTTTTAAATGTTGCAGCAAACACCGTACACTTCTCCACAGTGGCTGTTGGCAATTTACATCCCGCCCTTCAGCGTAGCAAGGCTTCCATTTCTCCATGGCCTGTCCTGCATTTCTGGTTTTGACACTTTTTTCAGCATGGCCCTTTTGACGGATGGGAAGCGAGACTTCTTTGTAGCGCTGATTTGCCTTTCCAGGTTGCTTGGTTGGCCAAAAAGGGCGTATGCGTTTTTTCCTGAATATATTCAGGAAAAAACGCATACGCCCTTTTTGGCCAAGGGCATCATTGTCCAAGTTTTGCCGCTTTTCATGTGCTTTAAAGGCGATTCGTATCTGCCTCCTGAAATCTCTTTCCTGCAATTCTGCCTTGCTTTCAAATCCTCTTCGTTGCCTTCCCTCTATATATTTGTGGACGAGAGTTATCATTTATAACTCTGCAGATTTGTGAATTGCAGTGCCCCTGAACTCCATTTTTCAACTCGCTTTTTTGGGAGCTGGCCGCAAAAGCGCAGGATTGCTTAAGGCCCTATTATGGTTCTGGGGTGCAGGCTGAGCCTGTGGTTAATTCTTCTTCCTGATGGGAAAATAAAGTGACCTGTGACTGTCCCAACACCTAGAGCTAGTCTCTCATTGGTTCCCCCTCTTCCCGTTCATCCACAGGACAAATTGGAACCTGTACGGTACAGGAGGTTAAAGGTGCTGATTCTCCAAGAAGCGAGATTGCTAGTAAAGGGGCTTGAATGGCGAACTCTAGCTCAAGGAGATGGGAAATGAGAAAAGTTTTAGAAATCTTTCCCGATCACACGGTGTACCATCTTCTGGGTTTCTAATGCATGTTTTCGATGTAGGAAGATGACCTTGAACCTGGAGATTTGGGACCCATCGGAAGGGTACCAGGCAGTATTAGTTTAAAGTGTCTGCATTTGCTCACCCAACCTCACCAAAACTCTCAGCCCCAAGAGTGTCCACCCTTATGTCTGATCCAGCTGTGGGTCTACATATGGTCAACCCAGGTTGCATCACAGCCCCTGAACGAATTTTGTAAGAATATTTCTCTCTTTCACTGTCTTTGTCTGATGGGTTTTTAAAGTAATTTATTTTTATAATGGGGTTTAGCTGCTTTTCACTGCTGTGTTTATGCCGCTTTACACCCACTTGACTCACTTACAGAGAGATATCAATACCTAGGTTTTAAGATTCTTACTAGTCAGATATATTCTAGTGCGGTGAATAGGGGCTGTTGAGTCCAGTTCACTGAGCAAGGGGTAGGTCTTTTCTATTACATATTGGGTTTATGGAACGGTATCTGAGCTAGTTTGAAACCCTTGTTTTATGCATCACCCCACTTCACCTTTCCCGTACAGCAACCATAGTGTGTTTTCTAAATGTGTGACTCTGTTCTGTTTTGCAATTCAGTTCAAGTGTAGCGATTTTTACATTCCCTCTGTAAGTGATATATTATGATAAGTGTCTTTTTCTGTGTGACTTATTTCACTTAGAATCGTTGTACCTAAATCCACTCATCAGGCTGCTACTAGACCTATGACATTGATTTCATGGCTGAGTGATATTCCATTGTACTTAAGGACCACAACTTCTTTATCCATTATTGTCTTTCCTGGGATATTTACGGTGTAACGAAGTGGAGGTTTTTGTCCCCAGAGGAGCCGAGAGTTTGAGTGCCTGTGTCTTGCTGATTTTTAGTTTACCCAATTTATACGCCCATGAGTGGAAGTGCCCTATGCTCTCTAAGCAGTGTTTTTTAAATGTTGCAGCAAACACCGTACACTTCTCCACAGTGGCTGTTGGCAATTTACATCCCGCCCTTCAGCGTAGCAAGGCTTCCATTTCTCCATGGCCTGTCCTGCATTTCTGGTTTTGACACTTTTTTCAGCATGGCCCTTTTGACGGATGGGAAGCGAGACTTCTTTGTAGCGCTGATTTGCCTTTCCAGGTTGCTTGGTTGGCCAAAAAGGGCGTATGCGTTTTTTCCTGAATATATTCAGGAAAAAACGCATACGCCCTTTTTGGCCAAGGGCATCATTGTCCAAGTTTTGCCGCTTTTCATGTGCTTTAAAGGCGATTCGAATCTGCCTCCTGAAAACTGTTTCCTGCAATTCTGCCTTGCTTTCAAATCCTCTTCGTTGCCTTCCCTCAATATATTTGTGGACGAGAGTTATCATTTATAACTCTGCAGGTTGGTCAATTGCAGTGCCCCTGAGCTCCGTTTTTCAACTCACTTTTTTGGGACCTGGCCGCAAATGCGCAGGATTGCTTCAGGCCCTTTTCTGGTTCTGTGGTGCAGGCTGAGCCTGTGGTTAATTCTTCTTCCTTATGGCAAAATAGAGTGACCTGTGCCTGTCCCAACACCTAGAGCTAGTCTCTATTTGGTTCCCCCTCTTCCCGTTCATCCTCAGGACAAATTGGAAACTGTACGGTACAGGAGGTTAAAGGTGCTGATTCTCCAAGTAGCGAGATTGCTAGTAAAGCGGCTGGAATGGCGAACCCTAGCACAAGGAGATGAGAAATGAGGTGCGTTTTAGAAACCTTTCCCGATCACACGGTGTACCATCTTCTGGGTTTCTAATGCATGTTTTCGATGTAGGAAGATGACCTTGAACCTGGAGATTTGGGACCCATCGGAAGGGTACCAGGCAGTATTACTTTAAAGTGTCTGCATTTGCTCACCCAACCTCACCAAAACTCTGAGCCCCAAGAGTGTCCACCCTTATGTCTCATCCAGCTGTGGGTCTACATATGGTCAATCCAGGTTGCATCACAGCCCCTGAACGAATTTTGTAAGAATATTTCTCTATTTTACTGTCTTTGTTTCATGGGTTTTTAAAGTAATTTATTTTTATAATGGGGTTTACCTGCTTTTCACTGCTGTGTTTATGCCGCTTTACACCCACTTGACTCACTTACAGAGAGATATCAATACATAGGTTTTAAGATTCTTACTAGTCAGATATATTCTAGTGCGGTGAGTAGGGGGTGTTGAGTCCAGTTCACTGAGCAAGGGGTAGGTCTTTTCTATTACATATTGGGTTTATGGAATGGTATCTGAGCTAGTTTGAAACCCTTGTTTTATGTATCACCCCATTTCACCTTTCCCGTACAGCAGCCATAGTGTATTTTCTAAATGTGTGACTCTGTTCTGTTTTGTAATTCAGTTCAAGTGTAGCGATTTTTACATTCCCTTTGTAAGTGATATCGTGTGATAAGTGTCTTTTTCTGTGTGACTTATTTCACTTTGAATCGTCTTACCTAAATCTACTCATCATGCTGCTACTAGCCCTATGACATTGATTTCATGGCTGAGTGATATTCCATTGTACATAAGGACCACAACTTCTTTATCCATTTTTGTCTTTCCTGGGATATTTAAGGTGTAACGAAGTGGAGGTTGTTGTCCCCAGAGCAGCCCTAGATTTTCGGGTGCCTGTGTCTTGCTGATTTTTAGTTTACCCAATTTATACGCCCATGAGTGGAGTGCCGTATGCTCTCTAAGCTGTGTTTTTTAGATGTTGCAGGACACACCGTACACTTCTCCAGAGTGGCTGTTGGCAATTTACATCCCGCCCATCAGCGTAGCAAGGCTTCCATTTCTCCATGGCCTGTCCTGCATTTCTGGATTTGACACTTTTTTCAGCATGAAACTTTTGACCGATGGGAAGCGAGACTTCTTTGTAGCACTGATTTGCCTTTCCAGGTTGCTTGGTTGGCCAAAAAGGGCGTATGCCTTTTTTCCTGAATATATTCAGGAAAAAACGCATACGCCCTTTTTGGTCTAGGGCATCATTGTCCACGTTTTGCCGCTTTTCATGTGCTTTAAAGGCGATTCGTATCTGCCTCCTGAAATCTCTTTCCTGCAATTCTGCCTTGCTTTCAAATCCTCTTCGTTGCCTTCCCTCTATATATTTGTGGACGAGAGTTATCATTTATAACTCTGCAGGTTTGTGAATTGCAGTGCCCCTGAGCTCCAATTTTCAACTCGCTTTTTTGGGAGCTGGCCGCAAAAGCGCAGGATTGCTTCAGGCCCTATTCTGGTTCTGGGGTGCAGGCTGAGCCTGTGGTTAATTCTTCTTCCTGATGGGAAAATAAAGTAACCTGTGCCTGTCCCAACACCTAGAGCTAGTCTCTCATTTGTTCCCCCTCTTCCCGTTCATCCACAGGACAAATTGGAACCGGTACGGTACAGGAGGTTAAAGGTGCTGATTCTCCAAGAAGCGAGATTGCTAGTAAAGCGGCTTAAACAGCGAACTCTAGCACAAGGAGATGGGAAATGAGTAGCGTTTTAGAAACCTTTCCCGATCACACGGTGTACCATCTTCTGGGTTTCTAATGCATGTTTTCGATGTAGAAAGATGACCTTGAACCTGGAGATTTGGGACCCATCGGAAGGGTACCAGGCAGGGTACCAGGCAGTATTACTTTAAAGTGTCTGCATTTGCTCACCCAACCTCACCAAACCTCTCAGCCCCAAGAGTGTCCACCCTTATGTCTCATCCAGCTGTGGCTCTACATATGGTCAACCCAGGTTGCATCACAGCCCCTGAACGAATTTTGTAAGAATATTTCTCTCTTTCACTGTCTTTGTTTCATGGGTTTTTAAAGTAATTTATTTTTATAATGGGGTTTAGCTGCTTTTCACGGCTGTGTTTATCCCGCTTTACACCCACTTGACTCACTTACACAGAGATATCAATATATAGGTTTTAAGATTCTTACTAGTCAGATATATTCTAGTGCGGTGAATAGGGGGTGTTGAGTCCAGTTCACTGAGCAAGGGGTCGGTCTTTTCTATTACATATTGGGTTTATGGAATGGTATCTGAGCTAGTTTGAAACCCTTGTTTTATGCATCACCCCACTTCACCTTTCCTGTACAGCAGCCATAGTGTGTTTTCTAAATGTGTGACTCTGTTCTGTTTTGTAATTCAGTTCAAGTGTAGCAATTTTTACATTCCCTCTGTAAGTGATATGGTGTGATAAGTTTCTTTTTGTGTGTGACTTATTTCACTTTGAATCGTCGTACCTAAATCCACTCATCATGCTGCTACTAGCCCTATTACATTGATTTCATGGCTGAGTGATATTCCATTGTACATAAGGACCACAACTTCTTTATCCATTTTTCTCTTTCCTGGGATATTTAAGGTGTAACGAAGTGGAGGTTGTTGTCCCCAGAGGAGCCGAGAGTTTGAGTGCCTGTGTCTTGCTGATTTTTAGTTTACCCAATTTATACGCCCATGAGTGGAAGTGCCCTATGCTCTCTAAGCAGTGTTTTTTAAATGTTGCAGCAAACACCGTACACTTCTCCACAGTGGCTGTTGGCAATTTACATCCCGCCCTTCAGCGTAGCAAGGCTTCCATTTCTCCATGGCCTGTCCTGCATTTCTGGTTTTGACACTTTTTTCAGCATGGCCCTTTTGACGGATGGGAAGCGAGACTTCTTTGTAGCGCTGATTTGCCTTTCCAGGTTGCTTGGTTGGCCAAAAAGGGCGTATGCGTTTTTTCCTGAATATATTCAGGAAAAAACGCATACGCCCTTTTTGGCCAAGGGCATCATTGTCCAAGTTTTGCCGCTTTTCATGTGCTTTAAAGGCGATTCGTATCTGCCTCCTGAAATCTCTTTCCTGCAATTCTGCCTTGCTTTCAAATCCTCTTCGTTGCCTTCCCTCTATATATTTGTGGACGAGAGTTATCATTTATAACTCTGCAGATTTGTGAATTGCAGTGCCCCTGAACTCCATTTTTCAACTCGCTTTTTTGGGAGCTGGCCGCAAAAGCGCAGGATTGCTTAAGGCCCTATTATGGTTCTGGGGTGCAGGCTGAGCCTGTGGTTAATTCTTCTTCCTGATGGGAAAATAAAGTGACCTGTGACTGTCCCAACACCTAGAGCTAGTCTCTCATTGGTTCCCCCTCTTCCCGTTCATCCACAGGACAAATTGGAACCTGTACGGTACAGGAGGTTAAAGGTGCTGATTCTCCAAGAAGCGAGATTGCTAGTAAAGGGGCTTGAATGGCGAACTCTAGCTCAAGGAGATGGGAAATGAGAAAAGTTTTAGAAATCTTTCCCGATCACACGGTGTACCATCTTCTGGGTTTCTAATGCATGTTTTCGATGTAGGAAGATGACCTTGAACCTGGAGATTTGGGACCCATCGGAAGGGTACCAGGCAGTATTAGTTTAAAGTGTCTGCATTTGCTCACCCAACCTCACCAAAACTCTCAGCCCCAAGAGTGTCCACCCTTATGTCTGATCCAGCTGTGGGTCTACATATGGTCAACCCAGGTTGCATCACAGCCCCTGAACGAATTTTGTAAGAATATTTCTCTCTTTCACTGTCTTTGTCTGATGGGTTTTTAAAGTAATTTATTTTTATAATGGGGTTTAGCTGCTTTTCACTGCTGTGTTTATGCCGCTTTACACCCACTTGACTCACTTACAGAGAGATATCAATACCTAGGTTTTAAGATTCTTACTAGTCAGATATATTCTAGTGCGGTGAATAGGGGCTGTTGAGTCCAGTTCACTGAGCAAGGGGTAGGTCTTTTCTATTACATATTGGGTTTATGGAACGGTATCTGAGCTAGTTTGAAACCCTTGTTTTATGCATCACCCCACTTCACCTTTCCCGTACAGCAACCATAGTGTGTTTTCTAAATGTGTGACTCTGTTCTGTTTTGCAATTCAGTTCAAGTGTAGCGATTTTTACATTCCCTCTGTAAGTGATATATTATGATAAGTGTCTTTTTCTGTGTGACTTATTTCACTTAGAATCGTTGTACCTAAATCCACTCATCAGGCTGCTACTAGACCTATGACATTGATTTCATGGCTGAGTGATATTCCATTGTACTTAAGGACCACAACTTCTTTATCCATTATTGTCTTTCCTGGGATATTTACGGTGTAACGAAGTGGAGGTTTTTGTCCCCAGAGGAGCCGAGAGTTTGAGTGCCTGTGTCTTGCTGATTTTTAGTTTACCCAATTTATACGCCCATGAGTGGAAGTGCCCTATGCTCTCTAAGCAGTGTTTTTTAAATGTTGCAGCAAACACCGTACACTTCTCCACAGTGGCTGTTGGCAATTTACATCCCGCCCTTCAGCGTAGCAAGGCTTCCATTTCTCCATGGCCTGTCCTGCATTTCTGGTTTTGACACTTTTTTCAGCATGGCCCTTTTGACGGATGGGAAGCGAGACTTCTTTGTAGCGCTGATTTGCCTTTCCAGGTTGCTTGGTTGGCCAAAAAGGGCGTATGCGTTTTTTCCTGAATATATTCAGGAAAAAACGCATACGCCCTTTTTGGCCAAGGGCATCATTGTCCAAGTTTTGCCGCTTTTCATGTGCTTTAAAGGCGATTCGAATCTGCCTCCTGAAAACTGTTTCCTGCAATTCTGCCTTGCTTTCAAATCCTCTTCGTTGCCTTCCCTCAATATATTTGTGGACGAGAGTTATCATTTATAACTCTGCAGGTTGGTCAATTGCAGTGCCCCTGAGCTCCGTTTTTCAACTCACTTTTTTGGGACCTGGCCGCAAATGCGCAGGATTGCTTCAGGCCCTTTTCTGGTTCTGTGGTGCAGGCTGAGCCTGTGGTTAATTCTTCTTCCTTATGGCAAAATAGAGTGACCTGTGCCTGTCCCAACACCTAGAGCTAGTCTCTATTTGGTTCCCCCTCTTCCCGTTCATCCTCAGGACAAATTGGAAACTGTACGGTACAGGAGGTTAAAGGTGCTGATTCTCCAAGTAGCGAGATTGCTAGTAAAGCGGCTGGAATGGCGAACCCTAGCACAAGGAGATGAGAAATGAGGTGCGTTTTAGAAACCTTTCCCGATCACACGGTGTACCATCTTCTGGGTTTCTAATGCATGTTTTCGATGTAGGAAGATGACCTTGAACCTGGAGATTTGGGACCCATCGGAAGGGTACCAGGCAGTATTACTTTAAAGTGTCTGCATTTGCTCACCCAACCTCACCAAAACTCTGAGCCCCAAGAGTGTCCACCCTTATGTCTCATCCAGCTGTGGGTCTACATATGGTCAATCCAGGTTGCATCACAGCCCCTGAACGAATTTTGTAAGAATATTTCTCTATTTTACTGTCTTTGTTTCATGGGTTTTTAAAGTAATTTATTTTTATAATGGGGTTTACCTGCTTTTCACTGCTGTGTTTATGCCGCTTTACACCCACTTGACTCACTTACAGAGAGATATCAATACATAGGTTTTAAGATTCTTACTAGTCAGATATATTCTAGTGCGGTGAGTAGGGGGTGTTGAGTCCAGTTCACTGAGCAAGGGGTAGGTCTTTTCTATTACATATTGGGTTTATGGAATGGTATCTGAGCTAGTTTGAAACCCTTGTTTTATGTATCACCCCATTTCACCTTTCCCGTACAGCAGCCATAGTGTATTTTCTAAATGTGTGACTCTGTTCTGTTTTGTAATTCAGTTCAAGTGTAGCGATTTTTACATTCCCTTTGTAAGTGATATCGTGTGATAAGTGTCTTTTTCTGTGTGACTTATTTCACTTTGAATCGTCTTACCTAAATCTACTCATCATGCTGCTACTAGCCCTATGACATTGATTTCATGGCTGAGTGATATTCCATTGTACATAAGGACCACAACTTCTTTATCCATTTTTGTCTTTCCTGGGATATTTAAGGTGTAACGAAGTGGAGGTTGTTGTCCCCAGAGCAGCCCTAGATTTTCGGGTGCCTGTGTCTTGCTGATTTTTAGTTTACCCAATTTATACGCCCATGAGTGGAGTGCCGTATGCTCTCTAAGCTGTGTTTTTTAGATGTTGCAGGACACACCGTACACTTCTCCAGAGTGGCTGTTGGCAATTTACATCCCGCCCATCAGCGTAGCAAGGCTTCCATTTCTCCATGGCCTGTCCTGCATTTCTGGATTTGACACTTTTTTCAGCATGAAACTTTTGACCGATGGGAAGCGAGACTTCTTTGTAGCACTGATTTGCCTTTCCAGGTTGCTTGGTTGGCCAAAAAGGGCGTATGCCTTTTTTCCTGAATATATTCAGGAAAAAACGCATACGCCCTTTTTGGTCTAGGGCATCATTGTCCACGTTTTGCCGCTTTTCATGTGCTTTAAAGGCGATTCGTATCTGCCTCCTGAAATCTCTTTCCTGCAATTCTGCCTTGCTTTCAAATCCTCTTCGTTGCCTTCCCTCTATATATTTGTGGACGAGAGTTATCATTTATAACTCTGCAGGTTTGTGAATTGCAGTGCCCCTGAGCTCCAATTTTCAACTCGCTTTTTTGGGAGCTGGCCGCAAAAGCGCAGGATTGCTTCAGGCCCTATTCTGGTTCTGGGGTGCAGGCTGAGCCTGTGGTTAATTCTTCTTCCTGATGGGAAAATAAAGTAACCTGTGCCTGTCCCAACACCTAGAGCTAGTCTCTCATTTGTTCCCCCTCTTCCCGTTCATCCACAGGACAAATTGGAACCGGTACGGTACAGGAGGTTAAAGGTGCTGATTCTCCAAGAAGCGAGATTGCTAGTAAAGCGGCTTAAACAGCGAACTCTAGCACAAGGAGATGGGAAATGAGTAGCGTTTTAGAAACCTTTCCCGATCACACGGTGTACCATCTTCTGGGTTTCTAATGCATGTTTTCGATGTAGAAAGATGACCTTGAACCTGGAGATTTGGGACCCATCGGAAGGGTACCAGGCAGGGTACCAGGCAGTATTACTTTAAAGTGTCTGCATTTGCTCACCCAACCTCACCAAACCTCTCAGCCCCAAGAGTGTCCACCCTTATGTCTCATCCAGCTGTGGCTCTACATATGGTCAACCCAGGTTGCATCACAGCCCCTGAACGAATTTTGTAAGAATATTTCTCTCTTTCACTGTCTTTGTTTCATGGGTTTTTAAAGTAATTTATTTTTATAATGGGGTTTAGCTGCTTTTCACGGCTGTGTTTATCCCGCTTTACACCCACTTGACTCACTTACACAGAGATATCAATATATAGGTTTTAAGATTCTTACTAGTCAGATATATTCTAGTGCGGTGAATAGGGGGTGTTGAGTCCAGTTCACTGAGCAAGGGGTCGGTCTTTTCTATTACATATTGGGTTTATGGAATGGTATCTGAGCTAGTTTGAAACCCTTGTTTTATGCATCACCCCACTTCACCTTTCCTGTACAGCAGCCATAGTGTGTTTTCTAAATGTGTGACTCTGTTCTGTTTTGTAATTCAGTTCAAGTGTAGCAATTTTTACATTCCCTCTGTAAGTGATATGGTGTGATAAGTTTCTTTTTGTGTGTGACTTATTTCACTTTGAATCGTCGTACCTAAATCCACTCATCATGCTGCTACTAGCCCTATTACATTGATTTCATGGCTGAGTGATATTCCATTGTACATAAGGACCACAACTTCTTTATCCATTTTTCTCTTTCCTGGGATATTTAAGGTGTAACGAAGTGGAGGTTGTTGTCCACAGAGCAGCCCTAAAGTTTGGGGTGCCTGTGTCTTGCTGATTTTTAGTTTTCCCAATTTATACGCCCATGAGTGGAAGTGCCCTATGCTCTCTAAGCTGTGTTTTTTAGATGTTGCAGCACACACCGTACACTTCTCCACAGTGGCTGTTGGCAATTTACATCCTGCCCATCAGCGTAGCAAGGCTCCCATTTCACCATGGCCTGTCCTGCATTTCTGGTTTTGAGACTTTATTCAGCATGGCCCTTTTGACCGATGGGAAGCGAGACTTCTTTGTAGCACAGATTTGCCTTTCCAGGTTGCTTGGTTGGCCAAAAACGGCGTATGCGTTTTTTCCTGCATATATTCAGGAAAAAACGCATACGCCGTTTTTGGCCAAGGGCATCATTGTCGACGTTTTGCTGCATTTCATGTGCTTTAAAGGCGATTCGAATCTACCTCCTGAAATGTGTTTCCTGCAATTCTGCCTTGCTTTCAAATCCTCTTCGTTGCCTTCCCTCAATATATTTGTGGACGAGAGTTATCATTTGTAACTCTGCATGTTTGCGAATTGCAGTGCCCCTGAGCTCCATGTTTCAACTCGCTTTTTTGGGAGCTGGCCGCAAAAGCGCAGGATTGCTTCAGGCCCTATTCTGGTTCTGGGGTGCAGGCTGAGCCTGTGGTTAATTCTTCTTCCTGATGGGAAAATAAAGTGACCTGTGACTGTCCCAACACCTAGAGCTAGTCTCTCATTTGTTCCCCCTCTACCCGTTCATCCACAGGACAAATTGGAACCTGTACGGTACAGGAAGTTAAAGGTGCTGATTCTCCAAGAAGCGAGATTGCTAGTAAAGCGGCTGGAATGGCGAACCCTAGCACAAGGAGATGAGAAATGAGGTGCGTTTTAGAAACTTTTCCCGATCACACGGTGTACCATCTTCTGGGTTTCTAATGCATGTTTTCGATGTAGGAAGATGACCTTGAACCTGGAGATTTGGGACCCATCGGAAGGGTACCAGGCAGCATTACTTTAATTGGTCTGCATTTGCTCACCCAACCTCACCAAACCTCTCAGCCCCAAGAGTGTCCACCCTTATATCTCATACAGCTGTGGGTCTAGATATGGTCAATCCAGTTGGCATCACAGCCCCTGAACGAATTTTCTAAGAATATTTCTCTCTTTCACTGTCTTTGTTTCATGGGTTTTTAAAAGTAATTTATTTTTATACTGGGGTTTAGCTGCTTTTCACTGCTGTGTTTATGCAGCTTTACACCCCATTGACTCACTTACAGAGAGATATCAATACATAGGTTTTAAGATTCTTACTAGTCAGATATATTCTTGTGCGGTGAATACGGGGTGTTGAGTCCACTTCACTGAGCAAGGGGTAGGTCTTTTCTATTACATATTGGGTTTATGGAACGGTATCTGAGCTAGTTTGAAACTTTTGTTTTATGCATCACCCCACTTCACCTTTCCCGTACAGCAGCCATAGTGTGTTTTCTAAGTGTGTGACTCTGTTCTGTTTTGTAATTCAGTTCAAGTTTAGCGATTTTTACATTCCCTCTGTTAGTGATATATTATGATAAGTGTCTTTTTCTGTGTGACTTATTTCACTTAGAATCGTCGTACCTAAATCCACTCATCATGCTGCTACTAGCCTTATGACATTGATTTCATGGCTGAGTGATATTCCATTGTACATAAGGACCACAACTTCTTTATCCATTTTTGTCTTTCCTGGGATATTTAAGGTGTAACGAAGTGGAGGTTGTTGTCCCCAGAGCAGCCCTAGAGTTTCGGGTGCCTGTGTCTTGCTGATTTTTAGTTTACCCAATTTATACGCCCATGAGTGGAGTGCCGTATGCTCTCTAAGCTGTGTTTTTTAGATGTTGCAGGACACACCGTACACTTCTCCAGAGTGGCTGTTGGCAATTTACATCCCGCCCATCAGCGTAGCAAGGCTTCCATTCCTCCATGGCCTGTCCTGCATTTCTGGATTTGACACTTTTTTCAGCATGAACCTTTTGACCGATGGGAAGCGAGACTTCTTTGTAGCACTGATTTGCCTTTCCAGGTTGCTTGGTTGGCCAAAAAGGGCGTATGCCTTTTTTCCTGAATATATTCAGGAAAAAACGCATACGCCCTTTTTGGTCTAGGGCATCATTGTCCACGTTTTGCCGCTTCTCATGTGCTTTAAAGGCGATTCGTATCTGCCTCCTGAAATCTCTTTCCTGCAATTCTGCCTTGCTTTCAAATCCTCTTCGTTGCCTTCCCTCTATATATTTGTGGACGAGAGTTATCATTTATAACTCTGCAGGTTTGTGAATTGCAGTGCCCCTGAGCTCCATTTTTCAACTCGCTTTTTTGGGAGCTGGCCGCAAAAGCGCAGGATTGCTTCAGGCCCTATTCTGGTTCTGGGGTGCAGGCTGAGCCTGTGGTTAATTCTTCTTCCTGATGGGAAAATAAAGTGACCTGTGCCTGTCCCAACACCTAGAGCTAGTCTCTCATTTGTTCCCCCTCTTCCCGTTCATCCACAGGACAAATTGGGACCGGTACGGTACAGGAGGTTAAAGGTGCTGATTCTCCAAGAAGCGAGATTGCTAGTAAAGCGGCTTGAACAGCGAACTCTAGCACAAGGAGATGGGAAATGAGTAGCGTTTTAGAAACCTTTCCCGATCACACGGTGTACCATCTTCTGGGTTTCTAATGCATGTTTTCGATGTAGAAAGATGACCTTGAACCTGGAGATTTGGGACCCATCGGAAGGGTACCAGGCAGGGTACCAGGCAGTATTACTTTAAAGTGTCTGCATTTGCTCACCCAACCTCACCAAACCTCTCAGCCCCAAGAGTGTCCACCCTTATGTCTCATCCAGCTGTGGCTCTACATATGGTCAACCCAGGTTGCATCACAGCCCCTGAACGAATTTTGTAAGAATATTTCTCTCTTTCACTGTCTTTGTTTCATGGGTTTTTAAAGTAATTTATTTTTATAATGGGGTTTAGCTGCTTTTCACGGCTGTGTTTATCCCGCTTTACACCCACTTGACTCACTTACACAGAGATATCAATATATAGGTTTTAAGATTCTTACTAGTCAGATATATTCTAGTGCGGTGAATAGGGGGTGTTGAGTCCAGTTCACTGAGCAAGGGGTCGGTCTTTTCTATTACATATTGGGTTTATGGAATGGTATCTGAGCTAGTTTGAAACCCTTGTTTTATGCATCACCCCACTTCACCTTTCCTGTACAGCAGCCATAGTGTGTTTTCTAAATGTGTGACTCTGTTCTGTTTTGTAATTCAGTTCAAGTGTAGCAATTTTTACATTCCCTCTGTAAGTGATATCGTGTGATAAGTGTCTTTTTGTGTGTGACTTATTTCACTTTGAATCGTCGTACCTAAATCCACTCATCATGCTGCTACTAGCCCTATTACATTGATTTCATGGCTGAGTGATATTCCATTGTACATAAGGACCACAACTTCTTTATCCATTTTTCTCTTTCCTGGGATATTTAAGGTGTAACGAAGTGGAGGTTGTTGTCCACAGAGCAGCCCTAAAGTTTGGGGTGCCTGTGTCTTGCTGATTTTTAGTTTTCCCAATTTATACGCCCATGAGTGGAAGTGCCCTATGCTCTCTAAGCTGTGTTTTTTAGATGTTGCAGCACACACCGTACACTTCTCCACAGTGGCTGTTGGCAATTTACATCCCGCCCATCAGCGTAGCAAGGCTTCCATTTCACCATGGTCTGTCCTGCATTTCTGGTTTTGAGACTTTATTCAGCATGGCCCTTTTGACCGATGGGAAGCGAGACTTCTTTGTAGCACAGATTTGCCTTTCCAGGTTGCTTGGTTGGCCAAAAACGGCGTATGCGTTTTTTCCTGCATATATTCAGGAAAAAACGCATACGCCGTTTTTGGCCAAGGGCATCATTGTCGACGTTTTGCTGCATTTCATGTGCTTTAAAGGCGATTCGAATCTACCTCCTGAAATGTGTTTCCTGCAATTCTGCCTTGCTTTCAAATCCTCTTCGTTGCCTTCCCTCAATATATTTGTGGACGAGAGTTATCATTTGTAACTCTGCATGTTTGCGAATTGCAGTGCCCCTGAGCTCCATGTTTCAACTCGCTTTTTTGGGAGCTGGCCGCAAAAGCGCAGGATTGCTTCAGGCCCTATTCTGGTTCTGGGGTGCAGGCTGAGCCTGTGGTTAATTCTTCTTCCTGATGGGAAAATAAAGTGACCTGTGACTGTCCCAACACCTAGAGCTAGTCTCTCATTTGTTCCCCCTCTACCCGTTCATCCACAGGACAAATTGGAACCTGTACGGTACAGGAGGTTAAAGGTGCTGATTCTCCAAGAAGCGAGAATGCTAGTAAAGCGGCTGGAATGGCGAACCCTAGCACAAGGAGATGAGAAATGAGGTGCGTTTTAGAAACTTTTCCCGATCACACGGTGTACCATCTTCTGGGTTTCTAATGCATGTTTTCGATGTAGGAAGATGACCTTGAACCTGGAGATTTGGGACCCATCGGAAGGGTACCAGGCAGCATTACTTTAATTGGTCTGCATTTGCTCACCCAACCTCACCAAACCTCTCAGCCCCAAGAGTGTCCACCCTTATATCTCATACAGCTGTGGGTCTAGATATGGTCAATCCAGGTGGCATCACAGCCCCTGAACGAATTTTCTAAGAATATTTCTCTCTTTCACTGTCTTTGTTTCATGGGTTTTTAAAAGTAATTTATTTTTATACTGGGGTTTAGCTGCTTTTCACTGCTGTGTTTATGCAGCTTTACACCCCATTGACTCACTTACAGAGAGATATCAATACATAGGTTTTAAGATTCTTACTAGTCAGATATATTCTTGTGCGGTGAATACGGGGTGTTGAGTCCACTTCACTGAGCAAGGGGTAGGTCTTTTCTATTACATATTGGGTTTATGGAACGGTATCTGAGCTAGTTTGAAACTTTTGTTTTATGCATCACCCCACTTCACCTTTCCCGTACAGCAGCCATAGTGTGTTTTCTAAGTGTGTGACTCTGTTCTGTTTTGTAATTCAGTTCAAGTTTAGCGATTTTTACATTCCCTCTGTTAGTGATATATTATGATAAGTGTCTTTTTCTGTGTGACTTATTTCACTTAGAATCGTCGTACCTAAATCCACTCATCATGCTGCTACTAGCCCTATGACATTGATTTCATGGCTGAGTGATATTCCATTGTACATAAGGACCACAACTTCTTTATCCATTTTTCTCTTTCCTGGGATATTTAAGTTGTAACAAAATGGAGGTTGTTGTCAACAGAGAAGCCCTAAAGTTTGGGGTGCCTGTGTCTTGCTGATTTTTAGTTTTCCCAATTTATACGCCCATGAGTGGAAGTGCCCTATGCTCTCTAAGCTGTGTTTTTTAGATGTTGCAGGACACACCGTACACTTCTCCACAGTGGCTGTTGGCAATTTACATCCCTTCCATTAGCGTAGCAAGGCTCCCACTTCCTCATGGCCTGTCCGGCATTTCTGGTTTTGACACTTTTTTCAGCATGGCCCTTTTGACCGATGGGAAGCGAGGCTTCTTTGTAGCGCTGATTTGCCTTTCCAGGTTGCTTGGTTGGCCAAAAAGGGCGTATGCGTTTTTTCCTGAATATATTCAGGAAAAAACGCATACGCCCTTTTTGGCCAAGGGCATCATTGTCCAAGTTTTGCCGCTTTTCATGTGCTTTAAAGGCGATTCGAATCTGCCTCCTGAAATCTGTTTCCTGCAATTCTGCCTTGCTTTCAAATCCTCTTCGTTGCCTTCCCTCAATATATTTGTGGACGAGAGTTATCATTTATAACTCTGCAGGTTTGTGAATTGCAGTGCCCCTGAGCTCCGTTTTTCAACTCACTTTTTTGGGAGCTGGCCGCAAAAGAGCAGGATTGCTTCAGGCCCTTTTCTGGTTCTGGGGTGCAGGCTGAGCCTGTGGTTAATTCTTCTTCCTTATGGCAAAATAGAGTGACCTGTGCCTGTCCCAACACCTAGAGCTAGTCTCTATTTGGTTCCCCCTCTTCCCGTTCATCCTCAGGACAAATTGGAAACTGTACGGTACAGGAGGTTAAAGGTGCTGATTCTCCAAGTAGCGAGATTGCTAGTAAAGCGGCTGGAATGGCGAACCCTAGCACAAGGAGATGAGAAATGAGGTGCGTTTTAGAAACCTTTCCCGATCACACGGTGTACCATCTTCTGGGTTTCTAATGCATGTTTTCGATGTAGGAAGATGACCTTGAAGCTGGAGATTTGGGACCCATCGGAAGGGTACCAGGCAGTATTAGTTTAAAGTGTCTGCATTTGCTCACCCAACCTCACCAAAACTCTCAGCCCCAAGAGTGTCCACCCTTATGTCTGATCCAGCTGTGGGTCTACATATGGTCAACCCAGGTTGCATCACAGCCCCTGAACGAATTTTGTAAGAATATTTCTCTCTTTCACTGTCTTTGTCTGATGGGTTTTTAAAGTAATTTATTTTTATAATGGGGTTTAGCTGCTTTTCACTGCTGTGTTTATGCCGCTTTACACCCACTTGACTCACTTACAGAGAGATATCAATACCTAGGTTTTAAGATTCTTACTAGTCAGATATATTCTAGTGCGGTGAATAGGGGCTGTTGAGTCCAGTTCACTGAGCAAGGGGTAGGTCTTTTCTATTACATATTGGGTTTATGGAACGGTATCTGAGCTAGTTTGAAACCCTTGTTTTATGCATCACCCCACTTCACCTTTCCCGTACAGCAGCCATAGTGTGTTTTCTAAATGTGTGACTCTGTTCTGTTTTGTAATTCAGTTCAAGTGTAGCGATGTTTACATTCCCTCTGTAAGTGATATATTATGATAAGTGTCTTTTTCTGTGTGACTTATTTCACTTAGAATCGTTGTACCTAAATCCACTCATCAGGCTGCTACTAGCCCTATGACATTGATTTCATGGCTGAGTGATATTCCATTGTACTTAAGGACCACAACTTCTTTATCCATTATTGTCTTTCCTGGGATATTTACGGTGTAACGAAGTGGAGGTTGTTGTCCCCAGAGGAGCCGAGAGTTTGAGTGCCTGTGTCTTGCTGATTTTTAGTTTACCCAATTTATACGCCCATGAGTGGAAGTGCCCTATGCTCTCTAAGCAGTGTTTTTTAAATGTTGCAGCAAACACCGTACACTTCTCCACAGTGGCTGTTGGCAATTTACATCCCGCCCTTCAGCGTAGCAAGGCTTCCATTTCTCCATGGCCTGTCCTGCATTTCTGGTTTTGACACTTTTTTCAGCATGGCCCTTTTGACGGATGGGAAGCGAGACTTCTTTGTAGCGCTGATTTGCCTTTCCAGGTTGCTTGGTTGGCCAAAAAGGGCGTATGCGTTTTTTCCTGAATATATTCAGGAAAAAACGCATACGCCCTTTTTGGCCAAGGGCATCATTGTCCAAGTTTTGCCGCTTTTCATGTGCTTTAAAGGCGATTCGTATCTGCCTCCTGAAATCTCTTTCCTGCAATTCTGCCTTGCTTT
The DNA here is from genome assembly GCF_965194825.1 of Balaenoptera physalus. NCBI lineage: Eukaryota > Metazoa > Chordata > Mammalia > Artiodactyla > Balaenopteridae > Balaenoptera > Balaenoptera physalus. Next base: position 237,924 of record NW_028125759.1, read on the forward strand.
CAAATCCTCTTCGTTGCCTTCCCTCTATATATTTGTGGACGAGAGTTATCATTTATAACTCTGCAGATTTGTGAATTGCAGTGCCCCTGAACTCCATTTTTCAACTCGCTTTTTTGGGAGCTGGCCGCAAAAGCGCAGGATTGCTTCAGGCCCTATTATGGTTCTGGGGTGCAGGCTGAGCCTGTGGTTACTTCTTCTTCCTGATGGGAAAATAAAGTGACCTGTGACTGTCCCAACACCTAGAGCTAGTCTCTCATTGGTTCCCCCTCTTCCCGTTCATCCACAGGACAAATTGGAACCTGTACGGTACAGGAGGTTAAAGGTGCTGATTCTCCAAGAAGCGAGATTGCTAGTAAAGGGGCTTGAATGGCGAACTCTAGCTCAAGGAGATGGGAAATGAGAAAAGTTTTAGAAATCTTTCCCGATCACACGGTGTACCATCTTCTGGGTTTCTAATGCATGTTTTCGATGTAGGAAGATGACCTTGAACCTGGAGATTTGGGACCCATCGGAAGGGTACCAGGCAGTATTAGTTTAAAGTGTCTGCATTTGCTCACCCAACCTCACCAAAACTCTCAGCCCCAAGAGTGTCCACCCTTATGTCTGATCCAGCTGTGGGTCTACATATGGTCAACCCAGGTTGCATCACAGCCCCTGAACGAATTTTGTAAGAATATTTCTCTCTTTCACTGTCTTTGTCTGATGGGTTTTTAAAGTAATTTATTTTTATAATGGGGTTTAGCTGCTTTTCACTGCTGTGTTTATGCCGCTTTACACCCACTTGACTCACTTACAGAGAGATATCAATACCTAGGTTTTAAGATTCTTACTAGTCAGATATATTCTAGTGCGGTGAATAGGGGCTGTTGAGTCCAGTTCACTGAGCAAGGGGTAGGTCTTTTCTATTACATATTGGGTTTATGGAACGGTATCTGAGCTAGTTTGAAACCCTTGTTTTATGCATCACCCCACTTCACCTTTCCCGTACAGCAGCCATAGTGTGTTTTCTAAATGTGTGACTCTGTTCTGTTTTGCAATTCAGTTCAAGTGTAGCGATTTTTACATTCCCTCTGTAAGTGATATATTATGATAAGTGTCTTTTTCTGTGTGACTTATTTCACTTAGAATCGTTGTACCTAAATCCACTCATCAGGCTGCTACTAGACCTATGACATTGATTTCATGGCTGAGTGATATTCCATTGTACTTAAGGACCACAACTTCTTTATCCATTATTGTCTTTCCTGGGATATTTACGGTGTAACGAAGTGGAGGTTTTTGTCCCCAGAGGAGCCGAGAGTTTGAGTGCCTGTGTCTTGCTGATTTTTAGTTTACCCAATTTATACGCCCATGAGTGGAAGTGCCCTATGCTCTCTAAGCAGTGTTTTTTAAATGTTGCAGCAAACACCGTACACTTCTCCACAGTGGCTGTTGGCAATTTACATCCCGCCCTTCAGCGTAGCAAGGCTTCCATTTCTCCATGGCCTGTCCTGCATTTCTGGTTTTGACACTTTTTTCAGCATGGCCCTTTTGACGGATGGGAAGCGAGACTTCTTTGTAGCGCTGATTTGCCTTTCCAGGTTGCTTGGTTGGCCAAAAAGGGCGTATGCGTTTTTTCCTGAATATATTCAGGAAAAAACGCATACGCCCTTTTTGGCCAAGGGCATCATTGTCCAAGTTTTGCCGCTTTTCATGTGCTTTAAAGGCGATTCGAATCTGCCTCCTGAAATCTGTTTCCTGCAATTCTGCCTTGCTTTCAAATCCTCTTCGTTGCCTTCCCTCAATATATTTGTGGACGAGAGTTATCATTTATAACTCTGCAGGTCTGTGAATTGCAGTGCCCCTGAGCTCCGTTTTTCAACTCACTTTTTTGGGAGCTGGCCGCAAAAGCGCAGGATTGCTTCAGGCCCTTTTCTGGTTCTGGGGTGCAGGCTGAGCCTGTGGTTAATTCTTCTTCCTTATGGCAAAATAGAGTGACCTGTGCCTGTCCCAACACCTAGAGCTAGTCTCTATTTGGTTCCCCCTCTTCCCGTTCATCCTCAGGACAAATTGGAAACTGTACGGTACAGGAGGTTAAAGGTGCTGATTCTCCAAGTAGCGAGATTGCTAGTAAAGCGGCTGGAATGGCGAACCCTAGCACAAGGAGATGAGAAATGAGGTGCGTTTTAGAAACCTTTCCCGATCACACGGTGTACCATCTTCTGGGTTTCTAATGCATGTTTTCGATGTAGGAAGATGACCTTGAAGCTGGAGATTTGGGACCCATCGGAAGGGTACCAGGCAGTATTAGTTTAAAGTGTCTGCATTTGCTCACCCAACCTCACCAAAACTCTCAGCCCCAAGAGTGTCCACCCTTATGTCTGATCCAGCTGTGGGTCTACATATGGTCAACCCAGGTTGCATCACAGCCCCTGAACGAATTTTGTAAGAATATTTCTCTCTTTCACTGTCTTTGTCTGATGGGTTTTTAAAGTAATTTATTTTTATAATGGGGTTTAGCTGCTTTTCACTGCTGTGTTTATGCCGCTTTACACCCACTTGACTCACTTACAGAGAGATATCAATACCTAGGTTTTAAGATTCTTACTAGTCAGATATATTCTAGTGCGGTGAATAGGGGCTGTTGAGTCCAGTTCACTGAGCAAGGGGTAGGTCTTTTCTATTACATATTGGGTTTATGGAACGGTATCTGAGCTAGTTTGAAACCCTTGTTTTATGCATCACCCCACTTCACCTTTCCCGTACAGCAGCCATAGTGTGTTTTCTAAATGTGTGACTCTGTTCTGTTTTGTAATTCAGTTCAAGTGTAGCGATGTTTACATTCCCTCTGTAAGTGATATATTATGATAAGTGTCTTTTTCTGTGTGACTTATTTCACTTAGAATCGTTGTACCTAAATCCACTCATCAGGCTGCTACTAGCCCTATGACATTGATTTCATGGCTGAGTGATATTCCATTGTACTTAAGGACCACAACTTCTTTATCCATTATTGTCTTTCCTGGGATATTTACGGTGTAACGAAGTGGAGGTTGTTGTCCCCAGAGGAGCCGAGAGTTTGAGTGCCTGTGTCTTGCTGATTTTTAGTTTACCCAATTTATACGCCCATGAGTGGAAGTGCCCTATGCTCTCTAAGCAGTGTTTTTTAAATGTTGCAGCAAACACCGTACACTTCTCCACAGTGGCTGTTGGCAATTTACATCCCGCCCTTCAGCGTAGCAAGGCTTCCATTTCTCCATGGCCTGTCCTGCATTTCTGGTTTTGACACTTTTTTCAGCATGGCCCTTTTGACGGATGGGAAGCGAGACTTCTTTGTAGCGCTGATTTGCCTTTCCAGGTTGCTTGGTTGGCCAAAAAGGGCGTATGCGTTTTTTCCTGAATATATTCAGGAAAAAACGCATACGCCCTTTTTGGCCAAGGGCATCATTGTCCAAGTTTTGCCGCTTTTCATGTGCTTTAAAGGCGATTCGAATCTGCCTCCTGAAATCTGTTTCCTGCAATTCTGCCTTGCTTTCAAATCCTCTTCGTTGCCTTCCCTCAATATATTTGTGGACGAGAGTTATCATTTATAACTCTGCAGGTTTGTGAATTGCAGTGCCCCTGAGCTCCGTTTTTCAACTCACTTTTTTGGGAGCTGGCCGCAAAAGCGCAGGATTGCTTCAGGCCCTTTTCTGGTTCTGGGGTGCAGGCTGAGCCTGTGGTTAATTCTTCTTCCTTATGGCAAAATAGAGTGACCTGTGCCTGTCCCAACACCTAGAGCTAGTCTCTATTTGGTTCCCCCTCTTCCCGTTCATCCTCAGGACAAATTGGAAACTGTACGGTACAGGAGGTTAAAGGTGCTGATTCTCCAAGTAGCGAGATTGCTAGTAAAGCGGCTGGAATGGCGAACCCTAGCACAAGGAGATGAGAAATGAGGTGCGTTTTAGAAACCTTTCCCGATCACACGGTGTACCATCTTCTGGGTTTCTAATGCATGTTTTCGATGTAGGAAGATGACCTTGAAGCTGGAGATTTGGGACCCATCGGAAGGGTACCAGGCAGTATTAGTTTAAAGTGTCTGCATTTGCTCACCCAACCTCACCAAAACTCTCAGCCCCAAGAGTGTCCACCCTTATGTCTGATCCAGCTGTGGGTCTACATATGGTCAACCCAGGTTGCATCACAGCCCCTGAACGAATTTTGTAAGAATATTTCTCTCTTTCACTGTCTTTGTCTGATGGGTTTTTAAAGTAATTTATTTTTATAATGGGGTTTAGCTGCTTTTCACTGCTGTGTTTATGCCGCTTTACACCCACTTGACTCACTTACAGAGAGATATCAATACCTAGGTTTTAAGATTCTTACTAGTCAGATATATTCTAGTGCGGTGAATAGGGGCTGTTGAGTCCAGTTCACTGAGCAAGGGGTAGGTCTTTTCTATTACATATTGGGTTTATGGAACGGTATCTGAGCTAGTTTGAAACCCTTGTTTTATGCATCACCCCACTTCACCTTTCCCGTACAGCAGCCATAGTGTGTTTTCTAAATGTGTGACTCTGTTCTGTTTTGTAATTCAGTTCAAGTGTAGCGATGTTTACATTCCCTCTGTAAGTGATATATTATGATAAGTGTCTTTTTCTGTGTGACTTATTTCACTTAGAATCGTTGTACCTAAATCCACTCATCAGGCTGCTACTAGCCCTATGACATTGATTTCATGGCTGAGTGATATTCCATTGTACTTAAGGACCACAACTTCTTTATCCATTATTGTCTTTCCTGGGATATTTACGGTGTAACGAAGTGGAGGTTGTTGTCCCCAGAGGAGCCGAGAGTTTGAGTGCCTGTGTCTTGCTGATTTTTAGTTTACCCAATTTATACGCCCATGAGTGGAAGTGCCCTATGCTCTCTAAGCAGTGTTTTTTAAATGTTGCAGCAAACACCGTACACTTCTCCACAGTGGCTGTTGGCAATTTACATCCCGCCCTTCAGCGTAGCAAGGCTTCCATTTCTCCATGGCCTGTCCTGCATTTCTGGTTTTGACACTTTTTTCAGCATGGCCCTTTTGACGGATGGGAAGCGAGACTTCTTTGTAGCGCTGATTTGCCTTTCCAGGTTGCTTGGTTGGCCAAAAAGGGCGTATGCGTTTTTTCCTGAATATATTCAGGAAAAAACGCATACGCCCTTTTTGGCCAAGGGCATCATTGTCCAAGTTTTGCCGCTTTTCATGTGCTTTAAAGGCGATTCGTATCTGCCTCCTGAAATCTCTTTCCTGCAATTCTGCCTTGCTTTCAAATCCTCTTCGTTGCCTTCCCTCTATATATTTGTGGACGAGAGTTATCATTTATAACTCTGCAGATTTGTGAATTGCAGTGCCCCTGAACTCCATTTTTCAACTCGCTTTTTTGGGAGCTGGCCGCAAAAGCGCAGGATTGCTTCAGGCCCTATTATGGTTCTGGGGTGCAGGCTGAGCCTGTGGTTACTTCTTCTTCCTGATGGGAAAATAAAGTGACCTGTGACTGTCCCAACACCTAGAGCTAGTCTCTCATTGGTTCCCCCTCTTCCCGTTCATCCACAGGACAAATTGGAACCTGTACGGTACAGGAGGTTAAAGGTGCTGATTCTCCAAGAAGCGAGATTGCTAGTAAAGGGGCTTGAATGGCGAACTCTAGCTCAAGGAGATGGGAAATGAGAAAAGTTTTAGAAATCTTTCCCGATCACACGGTGTACCATCTTCTGGGTTTCTAATGCATGTTTTCGATGTAGGAAGATGACCTTGAACCTGGAGATTTGGGACCCATCGGAAGGGTACCAGGCAGTATTAGTTTAAAGTGTCTGCATTTGCTCACCCAACCTCACCAAAACTCTCAGCCCCAAGAGTGTCCACCCTTATGTCTGATCCAGCTGTGGGTCTACATATGGTCAACCCAGGTTGCATCACAGCCCCTGAACGAATTTTGTAAGAATATTTCTCTCTTTCACTGTCTTTGTCTGATGGGTTTTTAAAGTAATTTATTTTTATAATGGGGTTTAGCTGCTTTTCACTGCTGTGTTTATGCCGCTTTACACCCACTTGACTCACTTACAGAGAGATATCAATACCTAGGTTTTAAGATTCTTACTAGTCAGATATATTCTAGTGCGGTGAATAGGGGCTGTTGAGTCCAGTTCACTGAGCAAGGGGTAGGTCTTTTCTATTACATATTGGGTTTATGGAACGGTATCTGAGCTAGTTTGAAACCCTTGTTTTATGCATCACCCCACTTCACCTTTCCCGTACAGCAGCCATAGTGTGTTTTCTAAATGTGTGACTCTGTTCTGTTTTGCAATTCAGTTCAAGTGTAGCGATTTTTACATTCCCTCTGTAAGTGATATATTATGATAAGTGTCTTTTTCTGTGTGACTTATTTCACTTAGAATCGTTGTACCTAAATCCACTCATCAGGCTGCTACTAGACCTATGACATTGATTTCATGGCTGAGTGATATTCCATTGTACTTAAGGACCACAACTTCTTTATCCATTATTGTCTTTCCTGGGATATTTACGGTGTAACGAAGTGGTGGTTTTTGTCCCCAGAGGAGCCGAGAGTTTGAGTGCCTGTGTCTTGCTGATTTTTAGTTTACCCAATTTATACGCCCATGAGTGGAAGTGCCCTATGCTCTCTAAGCAGTGTTTTTTAAATGTTGCAGCAAACACCGTACACTTCTCCACAGTGGCTGTTGGCAATTTACATCCCGCCCTTCAGCGTAGCAAGGCTTCCATTTCTCCATGGCCTGTCCTGCATTTCTGGTTTTGACACTTTTTTCAGCATGGCCCTTTTGACGGATGGGAAGCGAGACTTCTTTGTAGCGCTGATTTGCCTTTCCAGGTTGCTTGGTTGGCCAAAAAGGGCGTATGCGTTTTTTCCTGAATATATTCAGGAAAAAACGCATACGCCCTTTTTGGCCAAGGGCATCATTGTCCAAGTTTTGCCGCTTTTCATGTGCTTTAAAGGCGATTCGAATCTGCCTCCTGAAATCTGTTTCCTGCAATTCTGCCTTGCTTTCAAATCCTCTTCGTTGCCTTCCCTCAATATATTTGTGGACGAGAGTTATCATTTATAACTCTGCAGGTTTGTGAATTGCAGTGCCCCTGAGCTCCGTTTTTCAACTCACTTTTTTGGGAGCTGGCCGCAAAAGCGCAGGATTGCTTCAGGCCCTTTTCTGGTTCTGGGGTGCAGGCTGAGCCTGTGGTTAATTCTTCTTCCTTATGGCAAAATAGAGTGACCTGTGCCTGTCCCAACACCTAGAGCTAGTCTCTATTTGGTTCCCCCTCTTCCCGTTCATCCTCAGGACAAATTGGAAACTGTACGGTACAGGAGGTTAAAGGTGCTGATTCTCCAAGTAGCGAGATTGCTAGTAAAGCGGCTGGAATGGCGAACCCTAGCACAAGGAGATGAGAAATGAGGTGCGTTTTAGAAACCTTTCCCGATCACACGGTGTACCATCTTCTGGGTTTCTAATGCATGTTTTCGATGTAGGAAGATGACCTTGAAGCTGGAGATTTGGGACCCATCGGAAGGGTACCAGGCAGTATTAGTTTAAAGTGTCTGCATTTGCTCACCCAACCTCACCAAAACTCTCAGCCCCAAGAGTGTCCACCCTTATGTCTGATCCAGCTGTGGGTCTACATATGGTCAACCCAGGTTGCATCACAGCCCCTGAACGAATTTTGTAAGAATATTTCTCTCTTTCACTGTCTTTGTCTGATGGGTTTTTAAAGTAATTTATTTTTATAATGGGGTTTAGCTGCTTTTCACTGCTGTGTTTATGCCGCTTTACACCCACTTGACTCACTTACAGAGAGATATCAATACCTAGGTTTTAAGATTCTTACTAGTCAGATATATTCTAGTGCGGTGAATAGGGGCTGTTGAGTCCAGTTCACTGAGCAAGGGGTAGGTCTTTTCTATTACATATTGGGTTTATGGAACGGTATCTGAGCTAGTTTGAAACCCTTGTTTTATGCATCACCCCACTTCACCTTTCCCGTACAGCAGCCATAGTGTGTTTTCTAAATGTGTGACTCTGTTCTGTTTTGTAATTCAGTTCAAGTGTAGCGATGTTTACATTCCCTCTGTAAGTGATATATTATGATAAGTGTCTTTTTCTGTGTGACTTATTTCACTTAGAATCGTTGTACCTAAATCCACTCATCAGGCTGCTACTAGCCCTATGACATTGATTTCATGGCTGAGTGATATTCCATTGTACTTAAGGACCACAACTTCTTTATCCATTATTGTCTTTCCTGGGATATTTACGGTGTAACGAAGTGGAGGTTGTTGTCCCCAGAGGAGCCGAGAGTTTGAGTGCCTGTGTCTTGCTGATTTTTAGTTTACCCAATTTATACGCCCATGAGTGGAAGTGCCCTATGCTCTCTAAGCAGTGTTTTTTAAATGTTGCAGCAAACACCGTACACTTCTCCACAGTGGCTGTTGGCAATTTACATCCCGCCCTTCAGCGTAGCAAGGCTTCCATTTCTCCATGGCCTGTCCTGCATTTCTGGTTTTGACACTTTTTTCAGCATGGCCCTTTTGACGGATGGGAAGCGAGACTTCTTTGTAGCGCTGATTTGCCTTTCCAGGTTGCTTGGTTGGCCAAAAAGGGCGTATGCGTTTTTTCCTGAATATATTCAGGAAAAAACGCATACGCCCTTTTTGGCCAAGGGCATCATTGTCCAAGTTTTGCCGCTTTTCATGTGCTTTAAAGGCGATTCGTATCTGCCTCCTGAAATCTCTTTCCTGCAATTCTGCCTTGCTTTCAAATCCTCTTCGTTGCCTTCCCTCTATATATTTGTGGACGAGAGTTATCATTTATAACTCTGCAGATTTGTGAATTGCAGTGCCCCTGAACTCCATTTTTCAACTCGCTTTTTTGGGAGCTGGCCGCAAAAGCGCAGGATTGCTTCAGGCCCTATTATGGTTCTGGGGTGCAGGCTGAGCCTGTGGTTACTTCTTCTTCCTGATGGGAAAATAAAGTGACCTGTGACTGTCCCAACACCTAGAGCTAGTCTCTCATTGGTTCCCCCTCTTCCCGTTCATCCACAGGACAAATTGGAACCTGTACGGTACAGGAGGTTAAAGGTGCTGATTCTCCAAGAAGCGAGATTGCTAGTAAAGGGGCTTGAATGGCGAACTCTAGCTCAAGGAGATGGGAAATGAGAAAAGTTTTAGAAATCTTTCCCGATCACACGGTGTACCATCTTCTGGGTTTCTAATGCATGTTTTCGATGTAGGAAGATGACCTTGAACCTGGAGATTTGGGACCCATCGGAAGGGTACCAGGCAGTATTAGTTTAAAGTGTCTGCATTTGCTCACCCAACCTCACCAAAACTCTCAGCCCCAAGAGTGTCCACCCTTATGTCTGATCCAGCTGTGGGTCTACATATGGTCAACCCAGGTTGCATCACAGCCCCTGAACGAATTTTGTAAGAATATTTCTCTCTTTCACTGTCTTTGTCTGATGGGTTTTTAAAGTAATTTATTTTTATAATGGGGTTTAGCTGCTTTTCACTGCTGTGTTTATGCCGCTTTACACCCACTTGACTCACTTACAGAGAGATATCAATACCTAGGTTTTAAGATTCTTACTAGTCAGATATATTCTAGTGCGGTGAATAGGGGCTGTTGAGTCCAGTTCACTGAGCAAGGGGTAGGTCTTTTCTATTACATATTGGGTTTATGGAACGGTATCTGAGCTAGTTTGAAACCCTTGTTTTATGCATCACCCCACTTCACCTTTCCCGTACAGCAGCCATAGTGTGTTTTCTAAATGTGTGACTCTGTTCTGTTTTGCAATTCAGTTCAAGTGTAGCGATTTTTACATTCCCTCTGTAAGTGATATATTATGATAAGTGTCTTTTTCTGTGTGACTTATTTCACTTAGAATCGTTGTACCTAAATCCACTCATCAGGCTGCTACTAGACCTATGACATTGATTTCATGGCTGAGTGATATTCCATTGTACTTAAGGACCACAACTTCTTTATCCATTATTGTCTTTCCTGGGATATTTACGGTGTAACGAAGTGGTGGTTTTTGTCCCCAGAGGAGCCGAGAGTTTGAGTGCCTGTGTCTTGCTGATTTTTAGTTTACCCAATTTATACGCCCATGAGTGGAAGTGCCCTATGCTCTCTAAGCAGTGTTTTTTAAATGTTGCAGCAAACACCGTACACTTCTCCACAGTGGCTGTTGGCAATTTACATCCCGCCCTTCAGCGTAGCAAGGCTTCCATTTCTCCATGGCCTGTCCTGCATTTCTGGTTTTGACACTTTTTTCAGCATGGCCCTTTTGACGGATGGGAAGCGAGACTTCTTTGTAGCGCTGATTTGCCTTTCCAGGTTGCTTGGTTGGCCAAAAAGGGCGTATGCGTTTTTTCCTGAATATATTCAGGAAAAAACGCATACGCCCTTTTTGGCCAAGGGCATCATTGTCCAAGTTTTGCCGCTTTTCATGTGCTTTAAAGGCGATTCGAATCTGCCTCCTGAAATCTGTTTCCTGCAATTCTGCCTTGCTTTCAAATCCTCTTCGTTGCCTTCCCTCAATATATTTGTGGACGAGAGTTATCATTTATAACTCTGCAGGTTTGTGAATTGCAGTGCCCCTGAGCTCCGTTTTTCAACTCACTTTTTTGGGAGCTGGCCGCAAAAGCGCAGGATTGCTTCAGGCCCTTTTCTGGTTCTGGGGTGCAGGCTGAGCCTGTGGTTAATTCTTCTTCCTTATGGCAAAATAGAGTGACCTGTGCCTGTCCCAACACCTAGAGCTAGTCTCTATTTGGTTCCCCCTCTTCCCGTTCATCCTCAGGACAAATTGGAAACTGTACGGTACAGGAGGTTAAAGGTGCTGATTCTCCAAGAAGCGAGATTGCTAGTAAAGCGGCTGGAATGGCGAACCCTAGCACAAGGAGATGAGAAATGAGGTGCGTTTTAGAAACCTTTCCCGATCACACGGTGTACCATCTTCTGGGTTTCTAATGCATGTTTTCGATGTAGGAAGATGACCTTGAAGCTGGAGATTTGGGACCCATCGGAAGGGTACCAGGCAGTATTAGTTTAAAGTGTCTGCATTTGCTCACCCAACCTCACCAAAACTCTCAGCCCCAAGAGTGTCCACCCTTATGTCTGATCCAGCTGTGGGTCTACATATGGTCAACCCAGGTTGCATCACAGCCCCTGAACGAATTTTGTAAGAATATTTCTCTCTTTCACTGTCTTTGTCTGATGGGTTTTTAAAGTAATTTATTTTTATAATGGGGTTTAGCTGCTTTTCACTGCTGTGTTTATGCCGCTTTACACCCACTTGACTCACTTACAGAGAGATATCAATACCTAGGTTTTAAGATTCTTACTAGTCAGATATATTCTAGTGCGGTGAATAGGGGCTGTTGAGTCCAGTTCACTGAGCAAGGGGTAGGTCTTTTCTATTACATATTGGGTTTATGGAACGGTATCTGAGCTAGTTTGAAACCCTTGTTTTATGCATCACCCCACTTCACCTTTCCCGTACAGCAGCCATAGTGTGTTTTCTAAATGTGTGACTCTGTTCTGTTTTGTAATTCAGTTCAAGTGTAGCGATGTTTACATTCCCTCTGTAAGTGATATATTATGATAAGTGTCTTTTTCTGTGTGACTTATTTCACTTAGAATCGTTGTACCTAAATCCACTCATCAGGCTGCTACTAGCCCTATGACATTGATTTCATGGCTGAGTGATATTCCATTGTACTTAAGGACCACAACTTCTTTATCCATTATTGTCTTTCCTGGGATATTTACGGTGTAACGAAGTGGAGGTTGTTGTCCCCAGAGGAGCCGAGAGTTTGAGTGCCTGTGTCTTGCTGATTTTTAGTTTACCCAATTTATACGCCCATGAGTGGAAGTGCCCTATGCTCTCTAAGCAGTGTTTTTTAAATGTTGCAGCAAACACCGTACACTTCTCCACAGTGGCTGTTGGCAATTTACATCCCGCCCTTCAGCGTAGCAAGGCTTCCATTTCTCCATGGCCTGTCCTGCATTTCTGGTTTTGACACTTTTTTCAGCATGGCCCTTTTGACGGATGGGAAGCGAGACTTCTTTGTAGCGCTGATTTGCCTTTCCAGGTTGCTTGGTTGGCCAAAAAGGGCGTATGCGTTTTTTCCTGAATATATTCAGAAAAAAACGCATACGCCCTTTTTGGCCAAGGGCATCATTGTCCAAGTTTTGCCGCTTTTCATGTGCTTTAAAGGCGATTCGTATCTGCCTCCTGAAATCTCTTTCCTGCAATTCTGCCTTGCTTTCAAATCCTCTTCGTTGCCTTCCCTCTATATATTTGTGGACGAGAGTTATCATTTATAACTCTGCAGATTTGTGAATTGCAGTGCCCCTGAACTCCATTTTTCAACTCGCTTTTTTGGGAGCTGGCCGCAAAAGCGCAGGATTGCTTCAGGCCCTATTATGGTTCTGGGGTGCAGGCTGAGCCTGTGGTTACTTCTTCTTCCTGATGGGAAAATAAAGTGACCTGTGACTGTCCCAACACCTAGAGCTAGTCTCTCATTGGTTCCCCCTCTTCCCGTTCATCCACAGGACAAATTGGAACCTGTACGGTACAGGAGGTTAAAGGTGCTGATTCTCCAAGAAGCGAGATTGCTAGTAAAGGGGCTTGAATGGCGAACTCTAGCTCAAGGAGATGGGAAATGAGAAAAGTTTTAGAAATCTTTCCCGATCACACGGTGTACCATCTTCTGGGTTTCTAATGCATGTTTTCGATGTAGGAAGATGACCTTGAACCTGGAGATTTGGGACCCATCGGAAGGGTACCAGGCAGTATTAGTTTAAAGTGTCTGCATTTGCTCACCCAACCTCACCAAAACTCTCAGCCCCAAGAGTGTCCACCCTTATGTCTGATCCAGCTGTGGGTCTACATATGGTCAACCCAGGTTGCATCACAGCCCCTGAACGAATTTTGTAAGAATATTTCTCTCTTTCACTGTCTTTGTCTGATGGGTTTTTAAAGTAATTTATTTTTATAATGGGGTTTAGCTGCTTTTCACTGCTGTGTTTATGCCGCTTTACACCCACTTGACTCACTTACAGAGAGATATCAATACCTAGGTTTTAAGATTCTTACTAGTCAGATATATTCTAGTGCGGTGAATAGGGGCTGTTGAGTCCAGTTCACTGAGCAAGGGGTAGGTCTTTTCTATTACATATTGGGTTTATGGAACGGTATCTGAGCTAGTTTGAAACCCTTGTTTTATGCATCACCCCACTTCACCTTTCCCGTACAGCAACCATAGTGTGTTTTCTAAATGTGTGACTCTGTTCTGTTTTGCAATTCAGTTCAAGTGTAGCGATTTTTACATTCCCTCTGTAAGTGATATATTATGATAAGTGTCTTTTTCTGTGTGACTTATTTCACTTAGAATCGTTGTACCTAAATCCACTCATCAGGCTGCTACTAGACCTATGACATTGATTTCATGGCTGAGTGATATTCCATTGTACTTAAGGACCACAACTTCTTTATCCATTTTTCTCTTTCCTGGGATATTTAAGTTGTAACAAAATGGAGGTTGTTGTCAACAGAGAAGCCCTAAAGTTTGGGGTGCCTGTGTCTTGCTGATTTTTAGTTTTCCCAATTTATACGCCCATGAGTGGAAGTGCCCTATGCTCTCTAAGCTGTGTTTTTTAGATGTTGCAGGACACACCGTACACTTCTCCACAGTGGCTGTTGGCAATTTACATCCCTTCCATTAGCGTAGCAAGGCTCCCACTTCCTCATGGCCTGTCCGGCATTTCTGGTTTTGACACTTTTTTCAGCATGGCCCTTTTGACCGATGGGAAGCGAGGCTTCTTTGTAGCGCTGATTTGCCTTTCCAGGTTGCTTGGTTGGCCAAAAAGGGCGTATGCGTTTTTTCCTGAATATATTCAGGAAAAAACGCATACGCCCTTTTTGGCCAAGGGCATCATTGTCCAAGTTTTGCCGCTTTTCATGTGCTTTAAAGGCGATTCGAATCTGCCTCCTGATATCTGTTTCCTGCAATTCTGCCTTGCTTTCAAATCCTCTTCGTTGCCTTCCCTCAATATATTTGTGGACGAGAGTTATCATTTATAACTCTGCAGGTTGGTCAATTGCAGTGCCCCTGAGCTCCGTTTTTCAACTCACTTTTTTGGGAGCTGGCCGCAAAAGCGCAGGATTGCTTCAGGCCCTTTTCTGGTTCTGTGGTGCAGGCTGAGCCTGTGGTTAATTCTTCTTCCTTATGGCAAAATAGAGTGACCTGTGCCTGTCCCAACACCTAGAGCTAGTCTCTATTTGGTTCCCCCTCTTCCCGTTCATCCTCAGGACAAATTGGAAACTGTACGGTACAGGAGGTTAAAGGTGCTGATTCTCCAAGTAGCGAGATTGCTAGTAAAGCGGCTGGAATGGCGAACCCTAGCACAAGGAGATGAGAAATGAGGTGCGTTTTAGAAACCTTTCCCGATCACACGGTGTACCATCTTCTGGGTTTCTAATGCATGTTTTCGATGTAGGAAGATGACCTTGAACCTGGAGATTTGGGACCCATCGGAAGGGTACCAGGCAGTATTACTTTAAAGTGTCTGCATTTGCTCACCCAACCTCACCAAAACTCTGAGCCCCAAGAGTGTCCACCCTTATGTCTCATCCAGCTGTGGGTCTACATATGGTCAATCCAGGTTGCATCACAGCCCCTGAACGAATTTTGTAAGAATATTTCTCTCTTTTACTGTCTTTGTTTCATGGGTTTTTAAAGTAATTTATTTTTATAATGGGGTTTAGCTGCTTTTCACTGCTGTGTTTATGCCGCTTTACACCCACTTGACTCACTTACAGAGAGATATCAATACATAGGTTTTAAGATTCTTACTAGTCAGATATATTCTAGTGCGGTGAGTAGGGGGTGTTGAGTCCAGTTCACTGAGCAAGGGGTAGGTCTTTTCTATTACATATTGGGTTTATGGAATGGTATCTGAGCTAGTTTGAAACCCTTGTTTTATGTATCACCCCATTTCACCTTTCCCGTACAGCAGCCATAGTGTATTTTCTAAATGTGTGACTCTGTTCTGTTTTGTAATTCAGTTCAAGTGTAGCGATTTTTACATTCCCTTTGTAAGTGATATCGTGTGATAAGTGTCTTTTTCTGTGTGACTTATTTCACTTTGAATCGTCTTACCTAAATCTACTCATCATGCTGCTACTAGCCCTATGACATTGATTTCATGGCTGAGTGATATTCCATTGTACATAAGGACCACAACTTCTTTATCCATTTTTGTCTTTCCTGGGATATTTAAGGTGTAACGAAGTGGAGGTTGTTGTCCACAGAGCAGCCCTAAAGTTTGGGGTGCCTGTGTCTTGCTGATTTTTAGTTTTCCCAATTTATACGCCCATGAGTGGAAGTGCCCTATGCTCTCTAAGCTGTGTTTTTTAGATGTTGCAGCACACACCGTACACTTCTCCACAGTGGCTGTTGGCAATTTACATCCTGCCCATCAGCGTAGCAAGGCTTCCATTTCACCATGGCCTGTCCTGCATTTCTGGTTTTGAGACTTTATTCAGCATGGCCCTTTTGACCGATGGGAAGCGAGACTTCTTTGTAGCACAGATTTGCCTTTCCAGGTTGCTTGGTTGGCCAAAAACGGCGTATGCGTTTTTTCCTGCATATATTCAGGAAAAAACGCATACGCCGTTTTTGGCCAAGGGCATCATTGTCGACGTTTTGCTGCATTTCATGTGCTTTAAAGGCGATTCGAATCTACCTCCTGAAATGTGTTTCCTGCAATTCTGCCTTGCTTTCAAATCCTCTTCGTTGCCTTCCCTCAATATATTTGTGGACGAGAGTTATCATTTGTAACTCTGCATGTTTGCGAATTGCAGTGCCCCTGAGCTCCATGTTTCAACTCGCTTTTTTGGGAGCTGGCCGCAAAAGCGCAGGATTGCTTCAGGCCCTATTCTGGTTCTGGGGTGCAGGCTGAGCCTGTGGTTAATTCTTCTTCCTGATGGGAAAATAAAGTGACCTGTGACTGTCCCAACACCTAGAGCTAGTCTCTCATTTGTTCCCCCTCTACCCGTTCATCCACAGGACAAATTGGAACCTGTACGGTACAGGAAGTTAAAGGTGCTGATTCTCCAAGAAGCGAGATTGCTAGTAAAGCGGCTGGAATGGCGAACCCTAGCACAAGGAGATGAGAAATGAGGTGCGTTTTAGAAACTTTTCCCGATCACACGGTGTACCATCTTCTGGGTTTCTAATGCATGTTTTCGATGTAGGAAGATGACCTTGAACCTGGAGATTTGGGACCCATCGGAAGGGTACCAGGCAGCATTACTTTAATTGGTCTGCATTTGCTCACCCAACCTCACCAAACCTCTCAGCCCCAAGAGTGTCCACCCTTATATCTCATACAGCTGTGGGTCTAGATATGGTCAATCCAGGTGGCATCACAGCCCCTGAACGAATTTTCTAAGAATATTTCTCTCTTTCACTGTCTTTGTTTCATGGGTTTTTAAAAGTAATTTATTTTTATACTGGGGTTTAGCTGCTTTTCACTGCTGTGTTTATGCAGCTTTACACCCCATTGACTCACTTACAGAGAGATATCAATACATAGGTTTTAAGATTCATACTAGTCAGATATATTCTTGTGCGGTGAATACGGGGTGTTGTGTCCACTTCACTGAGCAAGGGGTAGGTCTTTTCTATTACATATTGGGTTTATGGAACGGTATCTGAGCTAGTTTGAAACTTTTGTTTTATGCATCACCCCACTTCACCTTTCCCGTACAGCAGCCATAGTGTGTTTTCTAAGTGTGTGACTCTGTTCTGTTTTGTAATTCAGTTCAAGTTTAGCGATTTTTACATTCCCTCTGTTAGTGATATATTATGATAAGTGTCTTTTTCTGTGTGACTTATTTCACTTAGAATCGTCGTACCTAAATCCACTCATCATGCTGCTACTAGCCTTATGACATTGATTTCATGGCTGAGTGATATTCCATTGTACATAAGGACCACAACTTCTTTATCCATTTTTGTCTTTCCTGGGATATTTAAGGTGTAACGAAGTGGAGGTTGTTGTCCCCAGAGCAGCCCTAGAGTTTGGGGTGCCTGTGTCTTGCTGATTTTTAGTTTACCCAATTTATACGCCCATGAGTGGAGTGCCGTATGCTCTCTAAGCTGTGTTTTTTAGATGTTGCAGGACACACCGTACACTTCTCCAGAGTGGCTGTTGGCAATTTACATCCCGCCCATCAGCGTAGCAAGGCTTCCATTTCTCCATGGCCTGTCCTGCATTTCTGGATTTGACACATTTTTCAGCATGAACCTTTTGACCGATGGAAAGCGAGACTTCTTTGTAGCACTGATTTGCCTTTCCAGGTTGCTTGGTTGGCCACAAAGGGCGTATGCCTTTTTTCCTGAATATATTCAGGAAAAAACGCATACGCCCTTTTTGGTCAAGGGCATCATTGTCCACGTTTTGCCGCTTTTCATGTGCTTTAAAGGCGATTCGTATCTGCCTCCTGAAATCTGTTTCCTGCAATTCTGCCTTGCTTTCAAATCCTCTTCGTTTCCTTCCCTCTATATATTTGTGGACGATAGTTATCATTTATAACTCTGCAGATTTGTGAATTGCAGTGCCCCTGAGCTCCATTTTTCAACTCGCTTTTTTGGGAGCTGGCCGCAAAAGCGCAGGATTGCTTCAGGCCCTATTCTGGTTCTGGTGTGCAGGCTGAGCCTGTGGTTAATTCTTCTTCTTGATGGGAAAATAAAGTGACCTGTGACTGTCCCAACACCTAGAGCTAGTCTCTCATTGGTTCCCCGTCTTCCCGTTCATCCACAGGACAAATTGGAACCTGTACGGTACAGGAGGTTAAAGGTGCTGATTCTCCAAGAAGCGAGATTGCTAGTAAAGGGGCTTGAATGGCGAACCCTTGCCCAAGGAGATGGGAAATGAGAAAAGTTTTAGAAATCTTTCCCGATCACACGGTGTACCATCTTCTGGGTTTCTAATGCATGTTTTCGATGTAGGAAGATGACCTTGAACCTGGAGATTTGAGACCCATCGGAAGGGTACCAGGCAGTATTACTTTAAAGTGTCTGCATTTGCTCACCCAACCTCACCAAAACTCTGAGCCCCAAGAGTGTCCACCCTTATGTCTCATCCAGCTGTGGGTCTACATATGGTCAATCCAGGTTGCATCACAGCCCCTGAACGAATTTTGTAAGAATATTTCTCTCTTTCACTGTCTTTGTTTCATGGGTTTTTAAAGTAATTTATTTTTATAATGGGGTTTAGCTGCTTTTCACTGCTGTGTTTATGCCGCTTTACACCCACTTGACTCACTTACAGAGAGATATCAATACATAGGTTTTAAGATTCTTACTAGTCAGATATATTCTAGTGCGGTGAGTAGGGGGTGTTGAGTCCAGTTCACTGAGCAAGGGGTAGGTCTTTTCTATTACATATTGGGTTTATGGAATGGTATCTGAGCTAGTTTGAAACCCTTGTTTTATGTATCACCGCATTTCACCTTTCCCGTACAGCAGCCATAGTGTGTTTTCTAAATGTGTGACTCTGTTCTGTTTTGTAATTCAGTTCAAGTGTAGCGATTTTTACATTCCCTTTGTAAGTGATATCGTGTGATAAGTGTCTTTTTCTGTGTGACTTATTTCACTTTGAATCGTCTTACCTAAATCTACTCATCATGCTGCTACTAGCCCTATGACATTGATTTCATGGCTGAGTGATATTCCATTGTACATAAGGACCACAACTTCTTTATCCATTTTTGTCTTTCCTGGGATATTTAAGGTGTAACGAAGTGGAGGTTGTTGTCCCCAGAGCAGCCTTAGAGTTTGGGGTGCCTGTGTCTTGCTGATTTTTAGTTTACCCAATTTATACGCCCATGAGTGGAGTGCCGTATGCTCTCTAAGCTGTGTTTTTTAGATGTTGCAGGACACACCGTACACTTCTCCAGAGTGGCTGTTGGCAATTTACATCCCGCCCATCAGCGTAGCAAGGCTTCCATTTCTCCATGGCCTGTCCTGCATTTCTGGATTTGACACTTTTTTCAGCATGAACCTTTTGACTGATGGGAAGCGAGACTTCTTTGTAGCACTGATTTGCCTTTCCAGGTTGCTTGGTTGGCCAAAAAGGGCGTATGCCTTTTTTCCTGAATATATTCAGGAAAAAACGCATACGCCCTTTTTGGTCTAGGGCATCATTGTCCACGTTTTGCCGCTTTTCATGTGCTTTAAAGGCGATTCGTATCTGCCTCCTGAAATCTCTTTCCTGCAATTCTGCCTTGCTTTCAAATCCTCTTCGTTGCCTTCCCTCTATATATTTGTGGACGAGAGTTATCATTTATAACTCTGCAGATTTGTGAATTGCAGTGCCCCTGAGCTCCATTTTTCAACTCGCTTTTTTGGGAGCTGGCCGCAAAAGCGCAGGATTGCTTCAGGCCCTATTATGGTTCTGGGGTGCAGGCTGAGCCTGTGGTTACTTCTTCTTCCTGATGGGAAAATAAAGTGACCTGTGACTGTCCCAACACCTAGAGCTAGTCTCTCATTGGTTCCCCCTCTTCCCGTTCATCCGCAGGACAAATTGGAACCTGTACGGTACAGGAGGTTAAAGGTGCTGATTCTCCAAGAAGCGAGATTGCTAGTAAAGGGGCTTGAATGGCGAACCCTAGCCCAAGGAGATGGGAAATGAGAAAAGGTTTAGAAATCTTTCCCGATCACACGGTGTACCATCTTCTGGGTTTCTAATGCATGTTTTCGATGTAGGAAGATGACCTTGAAGCTGGAGATTTGGGACCCATCGGAAGGGTACCAGGCAGTATTAGTTTAAAGTGTCTGCATTTGCTCACCCAACCTCACCAAAACTCTCAGCCCCAAGAGTGTCCACCCTTATGTCTCATCCAGCTGTGGGTCTACATATGGTCAACCCAGGTTGCATCACAGCCCCTGAACGAATTTTGTAAGAATATTTCTCTCTTTCACTGTCTTTGTCTGATGGGTTTTTAAAGTAATTTATTTTTATAATGGGGTTTAGCTGCTTTTCACTGCTGTGTTTATGCCGCTTTACACCCACTTGACTCACTTACAGAGAGATATCAATACCTAGGTTTTAAGATTCTTACTAGTCAGATATATTCTAGTGCGGTGAATAGGGGCTGTTGAGTCCAGTTCACTGAGCAAGGGGTAGGTCTTTTCTATTACATATTGGGTTTATGGAACGGTATCTGAGCTAGTTTGAAACCCTTGTTTTATGCATCACCCCACTTCACCTTTCCCGTACAGCAGCCATAGTGTGTTTTCTAAATGTGTGACTCTGTTCTGTTTTGTAATTCAGTTCAAGTGTAGCGATTTTTACATTCCCTCTGTAAGTGATATATTATGATAAGTGTCTTTTTCTGTGTGACTTATTTCACTTAGAATCGTTGTACCTAAATCCACTCATCAGGCTGCTACTAGCCCTATGACATTGATTTCATGGCTGAGTGATATTCCATTGTACTTAAGGACCACAACTTCTTTATCCATTATTGTCTTTCCTGGGATATTTACGGTGTAACGAAGTGGAGGTTTTTGTCCCCAGAGGAGCCGAGAGTTTGAGTGCCTGTGTCTTGCTGATTTTTAGTTTACCCAATTTATACGCCCATGAGTGGAAGTGCCCTATGCTCTCTAAGCAGTGTTTTTTAAATGTTGCAGCAAACACCGTACACTTCTCCACAGTGGCTGTTGGCAATTTACATCCCGCCCTTCAGCGTAGCAAGGCTTCCATTTCTCCATGGCCTGTCCTGCATTTCTGGTTTTGACACTTTTTTCAGCATGGCCCTTTTGACGGATGGGAAGCGAGACTTCTTTGTAGCGCTGATTTGCCTTTCCAGGTTGCTTGGTTGGCCAAAAAGGGCGTATGCGTTTTTTCCTGAATATATTCAGGAAAAAACGCATACGCCCTTTTTGGCCAAGGGCATCATTGTCCAAGTTTTGCCGCTTTTCATGTGCTTTAAAGGCGATTCGAATCTGCCTCCTGAAATCTGTTTCCTGCAATTCTGCCTTGCTTTCAAATCCTCTTCGTTGCCTTCCCTCTATATATTTGTGGACGAGAGTTATCATTTATAACTCTGCAGGTTTGTGAATTGCAGTGCCCCTGAGCTCCGTTTTTCAACTCACTTTTTTGGGAGCTGGCCGCAAAAGCGCAGGATTGCTTCAGGCCCTTTTCTGGTTCTGGGGTGCAGGCTGAGCCTGTGGTTAATTCTTCTTCCTGATGGGAAAATAGAGTGACCTGTGCCTGTCCCAACACCTAGAGCTAGTCTCTATTTGGTTCCCCCTCTTCCCGTTCATCCACAGGACAAATTGGAACCTGTACGGTACAGGAGGTTAAAGGTGCTGATTCTCCAAGAAGCGAGATTGCTAGTAAAGGGGCTTGAATGGCGTACCCTAGCCCAAGGAGATGGGAAATGAGAAAAGTTTTAGAAATCTTTCCCGATCACACGGTGTACCATCTTCTGGGTTTCTAATGCATGTTTTCGATGTAGGAAGATGACCTTGAAGCTGGACATTTGGGACCCATCGGAAGGGTACCAGGCAGTATTAGTTTAAAGTGTCTGCATTTGCTCACCCAACCTCACCAAAACTCTCAGCCCCAAGAGTGTCCACCCTTATGTCTCATCCAGCTGTGGCTCTACATATGGTCAACCCAGGTTGCATCACAGCCCCTGAACGAATTTTGTAAGAATATATCTCTCTTTCACTGTCTTTGTTTCATGGGTTTTTAAAGTAATTTATTTTTATAATGGGGTTTAGCTGCTTTTCACTGCTGTGTTTATGCCGCTTTACACCCACTTGACTCACTTACAGAGAGATATCAATACCTAGGTTTTAAGATTCTTACTAGTCAGATATATTCTAGTGCGGTGAATAGGGGCTGTTGAGTCCAGTTCACTGAGCAAGGGGTAGGTCTTTTCTATTATATATTGGGTTTATGGAATGGTATCTGAGCTAGTTTGAAACCCTTTTTTTATGCATCACCCCACTTCACCTTTCCTGTACAGCAGCCATAGTGTGTTTTCTAAATGTGTGACTCTGTTCTGTTTTGTAATTCAGTTCAAGTGTAGCGATTTTTACATTCCCTATGTAAGTGATATCGTGTGATAAGTGTATTTTTCTGTGTGACTTATTTCACTTTGAATCGTCTTACCTAAATCTACTCATCATGCTGCTACTAGCCCTATTACATTGATTTCATGTCTGAGTGATATTCCATTGTACATAAGGACCACAACTTCTTTATCCATTTTTCTCTTTCCTGGTATATTTAAGGTGTAACGAAGTGGAGGTTGTTGTCCACAGAGCAGCCCTAAAGTTTGGGGTGCCTGTGTTTTGCTGATTTCTAGTTTTCCCAATTTATACGCCCATGAGTGGAAGTGCCCAATGCTCTCTAAGCTGTGTTCTTTAGATGTTGCAGGACACACCGTACACTTCTCCAGAGTGGCTGTTTGCAATTTACATCCCACCCATCAGCGTAGCAAGGCTCCCATTTCTCCATGGCCTGTCCAGCATTTCTGGTTTTTACACTTTTTTCAGCATGACTCTTTTGACGGATGGGAAGCGAGACTTCTTTGTAGCGCTGATTTGCCTTTCCAGGTTGCTTGGTTGGCCAAAAACGGCGTATGCGTTTTTTACTGAATATATTCAGGAAAAAACGCATACGCCCTGTTTGGCCAAGGGCATCATGGTCGACCTTTTCCCGCTTTTCATGTGCTTTAAAGGCTATTCGAATCTACCTGCTGAAATCTGTTTCCTGCAATTCTGCCTTGATTTCAAATCCTCTTCGTTGCCTTCCCTCAATATATTTGTGGACGAGAGTTATCATTTATAACTCTGCAGGTTTGTGAATTGCAGTGCCCCGGAGCTTCATTTTTCAACTCGCTTTTTTGGGAGCTGGCTGCAAAAGCGCAGGTTTGCTTCAGGCCCTATTCTGGTTCTGGTGTGCAGGCTGAGCCTGTGGTTAATTCTTCTTCCTGATGGGAAAATAAAGTGACCTGTGACTGTCCCAACACCTAGAGCTAGTCTCTCATTTGTTCACCCTCTTCCCGTTCATCCACAGGACAAATTGGAACCTGTACGATACAGGAGGTTAAAGGTGCTGATTCTCCAAGAAGCGAGATTGCTAGTAAAGCGGCTTGAATGGCGAACCCTAGCACAAGGAGATGGGAAATGAGTAGCGTTTTAGAAACCTTTCCCGATCACACGGTGTACCATCTTCTGGGTTTCTAATGCATGTTTTCGATGTAGGAAGGTGACCTTGAACCTAGAGATTTGGTACCCTTCGGAAGGGAACCAGGCAGTATTACTTTAAAGTGTCTGCATTTGCTCACCCAACCTCACCAAACCTCGCAGCCCCAAGACTGTCCACCCTTATATCTCATCCAGCTGTGGGTCTAGATATGGTCAATCCAGGTTGCATCACAGCCCCTGAACGAATTTTGTAAGAATATTTCTATCTTTCACTGTCTTTGCTCATGGGTTTTTAAAAGTAATTTATTTTTATAATGGGGTTTAGCTGCTTTTCACTGGTGTGTTTATGCAGCTTTACACCCACTTGACTCACTTACAGAAAGATATCAATACATAGGTTTTAAGATTCTTACTACTCAGTTATATTCTGGTGCGGTGAATAGGGGGTGTTGAGTCCAGTTCACTGAGCAAGGGGTAGGTCTTTTCTATTACATATTGGGTTTATGGAACGGTATCTGAGCTAGTTTGAAACTTTTGTTTTATGCATCACCCCACTTCACCTTTCCCGTACAGCAGCCATAGTGTGTTTTCGAAGTGTGTACCTCTGTTATCTTTTGTAATTCAGTTCAAGTTTAGAGATTTTTACATTCCCTCTGTAAGTGATATATTATGATAAGTGTCTTTTTCTGTGTGACTTATTTCACTTAGAATCGTCGTACCTAAATCCACTCATCATGCTGCTACTAGCCCTATGACATTGATTTCATGGCTGAGTGATATTCCATTGTACATAAGGACCACAACTTCTTTATCCATTTTTGTCTTTCCTGGGATATTTAAGGTGTAACGAAGTGGAGGTTGTTGTCCACAGAGCAGCCCTAAAGTTTGGGGTGCCTGTGTCTTGCTGATTTTTAGTTTTCCAAATTTATACGCCCATGAGTGGAAGTGCCCTATGCTCTCTAAGCTGTGTTTTTTAGATGTTGCAGGACACACCGTACACTTTTCCACAGTGGCTGTTGGAAATTTACATCCTGCCCATCAGCGTAGCAAGGCTTCCATTTCTCCATGGTGTGTCCTGTATTTCTGGTTTTGACACTTTTTTCACCTTGGCCCTTTTGACCGATGGGAAACGAGACTTCTTTGTAGCACTGATTTGCCTTTCCAGGTTGCTTGGTTGGCCAAAAAGGGCGTATGCGTTTTTTCCTGAATATATTCAGGAAAAAACGCATACGCCCTTTTTGGCCAAGGGCATCATTGTCCACGTTTTGCCGCTTCTCATGTGCTTTAAAGGAGATTCGAATCTGCCTCCTGAAATCTGTTTCCTGCAATTCTGCCTTGCTTTCAAATCCTCTTCGTTGCCTTCCCTCAATATATTTGTGGACGAGAGTTATCATTTATAACTCTGCAGGTTTGTGAATTGCAGTGCCCATGAGCTCCATTTTTCAACTCGGTTTTTGGGAGCTGGCCGCAAAAGCGCAGGATTGCTTCCGGCCCTATTCTGGTTCTGGGATGCAGGCTGAGCCTGTGGTTAATGCTTCTTCCTGATGGGAAAATAGAGTGACCTGTGCCTGTCCCAACACCTAGAGCTAATCTCTCATATGGTTCCCCCTCTTCTCGTTCATCCTCAGGACAAATTGGAACCTGTTCGGTACAGGAGGTTAAAGGTGCTGATTCTCCAAGTAGCGAGATTGCTAGTAAAGCGGCTGGAATGGCGAACCCTAGCACAAGGAGATGAGAAATGAGGTGCGTTTTAGAAACTTTTCCCGATCACACGGTGTACCATCTTCTGGGTTTCTAATGCATGTTTTCGATGTAGGAAGATGCCGTTGAAATTGGAGATTTGGGACCGATTGGAAGGGTACCAGGCAGTATTACTTTAATTGGTCTGCATTTGCTTACCCAGCCTCACCAAAACTCTCAGCTCCAAGAGTGTCCACCCTTTTATCTCATCCAGCTGTGGGTCTAGATATGGTCAACCCAGGTGGCATCACAGCCCCTCAACCAATTTTGTAAGAATATCTCTCTCTTTCACTGTCGTTGTTTCATGGCTTTTTAAAAGTAATTTATTTTTATAATGGGGTTTAGCTGCTTTTCACTGCAGTGTTTATGCCGTTTTACACCCACTAGACTCACTTACAGAAAGATATCAATATATAGGTTTTAAGATTCTTACTAGTCAGATATATTCTTGTGCGGTGAATAGGGGCTGTTGAGTCCAGTTCACTGAGCAAGGAATAGGTCTTTTCTATTACATATTGGGTTTATGGAACGTCATCTTAGCTAATTTGAAACCCTTTTTTTATGCATCAACCCACTTCAGCTTTCCCGTACATCAGCCATAGTGTGTTTTCTAAAAGTGTGACTCTGTTCTGTTTTGTAATTCAGTTCAAGTTTAGCGATTTTTACATTCCCTCTGTAAGAGATATATTATGATAAGTGTCTTTTTCTGTGTGACTTATTTCACTTAGAATCGTCGTACCTAAATCCACTCATCATGCTGCTACTAGCCCTATGACATTGATTTCATGGCTGAGTGATATTCCATTGTACATAAGGACCACAACTTCTTTATCCATTTTTGTCTTTCCTGGGATATTTAAGGTGTAACGAAGTGGAGGTTGTTGTCCACAGAGCAGCCCTAAAGTTTGGGGTGCCTGTGTCTTGCTGATTTTTAGTTTTCCAAATTTATACGCCCATGAGTGGAAGTGCCCTATGCTCTCTAAGCTGTGTTTTTTAGATGTTGCAGGACACACCGTACACTTTTCCACAGTGGCTGTTGGAAATTTACATCCTGCCCATCAGCGTAGCAAGGCTTCCATTTCTCCATGGTGTGTCCTCTATTTCTGGTTTTGACACTTTTTTCACCTTGGCCCTTTTGACCGATGGGAAACGAGACTTCTTTGTAGCACTGATTTGCCTTTCCAGGTTGCTTGGTTGGCCAAAAAGGGCGTATGCGTTTTTTCCTGAATATATTCAGGAAAAAACGCATACGCCCTTTTTGGCCAAGGGCATCATTGTCCACGTTTTGCCGCTTCTCATGTGCTTTAAAGGAGATTCGAATCTGCCTCCTGAAATCTGTTTCCTGCAATTCTGCCTTGCTTTCAAATCCTCTTCGTTGCCTTCCCTCAATATATTTGTGGACGAGAGTTATCATTTATAAATCTGCAGGTTTGTGAATTGCTGTGCCCATGAGCTCCATCTTTCAACTCGATTTTTTGGGAGCTGGCCGCAAAAGCGCAGGATTGCTTCAGGCCCTTTTCTGGTTCTGGGGTGCAGGCTGAGCCTGTGGTTAATTCTTCTTCCTGATGGGAAAATAGAGTGACCTGTGCCTGTCCCAACACCTAGAGCTAGTCTCTCATTGGTTCCCCCTCTTCCCGTTCATCCACAGGACAAATTGGAACCTGTACGGTACAGGTGGTTAAAGGTGCTGATTCTCCAAGAAGCGAGATTGCTAGTAAAGCGGCTTGAATTGTGAACCCTAGCACAAGGAGATGGGAAACGAGTAGCGTTTTAGAAACCTTTCCCGATCACACGGTGTACCATCTTCTGGGTTTCTAATGCATGTTTTCGATGTAGGAAGATTACCTTGAAGCTGGAGATTTGGGACCCATCGGAAGGGTACCAGGCTGTATTACTTTAAAGTGTCTGCATTTGCTCACCCAACCTCACCAAACTTCTCAGCCCCAAGAGTGTCCACCCTTATGTCTCATCCAGCTGTGGGTCTACATATGGTCAACCCAGGTTGCATCACAGCCCCTGAACGAATTTTGTAAGAATATTTCTCTCTTTCACTGTCTTTGTTTCATGGTTTTTTAAAGTAATTTATTTTTATAATGGGGTTTAGCTGCTTTTCACTGCTGTGTTTATGCCGCTTTACACCCACTTGACTCACTTACAGAGAGATATCAATATATAGGTTTTAAGATTCTTAATAGTCAGATATATTCTAGTGCGGTGAATAGGGGGTGTTGAGTCCAGTTCACTGAGCAAGGGCTCGGTCTTTTCTATTACATATTGGGTTTATGGAATGGTATCTGAGCTAGTTTGAAACCCTTGTTTTATGCATCACCCCACTTCACCTTTCCTGTACAGCAGCCATAGTGTGTTTTCTAAATGTGTGACTCTGTTCTGTTTTGTAATTCAGTTCAAGGGTAGCGATTTTTACCTTCCCTCTGTAAGTGATATCGTGTGATAAGTGTCTTTTTCTGTGTGACTTATTTCACTTTGAATCGTCTTACCTAAATCTACTCATCATGCTGCTACTAGCCATATTACATTGATTTCATGGCTGAGTGATATTCCATTGTACAGAAGGACTACAACTTCTTTATCCATTTTTCTCTTTCCTGGGATATTTAAGGTGTAACGAAGTGGAGGTTGTTGTCCACAGAGCAGCCCTAAAGTTTGGGGTGCCTGTGTCTTGCTGATTTTTAGTTTTCCAAATTTATACGCCCATGAGTGGAAGTGCCCTATGCTCTCTAAGCTGTGTTTTTTAGATATTGCAGCACACACCGTACACTTCTCCACAGTGGCTGTTGGCAATTTACATCCCGCCCATCAGCGTAGCAAGGCTCCCATTTCTCCATGGCCTGTCCTGCATTTCTGGTTTTGACACTTTTTTCAGCATTGCCCTTTTGACGGATGGGAAGCGAGACTTCTTGTAGCGCTGATTTGCCTTTCCAGGTTGCTTGGTTGGCCAAAAAGGGCGTATGCGTTTTTTCCTGAATATATTCAGGAAAAAACGCATACGCCCTTTTTGGCCAAGGGCATCATTGTCCAGGTTTTGCCGCTTCTCATGTGCTTTAAATGCGATTCGAATCTGCCTCCTGAAATCTGTTTCCTGCAATTCTGCCTTGCTTTCAAATCCTCTTCGTTGCCTTCCCTCAATATATTTGTGGACGAGAGTTATCATTTATAACTCTGCAGGTTTGTGAATTGCAGTGCCCATGAGCTCCATTTTTCAACTCGGTTTTTGGGAGCTGGCCGCAAAAGCGCAGGATTGCTTCCGGCCCTATTCTGGTTCTGCGATGCAGGCTGAGCCTGTGGTTAATGCTTCTTCCTGATGGGAAAATAGAGTGACCTGTGCCTGTCCCAACACCTAGAGCTAATCTCTCATATGGTTCCCCCTCTTCCCGTTCATCCTCAGGACAAATTGGAACCTGTTCGGTACAGGAGGTTAAAGGTGCTGATTCTCCAAGTAGCGAGATTGCTAGTAAAGCGGCTGGAATGGCGAACCCTAGCACAAGGAGATGAGAAATGAGGTGCGTTTTAGAAACTTTTCCCGATCACACGGTGTACCATCTTCTGGGTTTCTAATGCATGTTTTCGATGTAGGAAGATGCCGTTGAAATTGGAGATTTGGGACCGATTGGAAGGGTACCAGGCAGTATTACTTTAATTGGTCTGCATTTGCTTACCCAGCCTCACCAAAACTCTCAGCTCCAAGAGTGTCCACCCTTTTATCTCATCCAGCTGTGGGTCTAGATATGGTCAACCCAGGTGGCATCACAGCCCCTGAACCAATTTTGTAAGAATATCTCTCTCTTTCACTGTCGTTGTTTCATGGCTTTTTAAAAGTAATTTATTTTTATAATGGGGTTTAGCTGCTTTTCACTGCAGTGTTTATGCCGTTTTACACCCACTAGACTCACTTACAGAAAGATATCAATATATAGGTTTTAAGATTCTTACTAGTCAGATATATTCTTGTGCGGTGAATAGGGGCTGTTGAGTCCAGTTCACTGAGCAAGGAATAGGTCTTTTCTATTACATATTGGGTTTATGGAACGTCATCTTAGCTAATTTGAAACCCTTTTTTTATGCATCAACCCACTTCAGCTTTCCCGTACATCAGCCATAGTGTGTTTTCTAAAAGTGTGACTCTGTTCTGTTTTGTAATTCAGTTCAAGTTTAGCGATTTTTACATTCCCTCTGTAAGAGATATATTATGATAAGTGTCTTTTTCTGTGTGACTTATTTCACTTAGAATCGTCGTACCTAAATCCACTCATCATGCTGCTACTAGCCCTATGACATTGATTTCATGGCTGAGTGATATTCCATTGTACATAAGGAACACAAATTCTTTATCCATTATTGTCTTTCCTGGGATATTTATGGTGTAACGAAGTGGAGGTTGTTGTGCACAGAGCAGCCCTAAAGTTTGGGGTGCCTGTGTCTTGCTGATTTTTAGTTTTCCCAATTTATACGCCCATGAGTGGAAGTGCCCTATGCTCTCTAAGCTGTGTTTTTTAGATGTTTCAGGACACACCGTACACTTCTCCACAGTGGCTGTTGGCAATTTACATCCCGACCATCAGCGTAGCAAGGCTCCCATTTCTCCATGGCCTGTCCTGCATTTCTGGTTTTTACATTTTTTTCAGCATGGCCCTTTTGACGGATGGGAAGCGAGACTTCTTTGTAGCGCTGATTTGCCTTTCCAGGTTGCTTGGTTGGCCAAAAAGGGCGTATGCATTTTTTCCTGAATATATTCAGGAAAAAACGCATACGCCCTTTTTGGCCAAGGGCATCATTGTCCACGTTTTGCCACATTTCATGTGCTTTAAAGGCGATTCGAATCTACCTCCTGAAATCTGTTTCCTGCAATTCTGCCTTGCTTTCAAATCCTCTTCGTTGCCTTCCCTCAATATATTTGTGGACGAGAGTTATCATTTATAACTCTGCAGGTTTGTGAATTGCAGTGCCCCTGAGCTCCATTTTTCAACTCGCTTTTTTGGGAGCTGGCCGCAAAAGCGCAGGATTGCTTCAGGCCCTATTCTGGTTCTGGGGTGCAGGCTGAGCCTGTGGTTAATTCTTCTTCCTGATGGGAAAATAGAGTGACCTGTGCCTGTCCCAACACCTAGAGCTAGTCTCTCATTGGTTCCCCCTCTTCCCGTTCATCCACAGGACAAATTGGAACCTGTACGGTACAGGAGGTTAAAGCTGCTGATTCTCCAAGTAGCGAGATTGCTAGTAAAGCGGCTGGAATGGCGAACCCTAGCACAAGGAGATGAGAAATGAGGTGCGTTTTAGAAACTTTTCCCGATCACACGGTGTACCATCTTCTGGGTTTCTAATGCATGTTTTCGATGTAGGAAGATGCCGTTGAAATTGGAGATTTGGGACCCATTGGAAGGGTACCAGGCAGTATTACTTTAATTGGTCTGCATTTGCTTACCCAGCCTCACCAAAACTCTCAGCTCCAAGAGTGTCCACCCTTTTATCTCATCCAGCTGTGGGTCTAGATATGGTCAACCCAGGTGGCATCACAGCCCCTGAACCAATTTTGTAAGAATATCTCTCTCTTTCACTGTCGTTGTTTCATGGCTTTTTAAAAGTAATTTATTTTTATAATGGGGTTTAGCTGCTTTTCACTGCAGTGTTTATGCCGTTTTACACCCACTAGACTCACTTACAGAAAGATATCAATATATAGGTTTTAAGATTCTTACTAGTCAGATATATTCTTGTGCGGTGAATAGGGGCTGTTGAGTCCAGTTCACTGAGCAAGGAATAGGTCTTTTCTATTACATATTGGGTTTATGGAACGTCATCTTAGCTAATTTGAAACCCTTTTTTTATGCATCAACCCACTTCAGCTTTCCCGTACATCAGCCATAGTGTGTTTTCTAAAAGTGTGACTCTGTTCTGTTTTGTAATTCAGTTCAAGTTTAGCGATTTTTACATTCCCTCTGTAAGAGATATATTATGATAAGTGTCTTTTTCTGTGTGACTTATTTCACTTAGAATCGTCGTACCTAAATCCACTCATCATGCTGCTACTAGCCCTATGACATTGATTTCATGGCTGAGTGATATTCCATTGTACATAAGGAACACAAATTCTTTATCCATTATTGTCTTTCCTGGGATATTTATGGTGTAACGAAGTGGAGGTTGTTGTGCACAGAGCAGCCCTAAAGTTTGGGGTGCCTGTGTCTTGCTGATTTTTAGTTTTCCCAATTTATACGCCCATGAGTGGAAGTGCCCTATGCTCTCTAAGCTGTGTTTTTTAGATGTTTCAGGACACACCGTACACTTCTCCACAGTGGCTGTTGGCAATTTACATCCCGACCATCAGCGTAGCAAGGCTCCCATTTCTCCATGGCCTGTCCTGCATTTCTGGTTTTTACATTTTTTTCAGCATGGCCCTTTTGACGGATGGGAAGCGAGACTTCTTTGTAGCGCTGATTTGCCTTTCCAGGTTGCTTGGTTGGCCAAAAAGGGCGTATGCATTTTTTCCTGAATATATTCAGGAAAAAACGCATACGCCCTTTTTGGCCAAGGGCATCATTGTCCACGTTTTGCCACATTTCATGTGCTTTAAAGGCGATTCGAATCTACCTCCTGAAATCTGTTTCCTGCAATTCTGCCTTGCTTTCAAATCCTCTTCGTTGCCTTCCCTCAATATATTTGTGGACGAGAGTTATCATTTATAACTCTGCAGGTTTGTGAATTGCAGTGCCCCTGAGCTCCATTTTTCAACTCTCTTTTTTGGGAGCTGGCCGCAAAAGCGCAGGATTGCTTCAGGCCCTATTATGGTTCTGGGGTGCAGGCTGAGCCTGTGGTTACTTCTTCTTCCTGATGGGAAAATAAAGTGACCTGTGACTGTCCCAACACCTAGAGCTAGTCTCTCATTGGGTCCCCCTCTTCCCGTTCATCCACAGGACAAATTGGAACCTGTACGGTACAGGAGGTTAAAGGTGCTGATTCTCCAAGAAGCGAGATTGCTAGTAAAGCGGCTTGAATGGCGAACCCTAGCACAAGGAGATGAGAAATGAGTAGCGTGTTAGAAACCTTTCTCGTTTACACGGTGTACCATCTTCTGGGTTTCTAATGCATGTTTTCGATGTAGGAAAATGACCTTGAACCTGGAGATTTGAGACCCTTCGGAAGGGTACCAGGCAGTATTACTTTAAAGTGTCTGCATTTGCTCACCCAACCTCACCAAACCTCTCAGCCCCAAGAGTGTCCACCCTTATATCTCATCCAGCTGTGGGTCTAGATATGGTCAATCCAGGTTGCATCACAGCCCCTGAATGAATTTTGTAAGAATATTTCTATCTTTCACTGTCTTTGTTTCATGGGTTTTTAAAAGTAATTTATTTTCATGATGGGGTTTAGCTGCTTTTCACAGCTGTGTTTATGCAGCTTTACACCCTTTGACTCACTTACAGAAAGATATCAATTATAGGTTTTAAGATTCTTACTAGTCAGATATATTCTTGTGCGGTGAATAGGGGGTGTTGAGACCAGTTCACTGAGCAAGGGGTAGGTCTTTTCTATTACATATTGGGTTTATGGAACGGTATCTGAGCTAGTTTGAAACTTTTGTTTTATGCATCACCCCACTTCACCTTTCCCGTACAGCAGCCATAGTGTGTTTTCGAAGTGTGTGCCTCTGTTATCTTTTGTAATTCAGTTCAAGTTTAGCGATTTTTACATTCCCTCTGTAAGTGATATATTATGATAAGTGTCTTTTTCTGTGTGACTTATTTCACTTAGAATCGTCGTACCTAAATCCACTCATCATGCTGCTACTAGCCCTATGACATTGATTTCATGGCTGAGTGATATTCCATTGTACATAAGGACCACAACTTCTTTATCCATTTTTGTCTTTCCTGGGATATTTAAGGTGTAACGAAGTGGAGGTTGTTGTCCACAGAGCAGCCCTAAAGTTTGGGGTGCCTGTGTCTTGCTGATTTTTAGTTTTCCAAATTTATACGCCCATGAGTGGAAGTGCCCTATGCTCTCTAAGCTGTGTTTTTTAGATGTTGCAGGACACACCGTACACTTTTCCACAGTGGCTGTTGGAAATTTACATCCTGCCCATCAGCGTAGCAAGGCTTCCATTTCTCCATGGTGTGTCCTGTATTTCTGGTTTTGACACTTTTTTCACCTTGGCCCTTTTGACCGATGGGAAACGAGACTTCTTTGTAGCACTGATTTGCCTTTCCAGGTTGCTTGGTTGGCCAAAAAGGGCGTATGCGTTTTTTCCTGAATATATTCAGGAAAAAACGCATACGCCCTTTTTGGCCAAGGGCATCATTGTCCACGTTTTGCCGCTTCTCATGTGCTTTAAAGGAGATTCGAATCTGCCTCCTGAAATCTGTTTCCTGCAATTCTGCCTTGCTTTCAAATCCTCTTCGTTGCCTTCCCTCAATATATTTGTGGACGAGAGTTATCATTTATAAATCTGCAGGTTTGTGAATTGCTGTGCCCATGAGCTCCATCTTTCAACTCGATTTTTTGGGAGCTGGCCGCAAAAGCGCAGGATTGCTTCAGGCCCTTTTCTGGTTCTGGGGTGCAGGCTGAGCCTGTGGTTAATTCTTCTTCCTGATGGGAAAATAGAGTGACCTGTGCCTGTCCCAACACCTAGAGCTAGTCTCTCATTGGTTCCCCCTCTTCCCGTTCATCCACAGGACAAATTGGAACCTGTACGGTACAGGTGGTTAAAGGTGCTGATTCTCCAAGAAGCGAGATTGCTAGTAAAGCAGCTTGAATTGTGAACCCTAGCACAAGGAGATGGGAAACGAGTAGCGTTTTAGAAACCTTTCCCGATCACACGGTGTACCATCTTCTGGGTTTCTAATGCATGTTTTCGATGTAGGAAGATTACCTTGAAGCTGGAGATTTGGGACCCATCGGAAGGGTACCAGGCAGTATTACTTTAAAGTGTCTGCATTTGCTCACCCAACCTCACCAAACTTCTCAGCCCCAAGAGTGTCCACCCTTATGTCTCATCCAGCTGTGGGTCTACATATGGTCAACCCAGGTTGCATCACAGCCCCTGAACGAATTTTGTAAGAATATTTCTCTCTTTCACTGTCTTTGTTTCATGGTTTTTTAAAGTAATTTATTTTTATAATGGGGTTTAGCTGCTTTTCACTGCTGTGTTTATGCCGCTTTACACCCACTTGACTCACTTACAGAGAGATATCAATATATAGGTTTTAAGATTCTTAATAGTCAGATATATTCTAGTGCGGTGAATAGGGGGTGTTGAGTCCAGTTCACTGAGCAAGGGCTCGGTCTTTTCTATTACATATTGGGTTTATGGAATGGTATCTGAGCTAGTTTGAAACCCTTGTTTTATGCATCACCCCACTTCACCTTTCCTGTACAGCAGCCATAGTGTGTTTTCTAAATGTGTGACTCTGTTCTGTTTTGTAATTCAGTTCAAGGGTAGCGATTTTTACCTTCCCTCTGTAAGTGATATCGTGTGATAAGTGTCTTTTTCTGTGTGACTTATTTCACTTTGAATCGTCTTACCTAAATCTACTCATCATGCTGCTACTAGCCATATTACATTGATTTCATGGCTGAGTGATATTCCATTGTACATAAGGACTACAACTTCTTTATCCATTTTTCTCTTTCCTGGGATATTTAAGGTGTAACGAAGTGGAGGTTGTTGTCCACAGAGCAGCCCTAAAGTTTGGGGTGCCTGTGTCTTGCTGATTTTTAGTTTTCCAAATTTATACGCCCATGAGTGGAAGTGCCCTATGCTCTCTAAGCTGTGTTTTTTAGATATTGCAGCACACACCGTACACTTCTCCACAGTGGCTGTTGGCAATTTACATCCCGCCCATCAGCGTAGCAAGGCTCCCATTTCTCCATGGCCTGTCCTGCATTTCTGGTTTTGACACTTTTTTCAGCATTGCCCTTTTGACGGATGGGAAGCGAGACTTCTTGTAGCGCTGATTTGCCTTTCCAGGTTGCTTGGTTGGCCAAAAAGGGCGTATGCGTTTTTTCCTGAATATATTCAGGAAAAAACGCATACGCCCTTTTTGGCCAAGGGCATCATTGTCCAGGTTTTGCCGCTTCTCATGTGCTTTAAATGCGATTCGAATCTGCCTCCTGAAATCTGTTTCCTGCAATTCTGCCTTGCTTTCAAATCCTCTTCGTTGCCTTCCCTCAATATATTTGTGGACGAGAGTTATCATTTATAACTCTGCAGGTTTGTGAATTGCAGTGCCCATGAGCTCCATTTTTCAACTCGGTTTTTGGGAGCTGGCCGCAAAAGCGCAGGATTGCTTCCGGCCCTATTCTGGTTCTGGGATGCAGGCTGAGCCTGTGGTTAATGCTTCTTCCTGATGGGAAAATAGAGTGACCTGTGCCTGTCCCAACACCTAGAGCTAATCTCTCATATGGTTCCCCCTCTTCCCGTTCATCCTCAGGACAAATTGGAACCTGTTCGGTACAGGAGGTTAAAGGTGCTGATTCTCCAAGTAGCGAGATTGCTAGTAAAGCGGCTGGAATGGCGAACCCTAGCACAAGGAGATGAGAAATGAGGTGCGTTTTAGAAACTTTTCCCGATCACACGGTGTACCATCTTCTGGGTTTCTAATGCATGTTTTCGATGTAGGAAGATGCCGTTGAAATTGGAGATTTGGGACCCATTGGAAGGGTACCAGGCAGTATTACTTTAATTGGTCTGCATTTGCTTACCCAGCCTCACCAAAACTCTCAGCTCCAAGAGTGTCCACCCTTTTATCTCATCCAGCTGTGGGTCTAGATATGGTCACCCCAGGTGGCATCACAGCCCCTGAACCAATTTTGTAAGAATATCTCTCTCTTTCACTGTCGTTGTTTCATGGCTTTTTAAAAGTAATTTATTTTTATAATGGGGTTTAGCTGCTTTTCACTGCAGTGTTTATGCCGTTTTACACCCACTAGACTCACTTACAGAAAGATATCAATATATAGGTTTTAAGATTCTTACTAGTCAGATATATTCTTGTGCGGTGAATAGGGGCTGTTGAGTCCAGTTCACTGAGCAAGGAATAGGTCTTTTCTATTACATATTGGGTTTATGGAACGTCATCTTAGCTAATTTGAAACCCTTTTTTTATGCATCAACCCACTTCAGCTTTCCCGTACATCAGCCATAGTGTGTTTTCTAAAAGTGTGACTCTGTTCTGTTTTGTAATTCAGTTCAAGTTTAGCGATTTTTACATTCCCTCTGTAAGAGATATATTATGATAAGTGTCTTTTTCTGTGTGACTTATTTCACTTAGAATCGTCGTACCTAAATCCACTCATCATGCTGCTACTAGCCCTATGACATTGATTTCATGGCTGAGTGATATTCCATTGTACATAAGGAACACAAATTCTTTATCCATTATTGTCTTTCCTGGGATATTTATGGTGTAACGAAGTGGAGGTTGTTGTGCACAGAGCAGCCCTAAAGTTTGGGGTGCCTGTGTCTTGCTGATTTTTAGTTTTCCCAATTTATACGCCCATGAGTGGAAGTGCCCTATGCTCTCTAAGCTGTGTTTTTTAGATGTTTCAGGACACACCGTACACTTCTCCACAGTGGCTGTTGGCAATTTACATCCCGACCATCAGCGTAGCAAGGCTCCCATTTCTCCATGGCCTGTCCTGCATTTCTGGTTTTTACATTTTTTTCAGCATGGCCCTTTTGACGGATGGGAAGCGAGACTTCTTTGTAGCGCTGATTTGCCTTTCCAGGTTGCTTGGTTGGCCAAAAAGGGCGTATGCATTTTTTCCTGAATATATTCAGGAAAAAACGCATACGCCCTTTTTGGCCAAGGGCATCATTGTCCACGTTTTGCCACATTTCATGTGCTTTAAAGGCGATTCGAATCTACCTCCTGAAATCTGTTTCCTGCAATTCTGCCTTGCTTTCAAATCCTCTTCGTTGCCTTCCCTCAATATATTTGTGGACGAGAGTGATCATTTATAACTCTGCAGGTTTGTGAATTGCAGTGCCCCTGAGCTCCATTTTTCAACTCGCTTTTTTGGGAGCTGGCCGCAAAAGCGCAGGATTGCTTCAGGCCCTATTCTGGTTCTGGGGTGCAGGCTGAGCCTGTGGTTAATTCTTCTTCCTGATGGGAAAATAGAGTGACCTGTGCCTGTCCCAACACCTAGAGCTAGTCTCTCATTGGTTCCCCCTCTTCCCGTTCATCCACAGGACAAATTGGAACCTGTACGGTACAGGAGGTTAAAGCTGCTGATTCTCCAAGTAGCGAGATTGCTAGTAAAGCGGCTGGAATGGCGAACCCTAGCACAAGGAGATGAGAAATGAGGTGCGTTTTAGAAACTTTTCCCGATCACACGGTGTACCATCTTCTGGGTTTCTAATGCATGTTTTCGATGTAGGAAGATGCCGTTGAAATTGGAGATTTGGGACCCATTGGAAGGGTACCAGGCAGTATTACTTTAATTGGTCTGCATTTGCTTACCCAGCCTCACCAAAACTCTCAGCTCCAAGAGTGTCCACCCTTTTATCTCATCCAGCTGTGGGTCTAGATATGGTCACCCCAGGTGGCATCACAGCCCCTGAACCAATTTTGTAAGAATATCTCTCTCTTTCACTGTCGTTGTTTCATGGCTTTTTAAAAGTAATTTATTTTTATAATGGGGTTTAGCTGCTTTTCACTGCAGTGTTTATGCCGTTTTACACCCACTAGACTCACTTACAGAAAGATATCAATATATAGGTTTTAAGATTCTTACTAGTCAGATATATTCTTGTGCGGTGAATAGGGGCTGTTGAGTCCAGTTCACTGAGCAAGGAATAGGTCTTTTCTATTACATATTGGGTTTATGGAACGTCATCTTAGCTAATTTGAAACCCTTTTTTTATGCATCAAC
This sequence comes from Balaenoptera physalus, assembly GCF_965194825.1. Taxonomy (NCBI): domain Eukaryota; kingdom Metazoa; phylum Chordata; class Mammalia; order Artiodactyla; family Balaenopteridae; genus Balaenoptera; species Balaenoptera physalus. Next base: position 275,816 of record NW_028125759.1, read on the forward strand.
CCACTTCAGCTTTCCCGTACATCAGCCATAGTGTGTTTTCTAAAAGTGTGACTCTGTTCTGTTTTGTAATTCAGTTCAAGTTTAGCGATTTTTACATTCCCTCTGTAAGAGATATATTATGATAAGTGTCTTTTTCTGTGTGACTTATTTCACTTAGAATCGTCGTACCTAAATCCACTCATCATGCTGCTACTAGCCCTATGACATTGATTTCATGGCTGAGTGATATTCCATTGTAAATAAGGAACACAAATTCTTTATCTATTATTGTCTTTCCTGAGATATTTATGGTGTAACGAAGTGGAGGTTGTTGTGCACAGAGCAGCCCTAAAGTTTGGGGTGCCTGTGTCTTGCTGATTTTTAGTTTTCCCAATTTATACGCCCATGAGTGGAAGTGCCCTATGCTCTCTAAGCTGTGTTTTTTAGATGTTTCAGGACACACCGTACACTTCTCCACAGTGGCTGTTGGCAATTTACATCCCGACCATCAGCGTAGCAAGGCTCCCATTTCTCCATGGCCTGTCCTGCATTTCTGGTTTTTACATTTTTTTCAGCATGGCCCTTTTGACGGATGGGAAGCGAGACTTCTTTGTAGCGCTGATTTGCCTTTCCAGGTTGCTTGGTTGGCCAAAAAGGGCGTATGCGTTTTTTCCTGAATATATTCAGGAAAAAACGCATACGCCCTTTTTGGCCAAGGGCATCATTGTCCACGTTTTGCCACCTTTCATGTGCTTTAAAGGCGATTCGAATCTACCTCCTGAAATCTGTTTCCTGCAATTCTGCCTTGCTTTCAAATCCTCTTCGTTGCCTTCCCTCAATATATTTGTGGACGAGAGTTATCATTTATAACTCTGCAGGTTTGTGAATTGCAGTGCCCCTGAGCTCCATTTTTCAACTCGCTTTTTTGGGAGCTGGCCGCAAAAGCGCAGGATTGCTTCAGGCCCTATTATGGTTCTGGGGTGCAGGCTGAGCCTGTGGTTACTTCTTCTTCCTGATGGGAAAATAAAGTGACCTGTGACTGTCCCAACACCTAGAGCTAGTCTCTCATTGGGTCCCCCTCTTCCCGTTCATCCACAGGACAAATTGGAACCTGTACGGTACAGGAGGTTAAAGGTGCTGATTCTCCAAGAAGCGAGATTGCTAGTAAAGCGGCTTGAATGGCGAACCCTAGCACAAGGAGATGAGAAATGAGTAGCGTGTTAGAAACCTTTCTCGTTTACACGGTGTACCATCTTCTGGGTTTCTAATGCATGTTTTCGATGTAGGAAAATGACCTTGAACCTGGAGATTTGAGACCCTTCGGAAGGGTACCAGGCAGTATTACTTTAAAGTGTCTGCATTTGCTCACCCAACCTCACCAAACCTCTCAGCCCCAAGAGTGTCCACCCTTATATCTCATCCAGCTGTGGGTCTAGATATGGTCAATCCAGGTTGCATCACAGCCCCTGAATGAATTTTGTAAGAATATTTCTATCTTTCACTGTCTTTGTTTCATGGGTTTTTAAAAGTAATTTATTTTCATGATGGGGTTTAGCTGCTTTTCACAGCTGTGTTTATGCAGCTTTACACCCTTGGACCCACTTACAGAAAGATATCAATTATAGGTTTTAAGATTCTTACTAGTCAGATATATTCTTGTGCGGTGAATAGGGGGTGTTGAGACCAGTTCACTGAGCAAGGGGTAGGTCTTTTCTATTACATATTGGGTTTATGGAACGGTATCTGAGCTAGTTTGAAACTTTTGTTTTATGCATCACCCCACTTCACCTTTCCCGTACAGCAGCCATAGTGTGTTTTCGAAGTGTGTGCCTCTGTTATCTTTTGTAATTCAGTTCAAGTTTAGCGATTTTTACATTCCCTCTGTAAGTGATATATTATGATAAGTGTCTTTTTCTGTGTGACTTATTTCACTTAGAATCGTCGTACCTAAATCCACTCATCATGCTGCTACTAGCCCTATGACATTGATTTCATGGCTGAGTGATATTCCATTGTACATAAGGACCACAACTTCTTTATCCATTTTTGTCTTTCCTGGGATATTTAAGGTGTAACGAAGTGGAGGTTGTTGTCCACAGAGCAGCCCTAAAGTTTGGGGTGCCTGTGTCTTGCTGATTTTTAGTTTTCCAAATTTATACGCCCATGAGTGGAAGTGCCCTATGCTCTCTAAGCTGTGTTTTTTAGATGTTGCAGGACACACCGTACACTTTTCCACAGTGGCTGTTGGAAATTTACATCCTGCCCATCAGCGTAGCAAGGCTTCCATTTCTCCATGGTGTGTCCTGTATTTCTGGTTTTGACACTTTTTTCACCTTGGCCCTTTTGACCGATGGGAAACGAGACTTCTTTGTAGCACTGATTTGCCTTTCCAGGTTGCTTGGTTGGCCAAAAAGGGCGTATGCGTTTTTTCCTGAATATATTCAGGAAAAAACGCATACGCCCTTTTTGGCCAAGGGCATCATTGTCCACGTTTTGCCGCTTCTCATGTGCTTTAAAGGAGATTCGAATCTGCCTCCTGAAATCTGTTTCCTGCAATTCTGCCTTGCTTTCAAATCCTCTTCGTTGCCTTCCCTCAATATATTTGTGAACGAGAGTTATCATTTATAAATCTGCAGGTTTGTGAATTGCTGTGCCCATGAGCTCCATCTTTCAACTCGATTTTTTGGGAGCTGGCCGCAAAAGCGCAGGATTGCTTCAGGCCCTTTTCTGGTTCTGGGGTGCAGGCTGAGCCTGTGGTTAATTCTTCTTCCTGATGGGAAAATAGAGTGACCTGTGCCTGTCCCAACACCTAGAGCTAGTCTCTCATTGGTTCCCCCTCTTCCCGTTCATCCACAGGACAAATTGGAACCTGTACGGTACAGGTGGTTAAAGGTGCTGATTCTCCAAGAAGCGAGATTGCTAGTAAAGCGGCTTGAATTGTGAACCCTAGCACAAGGAGATGGGAAACGAGTAGCGTTTTAGAAACCTTTCCCGATCACACGGTGTACCATCTTCTGGGTTTCTAATGCATGTTTTCGATGTAGGAAGATTACCTTGAAGCTGGAGATTTGGGACCCATCGGAAGGGTACCAGGCAGTATTACTTTAAAGTGTCTGCATTTGCTCACCCAACCTCACCAAACTTCTCAGCCCCAAGAGTGTCCACCCTTATGTCTCATCCAGCTGTGGGTCTACATATGTTCAACCCAGGTTGCATCACAGCCCCTGAACGAATTTTGTAAGAATATTTCTCTCTTTCACTGTCTTTGTTTCATGGTTTTTTAAAGTAATTTATTTTTATAATGGGGTTTAGCTGCTTTTCACTGCTGTGTTTATGCCGCTTTACACCCACTTGACTCACTTACAGAGAGATATCAATATATAGGTTTTAAGATTCTTAATAGTCAGATATATTCTAGTGCGGTGAATAGGGGGTGTTGAGTCCAGTTCACTGAGCAAGGGCTCGGTCTTTTCTATTACATATTGGGTTTATGGAATGGTATCTGAGCTAGTTTGAAACCCTTGTTTTATGCATCACCCCACTTCACCTTTCCTGTACAGCAGCCATAGTGTGTTTTCTAAATGTGTGACTCTGTTCTGTTTTGTAATTCAGTTCAAGGGTAGCGATTTTTACCTTCCCTCTGTAAGTGATATCGTGTGATAAGTGTCTTTTTCTGTGTGACTTATTTCACTTTGAATCGTCTTACCTAAATCTACTCATCATGCTGCTACTAGCCATATTACATTGATTTCATGGCTGAGTGATATTCCATTGTACATAAGGACTACAACTTCTTTATCCATTTTTCTCTTTCCTGGGATATTTAAGGTGTAACGAAGTGGAGGTTGTTGTCCACAGAGCAGCCCTAAAGTTTGGGGTGCCTGTGTCTTGCTGATTTTTAGTTTTCCCAATTTATACGCCCATGAGTGGAAGTGCCCTATGCTCTCTAAGCTGTGTTTTTTAGATATTGCAGCACACACCGTACACTTCTCCACAGTGGCTGTTGGCAATTTACATCCCGCCCATCAGCGTAGCAAGGCTCCCATTTCTCCATGGCCTGTCCTGCATTTCTGGTTTTGACACTTTTTTCAGCATTGCCCTTTTGACGGATGGGAAGCGAGACTTCTTGTAGCGCTGATTTGCCTTTCCAGGTTGCTTGGTTGGCCAAAAAGGGCGTATGCGTTTTTTCCTGAATATATTCAGGAAAAAACGCATACGCCCTTTTTGGCCAAGGGAATCATTGTCCAGGTTTTGCCGCTTCTCATGTGCTTTAAATGCGATTCGAATCTGCCTCCTGAAATCTGTTTCCTGCAATTCTGCCTTGCTTTCAAATCCTCTTCGTTGCCTTCCCTCAATATATTTGTGGACGAGAGTTATCATTTATAACTCTGCAGGTTTGTGAATTGCAGTGCCCATGAGCTCCATTTTTCAACTCGGTTTTTGGGAGCTGGCCGCAAAAGCGCAGGATTGCTTCCGGCCCTATTCTGGTTCTGGGATGCAGGCTGAGCCTGTGGTTAATGCTTCTTCCTGATGGGAAAATAGAGTGACCTGTGCCTGTCCCAACACCTAGAGCTAATCTCTCATATGGTTCCCCCTCTTCCCGTTCATCCTCAGGACAAATTGGAACCTGTTCGGTACAGGAGGTTAAAGGTGCTGATTCTCCAAGTAGCGAGATTGCTAGTAAAGCGGCTGGAATGGCGAACCCTAGCACAAGGAGATGAGAAATGAGGTGCGTTTTAGAAACTTTTCCCGATCACACGGTGTACCATCTTCTGGGTTTCTAATGCATGTTTTCGATGTAGGAAGATGCCGTTGAAATTGGAGATTTGGGACCCATTGGAAGGGTACCAGGCAGTATTACTTTAATTGGTCTGCATTTGCTTACCCAGCCTCACCAAAACTCTCAGCTCCAAGAGTGTCCACCCTTTTATCTCATCCAGCTGTGGGTCTAGATATGGTCACCCCAGGTGGCATCACAGCCCCTGAACCAATTTTGTAAGAATATCTCTCTCTTTCACTGTCGTTGTTTCATGGCTTTTTAAAAGTAATTTATTTTTATAATGGGGTTTAGCTGCTTTTCACTGCAGTGTTTATGCCGTTTTACACCCACTAGACTCACTTACAGAAAGATATCAATATATAGGTTTTAAGATTCTTACTAGTCAGATATATTCTTGTGCGGTGAATAGGGGCTGTTGAGTCCAGTTCACTGAGCAAGGAATAGGTCTTTTCTATTACATATTGGGTTTATGGAACGTCATCTTAGCTAATTTGAAACCCTTTTTTTATGCATCAACCCACTTCAGCTTTCCCGTACATCAGCCATAGTGTGTTTTCTAAAAGTGTGACTCTGTTCTGTTTTGTAATTCAGTTCAAGTTTAGCGATTTTTACATTCCCTCTGTAAGAGATATATTATGATAAGTGTCTTTTTCTGTGTGACTTATTTCACTTAGAATCGTCGTACCTAAATCCACTCATCATGCTGCTACTAGCCCTATGACATTGATTTCATGGCTGAGTGATATTCCATTGTACATAAGGAACACAAATTCTTTATCCATTATTGTCTTTCCTGGGATATTTATGGTGTAACGAAGTGGAGGTTGTTGTGCACAGAGCAGCCCTAAAGTTTGGGGTGCCTGTGTCTTGCTGATTTTTAGTTTTCCCAATTTATACGCCCATGAGTGGAAGTGCCCTATGCTCTCTAAGCTGTGTTTTTTAGATGTTTCAGGACACACCGTACACTTCTCCACAGTGGCTGTTGGCAATTTACATCCCGACCATCAGCGTAGCAAGGCTCCCATTTCTCCATGGCCTGTCCTGCATTTCTGGTTTTTACATTTTTTTCAGCATGGCCCTTTTGACGGATGGGAAGCGAGACTTCTTTGTAGCGCTGATTTGCCTTTCCAGGTTGCTTGGTTGGCCAAAAAGGGCGTATGCATTTTTTCCTGAATATATTCAGGAAAAAACGCATACGCCCTTTTTGGCCAAGGGCATCATTGTCCACGTTTTGCCACATTTCATGTGCTTTAAAGGCGATTCGAATCTACCTCCTGAAATCTGTTTCCTGCAATTCTGCCTTGCTTTCAAATCCTCTTCGTTGCCTTCCCTCAATATATTTGTGGACGAGAGTGATCATTTATAACTCTGCAGGTTTGTGAATTGCAGTGCCCCTGAGCTCCATTTTTCAACTCGCTTTTTTGGGAGCTGGCCGCAAAAGCGCAGGATTGCTTCAGGCCCTATTCTGGTTCTGGGGTGCAGGCTGAGCCTGTGGTTAATTCTTCTTCCTGATGGGAAAATAGAGTGACCTGTGCCTGTCCCAACACCTAGAGCTAGTCTCTCATTGGTTCCCCCTCTTCCCGTTCATCCACAGGACAAATTGGAACCTGTACGGTACAGGAGGTTAAAGCTGCTGATTCTCCAAGTAGCGAGATTGCTAGTAAAGCGGCTGGAATGGCGAACCCTAGCACAAGGAGATGAGAAATGAGGTGCGTTTTAGAAACTTTTCCCGATCACACGGTGTACCATCTTCTGGGTTTCTAATGCATGTTTTCGATGTAGGAAAATGACCTTGAACCTGGAGATTTGAGACCCTTCGGAAGGGTACCAGGCAGTATTACTTTAAAGTGTCTGCATTTGCTCACCCAACCTCACCAAACCTCTCAGCCCCAAGAGTGTCCACCCTTATATCTCATCCAGCTGTGGGTCTAGATATGGTCAATCCAGGTTGCATCACAGCCCCTGAATGAATTTTGTAAGAATATTTCTATCTTTCACTGTCTTTGTTTCATGGGTTTTTAAAAGTAATTTATTTTCATGATGGGGTTTAGCTGCTTTTCACAGCTGTGTTTATGCAGCTTTACACCCTTTGACTCACTTACAGAAAGATATCAATTATAGGTTTTAAGATTCTTACTAGTCAGATATATTCTTGTGCGGTGAATAGGGGGTGTTGAGACCAGTTCACTGAGCAAGGGTTAGGTCTTTTCTATTACATATTGGGTTTATGGAACGGTATCTGAGCTAGTTTGAAACTTTTGTTTTATGCATCACCCCACTTCACCTTTCCCCTACAGTAGCCATAGTGTGTTTTCTAAGTGTGTGACTCTGTTCTCTTTCGTAATTCAGTTCAAATTTAGCGATTTTTACATTCCCTCTGTAAGTGATATATTATGATAAGTGTCTTTTTCTGTGTGACTTATTTCACTTAGAATCGTCGTACCTAAATCCACTCATCATGCTGCTACTAGCCCTATGACATTGATTTCATGGCTGAGTGATATTCAATTGTACATAAGGACCACAACTTCTTTATCCATTTTTGTCTTTCCTGGGATATTTAAGGTGTAACGAAGTGGAGGTTGTTGTCCACAGAGCAGCCCTAAAGTTTGGGGTGCCTGTGTCTTGCTGATTTTTAGTTTTCCCAATTTAGACCCCCATGAGTGGAAGTGCCCTATGCTCTCTAAGCTGTGTTTTTTAGATATTGCAGCACACACCGTACACTTCTCCACAGTGGCTGTTGGCAATTTACATCCCGCCGATCAGCGTAGCAAGGCTCCCATTTCTCCATGGCCTCTCCTGCATTTCTGGTTTTGACACTTTTTTCAGCATGGCCCTTTTGACCGATGGGAAGCGAGACTTCTTTGTAGCATTGATTTGCCTTTCCAGGTTGCTTAGTCGGCCAAAAAGGGCGTATGCGTTTTTTCCTGAATATATTCAGGATAAAACGCATACGCTCTTTTTGGCCAAGGGCATTATTGTCCACGTTTTGCCGCTTTTCATGTGCTTTAAAGGCGATTCGAATCTGCCTCCTGAAATCTGTTTCCTGCAATTCTGCCTTGCTTTCAAATCCTCTTCGTTGCCTTCCCTCAATATATTTGTGGATGAGAGTTATCATTTATAACTCTGCAGGTTTGTGAATTGCAGTGCCCCTGAGCTCCATTTTTCAACTCTCTTTTTTGGGAGCTGGCCGCAAAAGCGCAGGATTGCTTCAGGCCCTATTCTGGTTCTGGGATGCAGGCTGAGCCTGTGGTTAATGCTTCTTCCTGATGGGAAAATAGAGTGACCTGTGCCTGTCCCAACACCTAGAGCTAGTCTCACATTTGTTCCCCCTCTTCCCGTTCATCCACAGGACAAATTGGAACCTGTACGGTACAGGAGGTTAAAGGTGCTGATTCTCCAAGAAGCGAGAATGCTAGTAAAGCCGCTTGAACGGCGAACCCTAGCACAAGGAGATGGGAAATGAGGTGCGTTTTAGAAACCTTTCCCGATCACACGGTGTACCATCTTCTGGGTTTCTAATGCATGTTTTCGATGTAGGAAGATGACCTTGAACCTGGAGATTTGGGACCCTTTGGAAGGGTACCAGGCAGTATTACTTTAAAGTGTCTGCATTTGCTCACCCAACCTCACCAAACCTCTCAACCCCAAGAGTGTCCACCCTTATATCTCATCCAGCTGTGGGTCTAGATATGGTCAATCCAGGTGGCATCACAGCCCCTGAACCAATTTTGTAAGAATATCTGTCTCTTTCACTGTCTTTGTTTCATGGCTTTTTAAAAGTAATTTATTTTTATAATGGGGTTTAGCTGTTTTTCACCGCAGTGTTTATGCCGTTTTACACCCACTTGACTCACTTACAGAAAGATATCAATATATAGGTTTTAAGATTCTTCCTAGTCAGATATATTCTTGTGCCGTGAATAGGGGGTGTTGAGTCCAGTTCACTGAGCAAGGAGTAGGTCTTTTCTATTACATATTGGGTTTATGGAACGTTATCTTAGCTAATTTGAAACCCTTGTTTTATGCATCAACCCACTTCAGCTTTCCCGTACATCAGCCATAGTGTGTTTTCTAAAAGTGTGACTCTGTTCTGTTTTGTAATTCAGTTCAAGTTTAGCGATTTTTACATTCCCTCTGTAAGAGATATATTATGATAAGTGTCTTTTTCTGTGTAACTTATTTCACTTAGAATCGTCGTACCTAAATCCACTCATCATGCTGCTACTAGCCCTATGACATTGATTTCATGGCTGAGTGATATTCCATTGTACTTAAGGACCACAACTTCTTTATCCATTATTGTCTTTCCTGGGATATTTATGGTGTAACGAAGTGGAGGTTGTTGTGCACAGTGCAGCCCTAAAATTTGGGGTGCCTGTGTCTTGCTGATTTTTAGTTTTCCCAATTTATACGCCCATGAGTGGAAGTGCCCTATGCTCTCTAAGCTGTGTTTTTTAGATGTTGCAGGACACACCGTACACTTCTCCACAGTGGCTGTTGGCAATTTACATCCTGCCCATCAGCGTAGCAAGGCTTCCATTTCTCCATGGTCTGTCCTGTATTTCTGGGTTTTACACTTTTTTCACATTGGCCCTTTTGACCGATGGGAAGCGAGACTTCTTTGTAGCACTGATTTGCCTTTCCAGGTTGCTTGGTTGGCCAAAAAGGGCGTATGCCTTTTTTCCTGAATATATTCAGGAAAAAACGCATACGCCCTTTTTGGCCAAGGGCATCATTGTCCATGTTTTGCCGCTTCTCATGTGCTTTAAAGGCGACTCGAATCTGCCTCCTGAAATCTGTTTCCTGCAATTCTGCCTTGCTTTCAAATCCTCTTCGTTGCCTTCCCTCAATATATTTGTGGACGAGAGTTATCATTTATAACTCTGCAGGTTTGTGAATTGCAGTGCCCATGAGCTCCATTTTTCAACTCGCTTTTTTGGGAGCTGGCCGCAAAAGCGCAGGATTGCTTCAGGCCCTATTCTGGTTCTGGGGTGCAGGCTGAGCCTGTGGTTAATTCTTCTTCCTGATGGGAAAATAGAGTGACCTGTGCCTGTCCCAACACCTAGAGCTAGTCTCTCATTGGTTCCCCCTCTTCCCGTTCATCCACAGGACAAATTGGAACCTGTACGGTACAGGAGGTTAAAGGTGCTGATTCTCCAAGAAGCGAGATTGCTAGTAAAGCGGCTTGAATGGCGAACCCTAGCACAAGGAGATGAGAAATGAGTAGCGTGTTAGAAACCTTTCCCGTTTACACGGTGTACCATCTTCTGGGTTTCTAATGCATGTTTTCGATGTAGGAAAATGACCTTGAACCTGGAGATTTGAGACCCTTCGGAAGGGTACCAGGCAGTATTACTTTAAAGTGTCTGCATTTGCTCACCCAACCTCACCAAACCTCTCAGCCCCAAGAGTGTCCACCCTTATATCTCATCCAGCTGTGGGTCTAGATATGGTCAATCCAGGTTGCATCACAGCCCCTGAATGAATTTTGTAAGAATATTTCTATCTTTCACTGTCTTTGTTTCATGGGTTTTTAAAAGTAATTTATTTTCATGATGGGGTTTAGCTGCTTTTCACAGCTGTATTTATGCAGCTTTACACCCTTTGACTCACTTACAGAAAGATATCAATTATAGGTTTTAAGATTCTTACTAGTCAGATATATTCTTGTGCGGTGAATAGGGGGTGTTGAGACCAGTTCACTGAGCAAGGGGTAGGTCTTTTCTATTACATATTGGGTTTATGGAACGTCATCTTAGCTAATTTGAAACCCTTTTTTTATGCATCAACCCACTTCAGCTTTCCCGTACATCAGCCATAGTGTGTTTTCTAAAAGTGTGACTCTGTTCTGTTTTGTAATTCAGTTCAAGTTTAGCGATTTTTACATTCCCTCTGTAAGAGATTTATTATGATAAGTGTCTTTTTCTGTGTGACTTATTTCACTTAGAATCGTCGTACCTAAATCCACTCATCATGCTGCTACTAGCCCTATGACATTGATTTCATGGCTGAGTGATATTCCATTGTACATACGGAACACAAATTCTTTATCCATTATTGTCTTTCCTGGGATATTTATGGTGTAACGAAGTGGAGGTTGTTGTGCACAGAGCAGCCCTAAAGTTTGGGGTGCCTGTGTCTTGCTGATTTTTAGTTTTCCCAATTTATACGCCCATGAGTGGAAGTGCCCTATGCTCTCTAAACTGTGTTTTTTAGATGTTTCAGGACACACCGTACACTTCTCCACAGTGGCTGTTGGCAATTTACATCCCGACCATCAGCGTAGCAAGGCTCCCATTTCTCCATGGCCTGTCCTGCATTTCTGGTTTTTACATTTTTTTCAGCATGGCCCTTTTGACGGATGGGAAGCGAGACTTCTTTGTAGCGCTGATTTGCCTTTCCATGTTGCTTGGTTGGCCAACAAGGGCGTATGCGTTTTTTCCTGAATATATTCAGGAAAAAACGCATACACCCTTTTTGGCCAAGGGCATCATTGTCCACGTTTTGCCACATTTCATGTGCTTTAAAGGCGATTCGAATCTACCTCCTGAAATCTGTTTCCTGCAATTCTGCCTTGCTTTCAAATCCTCTTCGTTGCCTTCCCTCAATATATTTGTGGACGAGAGTTATCATTTATAACTCTGCAGGTTTGTGAATTGCAGTGTCCCTGAGCTCCATTTTTCAACTCGCTTTTTTGGGAGCTGGCCGCAAAAGCGCAGGATTGCTTCAGGCCCTATTATGGTTCTGGGGTGCAGGCTGAGCCTGTGGTTACTTCTTCTTCCTGATGGGAAAATAAAGTGACCTGTGACTGTCCCAACACCTAGAGCTAGTCTCTCATTGGGTCCCCCTCTTCCCGTTCATCCACAGGACAAATTGGAACCTGTACGGTACAGGAGGTTAAAGGTGCTGATTCTCCAAGAAGCGAGATTGCTAGTAAAGCGGCTTGAATGGCGAACCCTAGCACAAGGAGATGAGAAATGAGTAGCGTGTTAGAAACCTTTCTCGTTTACACGGTGTACCATCTTCTGGGTTTCTAATGCATGTTTTCGATGTAGGAAAATGACCTTGAACCTGGAGATTTGAGACCCTTCGGAAGGGTACCAGGCAGTATTACTTTAAAGTGTCTGCATTTGCTCACCCAACCTCACCAAACCTCTCAGCCCCAAGAGTGTCCACCCTTATACCTCATCCAGCTGTGGGTCTAGATATGGTCAATCCAGGTTGCATCACAGCCCCTGAATGAATTTTGTAAGAATATTTCTATCTTTCACTGTCTTTGTTTCATGGGTTTTTAAAAGTAATTTATTTTCATGATGGGGTTTAGCTGCTTTTCACAGCTGTGTTTATGCAGCTTTACACCCTTTGACTCACTTACAGAAAGATATCAATTATAGGTTTTAAGATTCTTACTAGTCAGATATATTCTTGTGCGGTGAATAGGGGGTGTTGAGACCAGTTCACTGAGCAAGGGGTAGGTCTCTTCTATTACATATTGGGTTTATGGAATGGTATCTGAGCTAGTTTGAAACCCTTGTTTTATGCATCACCCCACTTCACCTTTCCCGTACAGCAGCCATAGTGTGTTTTCTAAATGTGTGACTCTGTTCTGTTTTGTAATTCAGTTCAAGTGTAGCGATTTTTACATTCCCTTTGTAAGAGATATCGTGTGATAAGTGTCTTTTTCTATGTGACTTATTTCACTTTGAATCGTCTTACCTAAATCAACTCATCATGCTGCTACTAGCCCTATGACATTGATTTCATGGCTGAGTGATATTCCATTGTACATAAGGACCACAACTTCTTTATCCATTTTTCTCTTTCCTGGGATATTTAAGGTGTAACGAAGTGGAGTTTGTTGTCCACAGAGCAGCCCTAAAGTTTGTGGTGCTTGTGTCTTGCTGATTTTTAGTTTTCCCAATTTATACGCCCATGAGTGGAAGTGCCCTATGCTCTCTAAGCTGTGTTTTTTAGATGTTGCAGGACACACCGTACACTTCTCCACAGTGGCTGTTGGCAATTTACATCCCGCCCATCAGCGTAGCAAGGCTTCCATTTCTCCATGGCCTGTCCTGCATTTCTGGTTTTGACACTTTTTTCATCATGGCCCTTTTGACCGATGGGAAGCGAGACTTCTTTGTAGCACTGATTTGCCTTTCCAGGTTGCTTGGTTGGCCAAAAAGGGCGTATGCATTTTTTCCTGAATATATTCAGGAAAAAACGCATACGCTCTTTTTGGCCAAGGGCATTATTGTCCACGTTTTGCCGCTTTTCATGTGCTTTAAAGGCGATTCGAATCTGCCTCCTGAAATCTGTTTCCTGCAATTCTGCCTTGCTTTCAAATCCTCTTCGTTGCCTTCCCTCAATATATTTGTGGACGAGAGTTATCATTTATAACTCTGCAGGTTTGTGAATTGCAGTGCCCCTGAGCTCCATTTTTCAACTCGCTTTTTTGGGAGCTGGCCGCAAAAGCGCAGGATTGCTTCAGGCCCTATTCTGGTTCTGGGATGCAGGCTGAGCCTGTGGTTAATGCTTCTTCCTGATGGGAAAATAGAGTGACCTGTGCCTGTCCCAACACCTAGAGCTAGTCTCACATTTGTTCCCCCTCTTCCCGTTCATCCACAGGACAAATTGGAACCTGTACGGTACAGGAGGTTAAAGGTGCTGATTCTCCAAGAAGCGAGAATGCTAGTAAAGCCGCTTGAACGGCGAACCCTAGCACAAGGAGATGGGAAATGAGGTGCGTTTTAGAAACCTTTCCCGATCACACGGTGTACCATCTTCTGGGTTTCTAATGCATGTTTTCAATGTAGGAAGATGACCTTGAACCTGGAGATTTGGGACCCTTTGGAAGGGTACCAGGCAGTATTACTTTAAAGTGTCTGCATTTGCTCACCCAACCTCACCAAACCTCTCAACCCCAAGAGTGTCCACCCTTATATCTCATCCAGCTGTGGGTCTAGATATGGTCAATCCAGGTGGCATCACAGCCCCTGAACCAATTTTGTAAGAATATCTCTCTCTTTCACTGTCGTTGTTTCATGGCTTTTTAAAAGTAATTTATTTTTATAATGGGGTTTAGCTGCTTTTCACTGCAGTGTTTATGCCGTTTTACACCCACTAGACTCACTTACAGAAAGATATCAATATATAGGTTTTAAGATTCTTACTAGTCAGATATATTCTTGTGCGGTGAATAGGGGCTGTTGAGTCCAGTTCACTGAGCAAGGAATAGGTCTTTTCTATTACATATTGGGTTTATGGAACGTCATCTTAGCTAATTTGAAACCCTTTTTTTATGCATCAACCCACTTCAGCTTTCCCGTACATCAGCCATAGTGTGTTTTCTAAAAGTGTGACTCTGTTCTGTTTTGTAATTCAGTTCAAGTTTAGCGATTTTTACATTCCCTCTGTAAGAGATATATTATGATAAGTGTCTTTTTCTGTGTGACTTATTTCACTTAGAATCGTCGTACCTAAATCCACTCATCATGCTGCTACTAGCCCTATGACATTGATTTCATGGCTGAGTGATATTCCATTGTACATAAGGAACACAAATTCTTTATCCATTATTGTCTTTCCTGGGATATTTATGGTGTAACGAAGTGGAGGTTGTTGTGTACAGAGCAGCCCTAAAGTTTGGGGTGCCTGTGTCTTGCTGATTTTTAGTTTTCCCAATTTATACGCCCATGAGTGGAAGTGCCCTATGCTCTCTAAGCTGTGTTTTTTAGATGTTGCAGGACACACCGTACACTTCTCCACAGTGGCTGTTGGCAATTTACATCCCGACCATCAGCGTAGCAAGGCTCCCATTTCTCCATGGCCTGTCCTGCATTTCTGGTTTTTACATTTTTTTCAGCATGGCCCTTTTGACGGATGGGAAGCGAGACTTCTTTGTAGCGCTGATTTGCCTTTCCAGGTTGCTTGGTTGGCCAAAAAGGGCGTATGCATTTTTTCCTGAATATATTCAGGAAAAAACGCATACGCCCTTTTTGGCCAAGGGCATCATTGTCCACGTTTTGCCACATTTCATGTGCTTTAAAGGCGATTCGAATCTACCTCCTGAAATCAGTTTCCTGCAATTCTGCCTTGCTTTCAAATCCTCTTCGTTGCCTTCCCTCAATATATTTGTGGACGAGAGTTATCATTTATAACTCTGCAGGTTTGTGAATTGCAGTGCCCCTGAGCTCCATTTTTCAACTCTCTTTTTTGGGAGCTGGCCGCAAAAGCGCAGGATTGCTTCAGGCCCTATTATGGTTCTGGGGTGCAGGCTGAGCCTGTGGTTACTTCTTCTTCCTGATGGGAAAATAAAGTGACCTGTGACTGTCCCAACACCTAGAGCTAGTCTCTCATTGGGTCCCCCTCTTCCCGTTCATCCACAGGACAAATTGGAACCTGTACGGTACAGGAGGTTAAAGGTGCTGATTCTCCAAGAAGCCAGATTGCTAGTAAAGCGGCTTGAATGGCGAACCCTAGCACAAGGAGATGAGAAATGAGTAGCGTGTTAGAAACCTTTCTCGTTTACACGGTGTACCATCTTCTGGGTTTCTAATGCATGTTTTCGATGTAGGAAAATGACCTTGAACCTGGAGATTTGAGACCCCTCGGAAGGGTACCAGGCAGTATTACTTTAAAGTGTCTGCATTTGCTCACCCAACCTCACCAAACCTCTCAGCCCCAAGAGTGTCCACCCTTATACCTCATCCAGCTGTGGGTCTAGATATGGTCAATCCAGGTTGCATCACAGCCCCTGAATGAATTTTGTAAGAATATTTCTATCTTTCACTGTCTTTGTTTCATGGGTTTTTAAAAGTAATTTATTTTCATGATGGGGTTTAGCTGCTTTTCACAGCTGTGTTTATGCAGCTTTACACCCTTTGACTCACTTACAGAAAGATATCAATTATAGGTTTTAAGATTCTTACTAGTCAGATATATTCTTGTGCGGTGAATAGGGGGTGTTGAGACCAGTTCACTGAGCAAGGGGTAGGTCTTTTCTATTACATATTGGGTTTATGGAACGGTATCTGAGCTAGTTTGAAACTTTTGTTTTATGCATCACCCCACTTCACCTTTCCCCTACAGTAGCCATAGTGTGTTTTCTAAGTGTGTGACTCTGTTCTCTTTCGTAATTCAGTTCAAATTTAGCGATTTTTACATTCCCTCTGTAAGTGATATATTATGATAAGTGTCTTTTTCTGTGTGACTTATTTCACTTAGAATCGTCGTACCTAAATCCACTCATCATGCTGCTACTAGCCCTATGACATTGATTTCATGGCTGAGTGATATTCCATTGTACATAAGGACCACAACTTCTTTATCCATTTTTGTCTTTCCTGGGATATTTAAGGTGTAACGAAGTGGAGGTTGTTGTCCACAGAGCAGCCCTAAAGTTTGGGGTGCCTGTGTCTTGCTGATTTTTAGTTTTCCCAATTTAGACCCCCATGAGTGGAAGTGCCCTATGCTCTCTAAGCTGTGTTTTTTAGATATTGCAGCACACACCGTACACTTCTCCACAGTGGCTGTTGGCAATTTACATCCCGCCCATCAGCGTAGCAAGGCTCCCATTTCTCCATGGCCTGTCCTGCATTTCTGGTTTTGACACTTTTTTCAGCATGGCCCTTTTGACCGATGGGAAGCGAGACTTCTTTGTAGCACTGATTTGCCTTTCCAGGTTGCTTAGTCGGCCAAAAAGGGCGTATGCGTTTTTTCCTGAATATATTCAGGAAAAAACGCATACGCCCTTTTTGGCCAAGGGCATTATTGTCCACGTTTTGCCGCTTTTCATGTGCTTTAAAGGCGATTCGAATCTGCCTCCTGAAATCTGTTTCCTGCAATTCTGCCTTGCTTTCAAATCCTCTTCGTTGCCTTCCCTCAATATATTTGTGGACGAGAGTTATCATTTATAACTCTGCAGGTTTGTGAATTGCAGTGCCCCTGAGCTCCATTTTTCAACTCTCTTTTTTGGGAGCTGGCCGCAAAAGCGCAGGATTGCTTCAGGCCCTATTCTGGTTCTGGGATGCAGGCTGAGCCTGTGGTTAATGCTTCTTCCTGATGGGAAAATAGAGTGACCTGTGCCTGTCCCAACACCTAGAGCTAGTCTCACATTTGTTCCCCCTCTTCCCGTTCATCCACAGGACAAATTGGAACCTGTACGGTACAGGAGGTTAAAGGTGCTGATTCTCCAAGAAGCGAGAATGCTAGTAAAGCCGCTTGAACGGCGAACCCTAGCACAAGGAGATGGGAAATGAGGTGCGTTTTAGAAACCTTTCCCGATCACACGGTGTACCATCTTCTGGGTTTCTAATGCATGTTTTCGATGTAGGAAGATGACCTTGAACCTGGAGATTTGGGACCCTTTGGAAGGGTACCAGGCAGTATTACTTTAAAGTGTCTGCATTTGCTCACCCAACCTCACCAAACCTCTCAACCCCAAGAGTGTCCACCCTTATATCTCATCCAGCTGTGGGTCTAGATATGGTCAATCCAGGTGGCATCACAGCCCCTGAACCAATTTTGTAAGAATATCTGTCTCTTTCACTGTCTTTGTTTCATGGCTTTTTAAAAGTAATTTATTTTTATAATGGGGTTTAGCTGTATTTCACCGCAGTGTTTATGCCGTTTTACACCCACTTGACTCACTTACAGAAAGATATCAATATATAGGTTTTAAGATTCTTCCTAGTCAGATATATTCTTGTGCCGTGAATAGGGGGTGTTGAGTCCAGTTCACTGAGCAAGGAGTAGGTCTTTTCTATTACATATTGGGTTTATGGAACGTTATCTTAGCTAATTTGAAACCCTTGTTTTATGCATCAACCCACTTCAGCTTTCCCGTACATCAGCCATAGTGTGTTTTCTAAAAGTGTGACTCTGTTCTGTTTTGTAATTCAGTTCAAGTTTAGCGATTTTTACATTCCCTCTGTAAGAGATATATTATGATAAGTGTCTTTTTCTGTGTGACTTATTTCACTTAGAATCGTCGTACCTAAATCCACTCATCATGCTGCTACTAGCCCTATGACATTGAATTCATGGCTGAGTGATATTCCATTGTACTTAAGGACCACAACTTCTTTATCCATTATTGTCTTTCCTGGGATATTTATGGTGTAACGAAGTGGAGGTTGTTGTGCACAGTGCAGCCCTAAAATTTGGGGTGCCTGTGTCTTGCTGATTTTTAGTTTTCCCAATTTATACGCCCATGAGTGGAAGTGCCCTATGCTCTCTAAGCTGTGTTTTTTAGATGTTGCAGGACACACCGTACACTTCTCCACAGTGGCTGTTGGCAATTTACATCCTGCCCATCAGCGTAGCAAGGCTTCCATTTCTCCATGGTCTGTCCTGTATTTCTGGTTTTTACACTTTTTTCACATTGGCCCTTTTGACCGATGGGAAGCGAGACTTCTTTGTAGCACTGATTTGCCTATCCAGGTTGCTTGGTTGGCCAAAAAGGGCGTATGCCTTTTTTCCTGAATATATTCAGGAAAAAACGCATACGCCCTTTTTGGCCAAGGGCATCATTGTCCATGTTTTGCCGCTTCTCATGTGCTTTAAAGGCGACTCGAATCTGCCTCCTGAAATCTGTTTCCTGCAATTCTGCCTTGCTTTCAAATCCTCTTCGTTGCCTTCCCTCAATATATTTGTGGACGAGAGTTATCATTTATAACTCTGCAGGTTTGTGAATTGCAGTGCCCATGAGCTCCATTTTTCAACTCGCTTTTTTGGGAGCTGGCCGCAAAAGCGCAGGATTGCTTCAGGCCCTATTCTGGTTCTGGGGTGCAGGCTGAGCCTGTGGTTAATTCTTCTTCCTGATGGGAAAATAGAGTGACCTGTGCCTGTCCCAACACCTAGAGCTAGTCTCTCATTGGTTCCCCCTCTTCCCGTTCATCCACAGGACAAATTGGAACCTGTACGGTACAGGAGGTTAAAGGTGCTGATTCTCCAAGAAGCGAGATTGCTAGTAAAGCGGCTTGAATGGCGAACCCTAGCACAAGGAGATGAGAAATGAGTAGCGTGTTAGAAACCTTTCCCGTTTACACGGTGTACCATCTTCTGGGTTTCTAATGCATGTTTTCGATGTAGGAAAATGACCTTGAACCTGGAGATTTGAGACCCTTCGGAAGGGTACCAGGCAGTATTACTTTAAAGTGTCTGCATTTGCTCACCCAACCTCACCAAACCTCTCAGCCCCAAGAGTGTCCACCCTTATATCTCATCCAGCTGTGGGTCTAGATATGGTCAATCCAGTTGGCATCACAGCCCCTGAACGAATTTTTTAATAATATCTCTCTCTTTCACTGTCATTGTTTCATGGCTTTTTAAAAGGAATTTATTTTTATAATGGGGTTTAGCTGCTTTTCACTGCTGTGTTTATGCAGCTTTACACCCACTTGACTCACTTACAGAGAGATATCAATACATAGGTTTAAGGATTCTTACTAGTCAGATATATTCTAGTGCGGTGAATAGGGGGTGTTGAGTCCAGTTCACTGAGAAAAGGGTAGGTCTTTTCTATTACATATTGGGTTTATGGAATGGTATCTGAGCTAGTTTGAAACCCTTGTTTTATGCATCACCCCACTTCACCTTTCCCGTACAGCAGCCATAGTGTGTTTTCTAAATGTGTGACTGTGTTCTGTTTTGTAATTCAGTTCAAGTGTAGCGATTTTTACATTCCCTTTGTAAGAGATATCGTGTGATAAGTGTCTTTTTCTGTGTGACTTATTTCACTTTGAATCGTCTTACCTAAATCAACTCATCATGCTGCTACTAGCCCTATGACATTGATTTCATGGCTGAGTGATATTCCATTGTACATAAGGACCACAACTTCTTTATCCATTTTTCTCTTTCCTGGGATATTTAAGGTGTAACGAAGTGGAGTTTGTTGTCCACAGAGCAGCCCTAAAGTTTGTGGTGCTTGTGTCTTGCTGATTTTTAGTTTTCCCAATTTATACGCCCATGAGTGGAAGTGCCCTATGCTCTCTAAGCTGTGTTTTTTAGATGTTGCAGGACACACCGTACACTTCTCCACAGTGGCTGTTGGCAATTTACATCCCGCCCATCAGCGTAGCAAGGCTTCCATTTCTCCATGGCCTGTCCTGCATTTCTGGTTTTGACACTTTTTTCATCATGGCCCTTTTGACCGATGGGAAGCGAGACTTCTTTGTAGCACTGATTTGCCTTTCCAGGTTGCTTGGTTGGCCAAAAAGGGCGTATGCATTTTTTCCTGAATATATTCAGGAAAAAACGCATACGCTCTTTTTGGCCAAGGGCATTATTGTCCACGTTTTGCCGCTTTTCATGTGCTTTAAAGGCGATTCGAATCTGCCTCCTGAAATCTGTTTCCTGCAATTCTGCCTTGCTTTCAAATCCTCTTCGTTGCCTTCCCTCAATATATTTGTGGACGAGAGTTATTATTTATAACTCTGCAGGTTTGTGAATTGCAGTGCCCCTGAGCTCCATTTTTCAACTCGCTTTTTTGGGAGCTGGCCGCAAAAGCGCAGGATTGCTTCAGGCCCTATTCTGGTTCTGGGATGCAGGCTGAGCCTGTGGTTAATGCTTCTTCCTGATGGGAAAATAGAGTGACCTGTGCCTGTCCCAACACCTAGAGCTAGTCTCACATTTGTTCCCCCTCTTCCCGTTCATCCACAGGACAAATTGGAACCTGTACGGTACAGGAGGTTAAAGGTGCTGATTCTCCAAGAAGCGAGAATGCTAGTAAAGCCGCTTGAACGGCGAACCCTAGCACAAGGAGATGGGAAATGAGGTGCGTTTTAGAAACCTTTCCCGATCACACGGTGTACCATCTTCTGGGTTTCTAATGCATGTTTTCGATGTAGGAAGATGACCTTGAACCTGGAGATTTGGGACCCTTTGGAAGGGTACCAGGCAGTATTACTTTAAAGTGTCTGCATTTGCTCACCCAACCTCACCAAACCTCTCAACCCCAAGAGTGTCCACCCTTATATCTCATCCAGCTGTGGGTCTAGATATGGTCAATCCAGGTGGCATCACAGCCCCTGAACCAATTTTGTAAGAATATCTGTCTCTTTCACTGTCTTTGTTTCATGGCTTTTTAAAAGTAATTTATTTTTATAATGGGGTTTAGCTGTATTTCACCGCAGTGTTTATGCCGTTTTACACCCACTTGACTCACTTACAGAAAGATATCAATATATAGGTTTTAAGATTCTTCCTAGTCAGATATATTCTTGTGCCGTGAATAGGGGGTGTTGAGTCCAGTTCACTGAGCAAGGAGTAGGTCTTTTCTATTACATATTGGGTTTATGGAACGTTATCTTAGCTAATTTGAAACCCTTGTTTTATGCATCAACCCACTTCAGCTTTCCCGTACATCAGCCATAGTGTGTTTTCTAAAAGTGTGACTCTGTTCTGTTTTGTAATTCAGTTCAAGTTTAGCGATTTTTACATTCCCTCTGTAAGAGATATATTATGATAAGTGTCTTTTTCTGTGTGACTTATTTCACTTAGAATCGTCGTACCTAAATCCACTCATCATGCTGCTACTAGCCCTATGACATTGAATTCATGGCTGAGTGATATTCCATTGTACTTAAGGACCACAACTTCTTTATCCATTATTGTCTTTCCTGGGATATTTATGGTGTAACGAAGTGGAGGTTGTTGTGCACAGTGCAGCCCTAAAATTTGGGGTGCCTGTGTCTTGCTGATTTTTAGTTTTCCCAATTTATACGCCCATGAGTGGAAGTGCCCTATGCTCTCTAAGCTGTGTTTTTTAGATGTTGCAGGACACACCGTACACTTCTCCACAGTGGCTGTTGGCAATTTACATCCTGCCCATCAGCGTAGCAAGGCTTCCATTTCTCCATGGTCTGTCCTGTATTTCTGGTTTTTACACTTTTTTCACATTGGCCCTTTTGACCGATGGGAAGCGAGACTTCTTTGTAGCACTGATTTGCCTATCCAGGTTGCTTGGTTGGCCAAAAAGGGCGTATGCCTTTTTTCCTGAATATATTCAGGAAAAAACGCATACGCCCTTTTTGGCCAAGGGCATCATTGTCCATGTTTTGCCGCTTCTCATGTGCTTTAAAGGCGACTCGAATCTGCCTCCTGAAATCTGTTTCCTGCAATTCTGCCTTGCTTTCAAATCCTCTTCGTTGCCTTCCCTCAATATATTTGTGGACGAGAGTTATCATTTATAACTCTGCAGGTTTGTGAATTGCAGTGCCCATGAGCTCCATTTTTCAACTCGCTTTTTTGGGAGCTGGCCGCAAAAGCGCAGGATTGCTTCAGGCCCTATTCTGGTTCTGGGGTGCAGGCTGAGCCTGTGGTTAATTCTTCTTTCTGATGGGAAAATAGAGTGACCTGTGCCTGTCCCAACACCTAGAGCTAGTCTCTCATTGGTTCCCCCTCTTCCCGTTCATCCACAGGACAAATTGGAACCTGTACGGTACAGGAGGTTAAAGGTGCTGATTCTCCAAGAAGCGAGATTGCTAGTAAAGCGGCTTGAATGGCGAACCCTAGCACAAGGAGATGAGAAATGAGTAGCGTGTTAGAAACCTTTCCCGTTTACACGGTGTACCATCTTCTGGGTTTCTAATGCATGTTTTCGATGTAGGAAAATGACCTTGAACCTGGAGATTTGAGACCCTTCGGAAGGGTACCAGGCAGTATTACTTTAAAGTGTCTGCATTTGCTCACCCAACCTCACCAAACCTCTCAGCCCCAAGAGTGTCCACCCTTATATCTCATCCAGCTGTGGGTCTAGATATGGTCAATCCAGTTGGCATCACAGCCCCTGAACGAATTTTTTAATAATATCTCTCTCTTTCACTGTCATTGTTTCATGGCTTTTTAAAAGGAATTTATTTTTATAATGGGGTTTAGCTGCTTTTCACTGCTGTGTTTATGCAGCTTTACACCCACTTGACTCACTTACAGAGAGATATCAATACATAGGTTTAAGGATTCTTACTAGTCAGATATATTCTAGTGCGGTGAATAGGGGGTGTTGAGTCCAGTTCACTGAGAAAAGGGTAGGTCTTTTCTATTACATATTGGGTTTATGGAATGGTATCTGAGCTAGTTTGAAACCCTTGTTTTATGCATCACCCCACTTCACCTTTCCCGTACAGCAGCCATAGTGTGTTTTCTAAATGTGTGACTGTGTTCTGTTTTGTAATTCAGTTCAAGTGTAGCGATTTTTACATTCCCTTTGTAAGAGATATCGTGTGATAAGTGTCTTTTTCTGTGTGACTTATTTCACTTTGAATCGTCTTACCTAAATCAACTCATCATGCTGCTACTAGCCCTATGACATTGATTTCATGGCTGAGTGATATTCCATTGTACATAAGGACCACAACTTCTTTATCCATTTTTCTCTTTCCTGGGATATTTAAGGTGTAACGAAGTGGAGTTTGTTGTCCACAGAGCAGCCCTAAAGTTTGTGGTGCTTGTGTCTTGCTGATTTTTAGTTTTCCCAATTTATACGCCCATGAGTGGAAGTGCCCTATGCTCTCTAAGCTGTGTTTTTTAGATGTTGCAGGACACACCGTACACTTCTCCACAGTGGCTGTTGGCAATTTACATCCCGCCCATCAGCGTAGCAAGGCTTCCATTTCTCCATGGCCTGTCCTGCATTTCTGGTTTTGACACTTTTTTCATCATGGCCCTTTTGACCGATGGGAAGCGAGACTTCTTTGTAGCACTGATTTGCCTTTCCAGGTTGCTTGGTTGGCCAAAAAGGGCGTATGCATTTTTTCCTGAATATATTCAGGAAAAAACGCATACGCTCTTTTTGGCCAAGGGCATTATTGTCCACGTTTTGCCGCTTTTCATGTGCTTTAAAGGCGATTCGAATCTGCCTCCTGAAATCTGTTTCCTCCAATTCTGCCTTGCTTTCAAATCCTCTTCGTTGCCTTCCCTCAATATATTTGTGGACGAGAGTTATCATTTATAACTCTGCAGGTTTGTGAATTGCAGTGCCCCTGAGCTCCATTTTTCAACTCGCTTTTTTGGGAGCTGGCCGCAAAAGCGCAGGATTGCTTCAGGCCCTATTCTGGTTCTGGGATGCAGGCTGAGCCTGTGGTTAATGCTTCTTCCTGATGGGAAAATAGAGTGACCTGTGCCTGTCTCAACACCTAGAGCTAGTCTCACATTTGTTCCCCCTCTTCCCGTTCATCCACAGGACAAATTGGAACCTGTACGGTACAGGAGGTTAAAGGTGCTGATTCTCCAAGAAGCGAGAATGCTAGTAAAGCGGCTTGAACGGCGAACCCTAGCACAAGGAGATGGGAAATGAGGTGCGTTTTAGAAACCTTTCCCGATCACACGGTGTACCATCTTCTGGGTTTCTAATGCATGTTTTCAATGTAGGAAGATGACCTTGAACCTGGAGATTTGGGACCCTTTGGAAGGGTACCAGGCAGTATTACTTTAAAGTGTCTGCATTTGCTCACCCAACCTCACCAAACCTCTCAACCCCAAGAGTGTCCACCCTTATATCTCATCCAGCTGTGGGTCTAGATATGGTCAATCCAGGTGGCATCACAGCCCCTGAACCAATTTTGTAAGAATATCTGTCTCTTTCACTGTCTTTGTTTCATGGCTTTTTAAAAGTAATTTATTTTTATAATGGGGTTTAGCTGTTTTTCACTGCAGTGTTTATGCCGTTTTACACCCACTTGACTCACTTACAGAAAGATATCAATATATAGGTTTTAAGATTCTTCCTAGTCAGATATATTCTTGTGCCGTGAATAGGGGGTGTTGAGTCCAGTTCACTGAGCAAGGAGTAGGTCTTTTCTATTACATATTGGGTTTATGGAACGTTATCTTAGCTAATTTGAAACCCTTGTTTTATGCATCAACCCACTTCAGCTTTCCCGTACATCAGCCATAGTGTGTTTTCTAAAAGTGTGACTCTGTTCTGTTTTGTAATTCAGTTCAAGTTTAGCGATTTTTACATTCCCTCTGTAAGAGATATATTATGATAAGTGTCTTTTTCTGTGTGACTTATTTCACTTAGAATCGTCGTACCTAAATCCACTCATCATGCTGCTACTAGCCCTATGACATTGATTTCATGGCTGAGTGATATTCCATTGTACTTAAGGACCACAACTTCTTTATCCATTATTGTCTTTCCTGGGATATTTATGGTGTAACGAAGTGGAGGTTGTTGTGCACAGTGCAGCCCTAAAATTTGGGGTGCCTGTGTCTTGCTGATTTTTAGTTTTCCCAATTTATACGCCCATGAGTGGAAGTGCCCTATGCTCTCTAAGCTGTGTTTTTTAGATGTTGCAGGACACACCGTACACTTCTCCACAGTGGCTGTTGGCAATTTACATCCTGCCCATCAGCGTAGCAAGGCTTCCATTTCTCCATGGTCTGTCCTGTATTTCTGGTTTTTACACTTTTTTCACATTGGCCCTTTTGACCGATGGGAAGCGAGACTTCTTTGTAGCACTGATTTGCCTTTCCAGGTTGCTTGGTTGGCCAAAAAGGGCGTATGCCTTTTTTCCTGAATATATTCAGGAAAAAACGCATACGCCCTTTTTGGCCAAGGGCATCATTGTCCATGTTTTGCCGCTTCTCATGTGCTTTAAAGGCGACTCGAATCTGCCTCCTGAAATCTGTTTCCTGCAATTCTGCCTTGCTTTCAAATCCTCTTCGTTGCCTTCCCTCAATATATTTGTGGACGAGAGTTATCATTTATAACTCTGCAGGTTTGTGAATTGCAGTGCCCATGAGCTCCATTTTTCAACTCGCTTTTTTGGGAGCTGGCCGCAAAAGCGCAGGATTGCTTCAGGCCCTATTCTGGTTCTGGGGTGCAGGCTGAGCCTGTGGTTAATTCTTCTTCCTGATGGGAAAATAGAGTGACCTGTGCCTGTCCCAACACCTAGAGCTAGTCTCTCATTGGTTCCCCCTCTTCCCGTTCATCCACAGGACAAATTGGAACCTGTACGGTACAGGAAGTTAAAGGTGCTGATTCTCCAAGAAGCGAGATAGCTAGTAAAGCGGCTTGAATGGCGAACCCTAGCACAAGGAGATGGGAAATGAGTAGCGTTTTAGAAACCTTTCCCGATCACACGGTGTACCATCTTCTGGGTTTCTAATGCATGTTTTCGATGTAGGAAGATGACCTTGAAGCTGCAGAGTTGGAACCCATCGGAAGGGTACCAGGCAGTATTACTTTAAAGTGTCTACATTTGCTCACCCAACCTCACCAAACTTCTCAGCCCCAAGAGTGTCCACCCTTATGTCTCATCCAGCTGTGGGTCTACATATGGTCAACCCAGGTTGCATCACAGCCCCTGAACGAATTTTGTAAGAATATTTCTCTCTTTCACTGTCTTTGTTTGATGGGTTTTTAAAGTAATTTATTTTTATAATGGGGTTTAGCTGCTTTTCACTGCTGTGTTTATGCCGCTTTACACCCACTTGACTCACTTACAGAGAGATATCAATACATAGGTTTTAAGATTCTTACTACTCAGATATATTCTAGTGCGGTGAATAGGGGGTGTTGAGTCCAGTTCACTGAGCAAGGGGTAGGTCTTTTCTATTACATATCGGGTTTAGGGAATGGTATCTGAGCTAGTTCGAAACCCGTGTTTTATGCATCACCCCACTTCACCTTTCCTGTACAGCAGCCATAGTGTGTTTTCTATGTGTGTGACTATGTTCTGTTTTGTAATTCAATTCAAGTGTAGCGATTTTTACATTCCCTCTGTAAGTGATATCGTGTGATAAGTGTCTTTTTCTGTGTGACTTATTTCACTTTGAATCGTCTTACCTAAATCTACTCATCATGCTGCTACTAGCCCTATTACATTGATTTCATGGCTGAGTGATATTCCATTGTACATAAGGACCACTACTTCTTTATCCATTTTTCTCTTTCCTGGGATATTTAAAGTGTAACGAAGTGGAGGTTGTTGTCCACAGAACAGCCCTAAAGTTTGGGGTGCCTGTGTCTTGCTGATTTTTAGTTTTCCCAATTTACACGCCCATGAGTGGAAGTGCCCTATGCTCTCTAAGCTGTGTTTTTTAGATATTGCAGCACACACCGTACACTTCTCCACAGTGGCTGTTGGCAAGTTACATCCCGCCCATCAGCGTAGCAAGGCTCCCATTTCTCCATGGCCTGTCCTGCATTTCTGGTTTTGACACTTTTTTCAGCATGGCCCTTTTGACCGATGGGAAGCGAGACTTCTTTGTAGCACTGATTTGCCTTTCCAGGTTGCTTGGTTGGCCAAAAAGGGCGTATGCATTTTTTCCTGAATATATTCAGGAAAAAACGCATCCGCTCTTTTTGGCCAAGGGCATTATTGTCCACGTTTTGCCGCTTTTCATGTGCTTTAAAGGTGATTCGAATCTGCCTCCTGAAATCTGTTTCCTGCAATTCTGCCTTGCTTTCAAATCCTCTTCGTTGCCTTCCCTCAATATATTTGTGGACGAGAGTTATCATTTATAACTCTGCAGGTTTGTGAATTGCAGTGCCCCTGAGCTCCATTTTTCAACTCGCTTTTTTGGGAGCTGGCCGCAAAAGCGCAGGATTGCTTCAGGCCCTATTCTGGTTCTGGGATGCAGGCTGAGCCTGTGGTTAATGCTTCTTCCTGATGGGAAAATAGAGTGACCTGTGCCTGTCCCAACACCTAGAGCTAGTCTCACATTTGTTCCCCCTCTTCCCGTTCATCCACAGGACAAATTGGAACCTGTACGTACAGGAGGTTAAAGGTGCTGATTCTCCAAGAAGCGAGAATGCTAGTAAAGCGGCTTGAACGGCGAACCCTAGCACAAGGAGATGGGAAATGAGGTGCGTTTTAGAAACCTTTCCCGATCACACGGTGTACCATCTTCTGGGTTTCTAATGCATGTTTTCGATGTAGGAAGATGACCTTGAACCTGGAGATTTGGGACCCTTTGGAAGGGTACCAGGCAGTATTACTTTAAAGTGTCTGCATTTGCTCACCCAACCTCACCAAACCTCTCAGCCCCAAGAGTGTCCACCCTTATATCTCATCCAGCTGTGGGTCTAGATATGGTCAATCCAGGTGGCATCACAGCCCCTGAACCAATTTTGTAAGAATATCTGTCTCTTTCACTGTCTTTGTTTCATGGTTTTTTAAAAGTAATTTATTTTTATAATGGGGTTTAGCTGTTTTTCACTGCAGTGTTTATGCCGTTTTACACCCACTTGACTCACTTACAGAAAGATATCAATATATAGGTTTTAAGATTCTTCCTAGTCAGATATATTCTTGTGCCGTGAATAGGGGGTGTTGAGTCCAGTTCACTGAGCAAGGAGTAGGTCTTTTCTATTACATATTGGGTTTATGGAACGTTATCTTAGCTAATTTGAAACCCTTGTTTTATGCATCAACCCACTTCAGCTTTCCCGTACATCAGCCATAGTGTGTTTTCTAAAAGTGTGACTCTGTTCTGTTTTGTAATTCAGTTCAAGTTTAGCGATTTTTACATTCCCTCTGTAAGAGATATATTATGATAAGTGTCTTTTTCTGTGTGACTTATTTCACTTAGAATCGTCGTACCTAAATCCACTCATCATGCTGCTACTAGCCCTATGACATTGATTTCATGGCTGAGTGATATTCCATTGTACTTAAGGACCACAACTTCTTTATCCATTATTGTCTTTCCTGGGATATTTATGGTGTAACGAAGTGGAGGTTGTTGTGCACAGTGCAGCCCTAAAATTTGGGGTGCCTGTGTCTTGCTGACTTTTAGTTTTCCCAATTTATACGCCCATGAGTGGAAGTGCCCTATGCTCTCTAAGCTGTGTTTTTTAGATGTTGCAGGACACACCGTACACTTCTCCACAGTGGCTGTTGGCAATTTACATCCTGCCCATCAGCGTAGCAAGGCTTCCATTTCTCCATGGTCTGTCCTGTATTTCTGGTTTTTACACTTTTTTCACATTGGCCCTTTTGACCGATGGGAAGCGAGACTTCTTTGTAGCACTGATTTGCCTTTCCAGGTTGCTTGGTTGGCCAAAAAGGGCGTATGCCTTTTTTCCTGAATATATTCAGGAAAAAACGCATACGCCCTTTTTGGCCAAGGGCATCATTGTCCATGTTTTGCCGCTTCTCATGTGCTTTAAAGGCGACTCGAATCTGCCTCCTGAAATCTGTTTCCTGCAATTCTGCCTTGCTTTCAAATCCTCTTCGTTGCCTTCCCTCAATATATTTGTGGACGAGAGTTATCATTTATAACTCTGCAGGTTTGTGAATTGCAGTGCCCATGAGCTCCATTTTTCAACTCGCTTTTTTGGGAGCTGGCCGCAAAAGCGCAGGATTGCTTCAGGCCCTATTCTGGTTCTGGGGTGCAGGCTGAGCCTGTGGTTAATTCTTCTTCCTGATGGGAAAATAGAGTGGCCTGTGCCTGTCCCAACACCTAGAGCTAGTCTCTCATTGGTTCCCCCTCTTCCCGTTCATCCACAGGACAAATTGGAACCTGTACGGTACAGGAAGTTAAAGGTGCTGATTCTCCAAGAAGCGAGATTGCTAGTAAAGCGGCTTGAATGGCGAACCCTAGCACAAGGAGATGGGAAATGAGTAGCGTTTTAGAAACCTTTCCCGATCACACGGTGTACCATCTTCTGGGTTTCTAATGCATGTTTTCGATGTAGGAAGATGACCTTGAAGCTGCAGAGTTGGAACCCATCGGAAGGGTACCAGGCAGTATTACTTTAAAGTGTCTACATTTGCTCACCCAACCTCACCAAACTTCTCAGCCCCAAGAGTGTCCACCCTTATGTCTCATCCAGCTGTGGGTCTACATATGGTCAACCCAGGTTGCATCACAGCCCCTGAACGAATTTTGTAAGAATATTTCTCTCTTTCACTGTCTTTGTTTGATGGGTTTTTAAAGTAATTTATTTTTATAATGGGGTTTAGCTGCTTTTCACTGCTGTGTTTATGCCGCTTTACACCCACTTGACTCACTTACAGAGAGATATCAATACATAGGTTTTAAGATTCTTACTACTCAGATATATTCTAGTGCGGTGAATAGGGGGTGTTGAGTCCAGTTCACTGAGCAAGGGGTAGGTCTTTTCTATTACATATCGGGTTTAGGGAATGGTATCTGAGCTAGTTCGAAACCCGTGTTTTATGCATCACCCCACTTCACCTTTCCCGTACAGCAGCCATAGTGTGTTTTCTATGTGTGTGACTATGTTCTGTTTTGTAATTCAATTCAAGTGTAGCGATTTTTACATTCCCTCTGTAAGTGATATCGTGTGATAAGTGTCTTTTTCTGTGTGACTTATTTCACTTTGAATCGTCTTACCTAAATCTACTCATCATGCTGCTACTAGCCCTATTACATTGATTTCATGGCTGAGTGATATTCCATTGTACATAAGGACCACTACTTCTTTATCCATTTTTCTCTTTCCTGGGATATTTAAAGTGTAACGAAGTGGAGGTTGTTGTCCACAGAACAGCCCTAAAGTTTGGGGTGCCTGTGTCTTGCTGATTTTTAGTTTTCCCAATTTATACGCCCATGAGTGGAAGTGCCCTATGCTCTCTAAGCTGTGTTTTTTAGATATTGCAGCACACACCGTACACTTCTCCACAGTGGCTGTTGGCAATTTACATCCCGCCCATCAGCGTAGCAAGGCTCCCATTTCTCCATGGCCTGTCCTGCATTTCTGGTTTTGACACTTTTTTCAGCATGGCCCTTTTGACCGATGGGAAGCGAGACTTCTTTGTAGCACTGATTTGCCTTTCCAGGTTGCTTGGTTGGCCAAAAAGGCGTATGCATTTTTTCCTGAATATATTCAGGAAAAAACGCATACGCTCTTTTTGGCCAAGGGCATTATTGTCCACGTTTTGCCGCTTTTCATGTGCTTTAAAGGCGATTCGAATCTGCCTCCTGAAATCTGTTTCCTGCAATTCTGCCTTGCTTTCAAATCCTCTTCGTTGCCTTCCCTCAATATATTTGTGGACGAGAGTTATCATTTATAACTCTGCAGGTTTGTGAATTGCAGTGCCCCTGAGCTCCATTTTTCAACTCGCTTTTTTGGGAGCTGGCCGCAAAAGCGCAGGATTGCTTCAGGCCCTATTCTGGTTCTGGGATGCAGGCTGAGCCTGTGGTTAATGCTTCTTCCTGATGGGAAAATAGAGTGACCTGTGCCTGTCCCAACACCTAGAGCTAGTCTCACATTTGTTCCCCCTCTTCCCGTTCATCCACAGGACAAATTGGAACCTGTACGGTACAGGAGGTTAAAGGTGCTGATTCTCCAAGAAGCGAGAATGCTAGTAAAGCGGCTTGAACGGCGAACCCTAGCACAAGGAGATGGGAAATGAGGTGCGTTTTAGAAACCTTTCCCGATCACACGGTGTACCATCTTCTGGGTTTCTAATGCATGTTTTCGATGTAGGAAGATGACCTTGAACCTGGAGATTTGGGACCCTTTGGAAGGGTACCAGGCAGTATTACTTTAAAGTGTCTGCATTTGCTCACCCAACCTCACCAAACCTCTCAACCCCAAGAGTGTCCACCCTTATATCTCATCCAGCTGTGGGTCTAGATATGGTCAATCCAGGTGGCATCACAGCCCCTGAACCAATTTTGTAAGAATATCTGTCTCTTTCACTGTCTTTGTTTCATGGTTTTTTAAAAGTAATTTATTTTTATAATGGGGTTTAGCTGTTTTTCACTGCAGTGTTTATGCCGTTTTACACCCACTTGACTCACTTACAGAAAGATATCAATATATAGGTTTTAAGATTCTTCCTAGTCAGATATATTCTTGTGCCGTGAATAGGGGGTGTTGAGTCCAGTTCACTGAGCAAGGAGTAGGTCTTTTCTATTACATATTGGGTTTATGGAACGTTATCTTAGCTAATTTGAAACCCTTGTTTTATGCATCAACCCACTTCAGCTTTCCCGTACATCAGCCATAGTGTGTTTTCTAAAAGTGTGACTCTGTTCTGTTTTGTAATTCAGTTCAAGTTTAGCGATTTTTACATTCCCTCTGTAAGAGATATATTATGATAAGTGTCTTTTTCTGTGTGACTTATTTCACTTAGAATCGTCGTACCTAAATCCACTCATCATGCTGCTACTAGCCCTATGACATTGATTTCATGGCTGAGTGATATTCCATTGTACTTAAGGACCACAACTTCTTTATCCATTATTGTCTTTCCTGGGATATTTATGGTGTAACGAAGTGGAGGTTGTTGTGCACAGTGCAGCCCTAAAATTTGGGGTGCCTGTGTCTTGCTGACTTTTAGTTTTCCCAATTTATACGCCCATGAGTGGAAGTGCCCTATGCTCTCTAAGCTGTGTTTTTTAGATGTTGCAGGACACACCGTACACTTCTCCACAGTGGCTGTTGGCAATTTACATCCTGCCCATCAGCGTAGCAAGGCTTCCATTTCTCCATGGTCTGTCCTGTATTTCTGGTTTTTACACTTTTTTCACATTGGCCCTTTTGACCGATGGGAAGCGAGACTTCTTTGTAGCACTGATTTGCCTTTCCAGGTTGCTTGGTTGGCCAAAAAGGGCGTATGCCTTTTTTCCTGAATATATTCAGGAAAAAACGCATACGCCCTTTTTGGCCAAGGGCATCATTGTCCATGTTTTGCCGCTTCTCATGTGCTTTAAAGGCGACTCGAATCTGCCTCCTGAAATCTGTTTCCTGCAATTCTGCCTTGCTTTCAAATCCTCTTTGTTGCCTTCCCTCAATATATTTGTGGACGAGAGTTATCATTTATAACTCTGCAGGTTTGTGAATTGCAGTGCCCATGAGCTCCATTTTTCAACTCGCTTTTTTGGGAGCTGGCCGCAAAAGCGCAGGATTGCTTCAGGCCCTATTCTGGTTCTGGGGTGCAGGCTGAGCCTGTGGTTAATTCTTCTTCCTGATGGGAAAATAGAGTGACCTGTGCCTGTCCCAACACCTAGAGCTAGTCTCTCATTGGTTCCCCCTCTTCCCGTTCATCCACAGGACAAATTGGAACCTGTACGGTACAGGAAGTTAAAGGTGCTGATTCTCCAAGAAGCGAGATTGCTAGAAAAGCGGCTTGAATGGCGAACCCTAGCACAAGGAGATGGGAAATGAGTAGCGTTTTAGAAACCTTTCCCGATCAAACGGTGTACCATCTTCTGGGTTTCTAATGCATGTTTTCGATGTAGGAAGATGACCTTGAAGCTGCAGAGTTGGAACCCATCGGAAGGGTACCAGGCAGTATTACTTTAAAGTGTCTACATTTGCTCACCCAACCTCACCAAACTTCTCAGCCCCAAGAGTGTCCACCCTTATGTCTCATCCAGCTGTGGGTCTACATATGGTCAACCCAGGTTGCATCACAGCCCCTGAACGAATTTTGTAAGAATATTTCTCTCTTTCACTGTCTTTGTTTGATGGGTTTTTAAAGTAATTTATTTTTATAATGGGGTTTAGCTGCTTTTCACTGCTGTGTTTATGCCGCTTTACACCCACTTGACTCACTTACAGAGAGATATCAATACATAGGTTTTAAGATTCTTACTACTCAGATATATTCTAGTGCGGTGAATAGGGGGTGTTGAGTCCAGTTCACTGAGCAAGGGGTAGGTCTTTTCTATTACATATCGGGTTTAGGGAATGGTATCTGAGCTAGTTCGAAACCCGTGTTTTATGCATCACCCCACTTCACCTTTCCTGTACAGCAGCCATAGTGTGTTTTCTATGTGTGTGACTATGTTCTGTTTTGTAATTCAATTCAAGTGTAGCGATTTTTACATTCCCTCTGTAAGTGATATCGTGTGATAAGTGTCTTTTTCTGTGTGACTTATTTCACTTTGAATCGTCTTACCTAAATCTACTCATCATGCTGCTACTAGCCCTATTACATTGATTTCATGGCTGAGTGATATTCCATTGTACATAAGGACCACTACTTCTTTATCCATTTTTCTCTTTCCTGGGATATTTAAAGTGTAACGAAGTGGAGGTTGTTGTCCACAGAACAGCCCTAAAGTTTGGGGTGCCTGTGTCTTGCTGATTTTTAGTTTTCCCAATTTACACGCCCATGAGTGGAAGTGCCCTATGCTCTCTAAGGTGTGTTTTTTAGATATTGCAGCACACACCGTACACTTCTCCACAGTGGCTGTTGGCAAGTTACATCCCGCCCATCAGCGTAGCAAGGCTCCCATTTCTCCATGGCCTGTCCTGCATTTCTGGTTTTGACACTTTTTTCAGCATGGCCCTTTTGACCGATGGGAAGCGAGACTTCTTTGTAGCACTGATTTGCCTTTCCAGGTTGCTTGGTTGGCCAAAAAGGGCGTATGCATTTTTTCCTGAATATATTCAGGAAAAAACGCATACGCTCTTTTTGGCCAAGGGCATTATTGTCCACGTTTTGCCGCTTTTCATGTGCTTTAAAGGTGATTCGAATCTGCCTCCTGAAATCTGTTTCCTGCAATTCTGCCTTGCTTTCAAATCCTCTTCGTTGCCTTCCCTCAATATATTTGTGGACGAGAGTTATCATTTATAACTCTGCAGGTTTGTGAATTGCAGTGCCCCTGAGCTCCATTTTTCAACTCGCTTTTTTGGGAGCTGGCCGCAAAAGCGCAGGATTGCTTCAGGCCCTATTCTGGTTCTGGGATGCAGGCTGAGCCTGTGGTTAATGCTTCTTCCTGATGGGAAAATAGAGTGACCTGTGCCTGTCCCAACACCTAGAGCTACTCTCACATTTGTTCCCCCTCTTCCCGTTCATCCACAGGACAAATTGGAACCTGTACGTACAGGAGGTTAAAGGTGCTGATTCTCCAAGAAGCGAGAATGCTAGTAAAGCGGCTTGAACGGCGAACCCTAGCACAAGGAGATGGGAAATGAGGTGCGTTTTAGAAACCTTTCCCGATCACACGGTGTACCATCTTCTGGGTTTCTAATGCATGTTTTCGATGTAGGAAGATGACCTTGAACCTGGAGATTTGGGACCCTTTGGAAGGGTACCAGGCAGTATTACTTTAAAGTGTCTGCATTTGCTCACCCAACCTCACCAAACCTCTCAGCCCCAAGAGTGTCCACCCTTATATCTCATCCAGCTGTGGGTCTAGATATGGTCAATCCAGGTGGCATCACAGCCCCTGAACCAATTTTGTAAGAATATCTGTCTCTTTCACTGTCTTTGTTTCATGGTTTTTTAAAAGTAATTTATTTTTATAATGGGGTTTAGCTGTTTTTCACTGCAGTGTTTATGCCGTTTTACACCCACTTGACTCACTTACAGAAAGATATCAATATATAGGTTTTAAGATTCTTCCTAGTCAGATATATTCTTGTGCCGTGAATAGGGGGTGTTGAGTCCAGTTCACTGAGCAAGGAGTAGGTCTTTTCTATTACATATTGGGTTTATGGAACGTTATCTTAGCTAATTTGAAACCCTTGTTTTATGCATCAACCCACTTCAGCTTTCCCGTACATCAGCCATAGTGTGTTTTCTAAAAGTGTGACTCTGTTCTGTTTTGTAATTCAGTTCAAGTTTAGCGATTTTTACATTCCCTCTGTAAGAGATATATTATGATAAGTGTCTTTTTCTGTGTGACTTATTTCACTTAGAATCGTCGTACCTAAATCCACTCATCATGCTGCTACTAGCCCTATGACATTGATTTCATGGCTGAGTGATATTCCATTGTACTTAAGGACCACAACTTCTTTATCCATTATTGTCTTTCCTGGGATATTTATGGTGTAACGAAGTGGAGGTTGTTGTGCACAGTGCAGCCCTAAAATTTAGGGTGCCTGTGTCTTGCTGACTTTTAGTTTTCCCAATTTATACGCCCATGAGTGGAAGTGCCCTATGCTCTCTAAGCTGTGTTTTTTAGATGTTGCAGGACACACCGTACACTTCTCCACAGTGGCTGTTGGCAATTTACATCCTGCCCATCAGCGTAGCAAGGCTTCCATTTCTCCATGGTCTGTCCTGTATTTCTGGTTTTTACACTTTTTTCACATTGGCCCTTTTGACCGATGGGAAGCGAGACTTCTTTGTAGCACTGATTTGCCTTTCCAGGTTGCTTGGTTGGCCAAAAAGGGCGTATGCCTTTTTTCCTGAATATATTCAGGAAAAAACGCATACGCCCTTTTTGGCCAAGGGCATCATTGTCCATGTTTTGCCGCTTCTCATGTGCTTTAAAGGCGACTCGAATCTGCCTCCTGAAATCTGTTTCCTGCAATTCTGCCTTGCTTTCAAATCCTCTTCGTTGCCTTCCCTCAATATATTTGTGGACGAGAGTTATCATTTATAACTCTGCAGGTTTGTGAATTGCAGTGCCCATGAGCTCCATTTTTCAACTCGCTTTTTTGGGAGCTGGCCGCAAAAGCGCAGGATTGCTTCAGGCCCTATTCTGGTTCTGGGGTGCAGGCTGAGCCTGTGGTTAATTCTTCTTCCTGATGGGAAAATAGAGTGACCTGTGCCTGTCCCAACACCTAGAGCTAGTCTCTCATTGGTTCCCCCTCTTCCCGTTCATCCACAGGACAAATTGGAACCTGTACGGTACAGGAAGTTAAAGGTGCTGATTCTCCAAGAAGCGAGATTGCTAGTAAAGCGGCTTGAATGGCGAACCCTAGCACAAGGAGATGGGAAATGAGTAGCGTTTTAGAAACCTTTCCCGATCACACGGTGTACCATCTTCTGGGTTTCTAATGCATGTTTTCGATGTAGGAAGATGACCTTGAAGCTGCAGAGTTGGAACCCATCGGAAGGGTACCAGGCAGTATTACTTTGAAGTGTCTACATTTGCTCACCCAACCTCACCAAACTTCTCAGCCCCAAGAGTGTCCACCCTTATGTCTCATCCAGCTGTGGGTCTACATATGGTCAACCCAGGTTGCATCACAGCCCCTGAACGAATTTTGTAAGAATATTTCTCTCTTTCACTGTCTTTGTTTGATGGGTTTTTAAAGTAATTTACTTTTATAATGGGGTTTAGCTGCTTTTCACTGCTGTGTTTATGCCGCTTTACACCCACTTGACTCACTTACAGAGAGATATCAATACATAGGTTTTAAGATTCTTACTACTCAGATATATTCTAGTGCGGTGAATAGGGGGTGTTGAGTCCAGTTCACTGAGCAAGGGGTAGGTCTTTTCTATTACATATCGGGTTTATGGAATGGTATATGAGCTAGTTCGAAACCCGTGTTTTATGCATCACCCCACTTCACCTTTCCCGTACAGCAGCCATAGTGTGTTTTCTATGTGTGTGACTATGTTCTGTTTTGTAATTCAATTCAAGTGTAGCAATTTTTACATTCCCTCTGTAAGTGATATCGTGTGATAAGTGTCTTTTTCTGTGTGACTTATTTCACTTTGAATCGTCTTACCTAAATCTACTCATCATGCTGCTACTAGCCCTATTACATTGATTTCATGGCTGAGTGATATTCCATTGTACATAAGGACCACTACTTCTTTATCCATTTTTCTCTTTCCTGGGATATTTAAAGTGTAACGAAGTGGAGGTTGTTGTCCACAGAACAGCCCTAAAGTTTGGGGTGCCTGTGTCTTGCTGATTTTTAGTTTTCCCAATTTATACGCCCATGAGTGGAAGTGCCCTATCCTCTCTAAGCTGTGTTTTTTAGATATTGCAGCACACACCGTACACTTCTCCACAGTGGCTGTTGGCAATTTACATCCCGCCCATCAGCGTAGCAAGGCTCCCATTTCTCCATGGCCTGTCCTGCATTTCTGGTTTTGACACTTTTTTCAGCATGGCCCTTTTGACCGATGGGAAGCGAGACTTCTTTGTAGCACTGATTTGCCTTTCCAGGTTGCTTGGTTGGCCAAAAAGGGCGTATGCATTTTTTCCTGAATATATTCAGGAAAAAACGCATACGCTCTTTTTGGCCAAGGGCATTATTGTCCACGTTTTGCCGCTTTTCATGTGCTTTAAAGGCGATTCGAATCTGCCTCCTGAAATCTGTTTCCTGCAATTCTGCCTTGCTTTCAAATCCTCTTCGTTGCCTTCCCTCAATATATTTGTGGACGAGAGTTATCATTTATAACTCTGCAGGTTTGTGAATTGCAGTGCCCCTGAGCTCCATTTTTCAACTCGCTTTTTTGGGAGCTGGCCGCAAAAGCGCAGGATTGCTTCAGGCCCTATTCTGGTTCTGGGATGCAGGCTGAGCCTGTGGTTAATGCTTCTTCCTGATGGGAAAATAGAGTGACCTGTGCCTGTCCCAACACCTAGAGCTAGTCTCACATTTGTTCCCCCTCTTCCCGTTCATCCACAGGACAAATTGGAACCTGTACGGTACAGGAGGTTAAAGGTGCTGATTCTCCAAGAAGCGAGAATGCTAGTAAAGCGGCTTGAACGGCGAACCCTAGCACAAGGAGATGGGAAATGAGGTGCGTTTTAGAAACCTTTCCCGATCACACGGTGTACCATCTTCTGGGTTTCTAATGCATGTTTTCGATGTAGGAAGATGACCTTGAACCTGGAGATTTGGGACCCTTTGGAAGGGTACCAGGCAGTATTACTTTAAAGTGTCTGCATTTGCTCACCCAACCTCACCAAACCTCTCAACCCCAAGAGTGTCCACCCTTATATCTCATCCAGCTGTGGGTCTAGATATGGTCAATCCAGGTGGCATCACAGCCCCTGAACCAGTTTTGTAAGAATATCTGTCTCTTTCACTGTCTTTGTTTCATGGCTTTTTAAAAGTAATTTATTTTTATAATGGGGTTTAGCTGTTTTTCACTGCAGTGTTTATGCCGTTTTACACCCACTTGACTCACTTACAGAAAGATATCAATATATAGGTTTTAAGATTCTTCCTAGTCAGATATATTCTTGTGCCGTGAATAGGGGGTGTTGAGTCCAGTTCACTGAGCAAGGAGTAGGTCTTTTCTATTACATATTGGGTTTATGGAA
Source organism: Balaenoptera physalus (assembly GCF_965194825.1). Lineage (NCBI taxonomy): Eukaryota > Metazoa > Chordata > Mammalia > Artiodactyla > Balaenopteridae > Balaenoptera > Balaenoptera physalus. Next base: position 314,475 of record NW_028125759.1, read on the forward strand.
CGTTATCTTAGCTAATTTGAAACCCTTGTTTTATGCATCAACCCACTTCAGCTTTCCCGTACATCAGCCATAGTGTGTTTTCTAAAAGTGTGACTCTGTTCTGTTTTGTAATTCAGTTCAAGTTTAGCGATTTTTACATTCCCTCTGTAAGAGATATATTATGATAAGTGTCTTTTTCTGTGTGACTTATTTCACTTAGAATCGTCGTACCTAAATCCACTCATCATGCTGCTACTAGCCCTATGACATTGATTTCATGGCTGAGTGATATTCCATTGTACTTAAGGACCACAACTTCTTTATCCATTATTGTCTTTCCTGGGATATTTATGGTGTAACGAAGTGGAGGTTGTTGTGCACAGTGCAGCCCTAAAATTTGGGGTGCCTGTGTCTTGCTGATTTTTAGTTTTCCCAATTTATACGCCCATGAGTGGAAGTGCCCTATGCTCTCTAAGCTGTGTTTTTTAGATGTTGCAGGACACACCGTACACTTCTCCACAGTGGCTGTTGGCAATTTACATCCTGCCCATCAGCGTAGCAAGGCTTCCATTTCTCCATGGTCTGTCCTGTATTTCTCGTTTTGACACTTTTTTCACCTTGGCCCTTTTGACCGATGGGAAGCGAGACTTCTTTGTAGCACTGATTTGCCTTTCCAGGTTGCTTGGATGGCCAAAAAGGGCGTATGCGTTTTTTCCTGAATATATTCAGGAAAAAACGCATACGCCCTTTTTGGCCAAGGGAATCCTTGTCCACGTTTTGCCACATTTCATGTGCTTTAAAGGCGATTCGAATCTACCTCCTGAAATCTGTTTCCTGCAATTCTGCCTTGCTTTCAAATCCTCTTTGTTGCCTTCCCTCAATATATTTGTGGATGAGAGTTATCATTTATAACTCTGCAGGTTTGCGAATTGCAGTGCCCCTGAGCTCCATTTTTCAACTCGCTTTTTTGGGAGCTGGCCGCAAAAGCGCAGGATTGCTTCAGGCCCTATTCTGGTTCTGGGGTTCAGGCTGAGCCTGTGGTTAATTCTTCTGCCTGATGGGAAAATAAAGAGACCTGTGACTGTCCCAACACCTAGAGCTAGTCTCTCATTTGTTCCCCCTCTTCCCGTTCATCCACAGGACAAATTGGAACCTGTACGGTACAGGAGTTTGAAGGTGCTGATTCTCCAAGAAGCGAGATTGCTAGTAAAGCGGCTTGAATGGCGAACCCTAGCACAAGGAGATGGGAAATGAGTAGCGTTTTAGAAACCTTTCCCGATTACACGGTGTACCATCTTCTGGGTTTCTAAAGCATGTTTTCGATGTAGGAAGATGACCTTGAACCTGGAGATTTGGGACCCTTCGGAAGGGTACCAGGCAGTATTACTTTAAAGTGTCTGCATTTGCTCACCCAACCTCACCAAACCTCTCAGCCCCAAGACTGTCCACCCTTATATCTCATCCAGCTGTGGGTCTAGATATGGTCAATCCAGGTTGCATCACAGCCCCTGAACGAATTTTGTAAGAATATTTATATCTTTCACTGTCTTTGTTTCATGGGTTTTTAAAAGTAATTTATTTTCATAATGGGGTTTAGCTGCTTTTCACTGCTGTGTTTATGCAGCTTTACACCCACTTGAGTCACTTACAGAAAGATATCAATACATAGGTTTTAAGATTCTTACTAGTCAGTTTTATTCTTGTGCGGTGAATAGGGGGTGTTGTGTCCATTTCACTGAGCAACGGGTAGGTCTTTTCTATTACATATTGGGTTTATGGAACGGTATCTGAGCTAGTTTGAAACTTTTGTTTTATGCATCACCCCACTTCACCTTTCCCGTACAGCAGCCATAGTGTGTTTTCTATGTGTGTGACTATGTTCTGTTTTGTAATTCAATTCAAGTGTAGCGATTTTTACATTCCCTCTGTAAGTGATATCGTGTGATAAGTGTCTTTTTCTGTGTGACTTATTTCACTTTGAATCGTCTTACCTAAATCTACTCATCATGCTGCTACTAGCCCTATTACATTGATTTCATGGCTGAGTGATATTCCATTGTACATAAGGACCACTACTTCTTTATCCATTTTTCTCTTTCCTGGGATATTTAAAGTGTAACGAAGTGGAGGTTGTTGTCCACAGAACAGCCCTAAAGTTTGGGGTGCCTGTGTCTTGCTGATTTTTAGTTTTCCCAATTTATACGCCCATGAGTGGAAGTGCCCTATGCTCTCTAAGCTGTGTTTTTTAGATATTGCAGCACACACAGTACACTTCTCCACAGTGGCTGTTGGCAATTTACATCCCGCCCATCAGCGTAGCAAGCCTCCCATTTCTCCATGGCCTGTCCTGCATTTCTGGTTTTGACACTTTTTTCAGCATGGCCCTTTTGACCGATGGGAAGCGAGACTTCTTTGTAGCACTGATTTGCCTTTCCAGGTTGCTTGGTTGGCCAAAAAGGGCGTATGCATTTTTTCCTGAATATATTCAGGAAAAAACGCATACGCTCTTTTTGGCCAAGGGCATTATTGTCCACGTTTTGCCGCTTTTCATGTGCTTTAAAGGCGATTCGAATCTGCCTCCTGAAATCTGTTTCCTGCAATTCTGCCTTGCTGTCAAATCCTCTTCGTTGCCTTCCCTCAATATATTTGTGGACGAGAGTTATCATTTATAACTCTGCAGGTTTGTGAATTGCAGTGCCCCTGAGCTCCATTTTTCAACTCGCTTTTTTGGGAGCTGGCCGCAAAAGCGCAGGATTTCTTCAGGCCCTATTCTGGTTCTGGGATGCAGGCTGAGCCTGTGGTTAATGCTTCTTCCTGATGGGAAAATAGAGTGACCTGTGCCTGTCCCAACACCTAGAGCTAGTCTCACATTTGTTCCCCCTCTTCCCGTTCATCCACAGGACAAATTGGAACCTGTACGGTACAGGAGGTTAAAGGTGCTGATTCTCCAAGAAGCGAGAATGCTAGTAAAGCGGCTTGAACGGCGAACCCTAGCACAAGGAGATGGGAAATGAGGTGCGTTTTAGAAACCTTTCCCGATCACACGGTGTACCATCTTCTGGGTTTCTAATGCATGTTTTCGATGTAGGAAGATGACCTTGAACCTGGAGATTTGGGACCCTTTGGAAGGGTACCAGGCAGTATTACTTTAAAGTGTCTGCATTTGCTCACCCAACCTCACCAAACCTCTCAACCCCAAGAGTGTCCACCCTTATATCTCATCCAGCTGTGGGTCTAGATATGGTCAATCCAGGTGGCATCACAGCCCCTGAACCAATTTTGTAAGAATATCTGTCTCTTTCACTGTCTTTGTTTCATGGCTTTTTAAAAGTAATTTATTTTTATAATGGGGTTTAGCTGTTTTTCACTGCAGTGTTTATGCCGTTTTACACCCACTTGACTCACTTACAGAAAGATATCAATATATAGGTTTTAAGATTCTTCCTAGTCAGATATATTCTTGTGCCGTGAATAGGGGGTGTTGAGTCCAGTTCACTGAGCAAGGAGTAGGTCTTTTCTATTACATATTGGGTTTATGGAACGTTATCTTAGCTAATTTGAAACCCTTGTTTTATGCATCAACCCACTTCAGCTTTCCCGTACATCAGCCATAGTGTGTTTTCTAAAAGTGTGACTCTGTTCTGTTTTGTAATTCAGTTCAAGTTTAGCGATTTTTACATTCCCTCTGTAAGAGATATATTATGATAAGTGTCTTTTTCTGTGTGACTTATTTCACTTAGAATCGTCGTACCTAAATCCACTCATCATGCTGCTACGAGCCCTATGACATTGATTTCATGGCTGAGTGATATTCCATTGTACTTAAGGACCACAACTTCTTTATCCATTATTGTCTTTCCTGGGATATTTATGGTGTAACGAAGTGGAGGTTGTTGTGCACAGTGCAGCCCTAAAATTTGGGGTGCCTGTGTCTTGCTGATTTTTAGTTTTCCCAATTTATACGCCCATGAGTGGAAGTGCCCTATGCTCTCTAAGCTGTTTTTTTTAGATGTTGCAGGACACACCGTACACTTCTCCACAGTGGCTGTTGGCAATTTACATCCTGCCCATCAGCGTAGCAAGGCTTCCATTTCTCCATGGTCTGTCCTGTATTTCTCGTTTTGACACTTTTTTCACCTTGGCCCTTTTGACCGATGGGAAGCGAGACTTCTTTGTAGCACTGATTTGCCTTTCCAGGTTGCTTGGATGGCCAAAAAGGGCGTATGCGTTTTTTCCTGAATATATTCAGGAAAAAACGCATACGCCCTTTTTGGCCAAGGGAATCCTTGTCCACGTTTTGCCACATTTCATGTGCTTTAAAGGCGATTCGAATCTACCTCCTGAAATCTGTTTCCTGCAATTCTGCCTTGCTTTCAAATCCTCTTTGTTGCCTTCCCTCAATATATTTGTGGATGAGAGTTATCATTTATAACTCTGCAGGTTTGCGAATTGCAGTGCCCCTGAGCTCCATTTTTCAACTCGCTTTTTTGGGAGCTGGCCGCAAAAGCGCAGGATTGCTTCAGGCCCTATTCTGGTTCTGGGGTTCAGGCTGAGCCTGTGGTTAATTCTTCTGCCTGATGGGAAAATAAAGAGACCTGTGACTGTCCCAACACCTAGAGCTAGTCTCTCATTTGTTCCCCCTCTTCCCGTTCATCCACAGGACAAATTGGAACCTGTACGGTACAGGAGTTTGAAGGTGCTGATTCTCCAAGAAGCGAGATTGCTAGTAAAGCGGCTTGAATGGCGAACCCTAGCACAAGGAGATGGGAAATGAGTAGCGTTTTAGAAACCTTTCCCGATTACACGGTGTACCATCTTCTGGGTTTCTAAAGCATGTTTTCGATGTAGGAAGATGACCTTGAACCTGGAGATTTGGGACCCTTCGGAAGGGTACCAGGCAGTATTACTTTAAAGTGTCTGCATTTGCTCACCCAACCTCACCAAACCTCTCAGCCCCAAGACTGTCCACCCTTATATCTCATCCAGCTGTGGGTCTAGATATGGTCAATCCAGGTTGCATCACAGCCCCTGAACGAATTTTGTAAGAATATTTATAACTTTCACTGTCTTTGTTTCATGGGTTTTTAAAAGTAATTTATTTTCATAATGGGGTTTAGCTGCTTTTCACTGCTGTGTTTATGCAGCTTTACACCCACTTGAGTCACTTACAGAAAGATATCAATACATAGGTTTTAAGATTCTTACTAGTCAGTTTTATTCTTGTGCGGTGAATAGGGGGTGTTGTGTCCATTTCACTGAGCAACGGGTAGGTCTTTTCTATTACATATTGGGTTTATGGAACGGTATCTGAGCTAGTTTGAAACTTTTGTTTTATGCATCACCCCACTTCACCTTTCCCGTACAGCAGCCATTGTGTGTTTTCTATGTGTGTGACTATGTTCTGTTTTGTAATTCAATTCAAGTGTAGCGATTTTTACATTCCCTCTGTAAGTGATATCGTGTGATAAGTGTCTTTTTCTGTGTGACTTATTTCACTTTGAATCGTCTTACATAAATCTACTCATCATGCTGCTACTAGCCCTATTACATTGATTTCATGGCTGAGTGATATTCCATTGTACATAAGGACCACTACTTCTTTATCCATTTTTCTCTTTCCTGGGATATTTAAAGTGTAACGAAGTGGAGGTTGTTGTCCACAGAACAGCCCTAAAGTTTGGGGTGCCTGTGTCTTGCTGATTTTTAGTTTTCCCAATTTATACGCCCATGAGTGGAAGTGCCCTATGCTCTCTAAGCTGTGTTTTTTAGATATTGCAGCACACACAGTACACTTCTCCACAGTGGCTGTTGGCAATTTACATCCGGCCCATCAGCGTAGCAAGCCTCCCATTTCTCCATGGCCTGTCCTGCATTTCTGGTTTTGACACTTTTTTCAGCATGGCCCTTTTGACCGATGGGAAGCGAGACTTCTTTGTAGCACTGATTTGCCTTTCCAGGTTGCTTGGTTGGCCAAAAAGGGCGTATGCATTTTTTCCTGATTATATTCAGGAAAAAACGCATACGCTCTTTTTGGCCAAGGGCATTATTGTCCATGTTTTGCCGCTTTTCATGTGCTTTAAAGGCGATTCGAATCTGCCTCCTGAAATCTGTTTCCTGCAATTCTGCCTTGCTGTCAAATCCTCTTCGTTGCCTTCCCTCAATATATTTGTGGACGAGAGTTATCATTTATAACTCTGCAGGTTTGTGAATTGCAGTGCCCCTGAGCTCCATTTTTCAACTCGCTTTTTTGGGAGCTGGCCGCAAAAGCGCAGGATTTCTTCAGGCCCTATTCTGGTTCTGGGATGCAGGCTGAGCCTGTGGTTAATGCTTCTTCCTGATGGGAAAATAGAGTGACCTGTGCCTGTCCCAACACCTAGAGCTAGTCTCACATTTGTTCCCCCTCTTCCCGTTCATCCACAGGACAAATTGGAACCTGTACGGTACAGGAGGTTAAAGGTGCTGATTCTCCAAGAAGCGAGAATGCTAGTAAAGCGGCTTGAACGGCGAACCCTAGCACAAGGAGATGGGAAATGAGGTGCGTTTTAGAAACCTTTCCCGATCACACGGTGTACCATCTTCTGGGTTTCTAATGCATGTTTTCGATGTAGGAAGATGACCTTGAACCTGGAGATTTGGGACCCTTTGGAAGGGTACCAGGCAGTATTACTTTAAAGTGTCTGCATTTGCTCACCCAACCTCACCAAACCTCTCAACCCCAAGAGTGTCCACCCTTATATCTCATCCAGCTGTGGGTCTAGATATGGTCAATCCAGGTGGCATCACAGCCCCTGAACCAATTTTGTAAGAATATCTGTCTCTTTCACTGTCTTTGTTTCATGGCGTTTTAAAAGTAATTTATTTTTATAATGGGGTTTAGCTGTTTTTCACTGCAGTGTTTATGCCGTTTTACACCCACTTGACTCACTTACAGAAAGATATCAATATATAGGTTTTAAGATTCTTCCTAGTCAGATATATTCTTGTGCCGTGAATAGGGGGTGTTGAGTCCAGTTCACTGAGCAAGGAGTAGGTCTTTTCTATTACATATTGGGTTTATGGAACGTTATCTTAGCTAATTTGAAACCCTTGTTTTATGCATCAACCCACTTCAGCTTTCCCGTACATCAGCCATAGTGTGTTTTCTAAAAGTGTGACTCTGTTCTGTTTTGTAATTCAGTTCAAGTTTAGCGATTTTTACATTCCCTCTGTAAGAGATATATTATGATAAGTGTCTTTTTCTGTGTGACTTATTTCACTTAGAATCGTCGTACCTAAATCCACTCATCATGCTGCTACGAGCCCTATGACATTGATTTCATGGCTGAGTGATATTCCATTGTACTTAAGGACCACAACTTCTTTATCCATTATTGTCTTTCCTGGGATATTTATGGTGTAACGAAGTGGAGGTTGTTGTGCACAGTGCAGCCCTAAAATTTGGGGTGCCTGTGTCTTGCTGATTTTTAGTTTTCCCAATTTATACGCCCATGAGTGGAAGTGCCCTATGCTCTCTAAGCTGTTTTTTTTAGATGTTGCAGGACACACCGTACACTTCTCCACAGTGGCTGTTGGCAATTTACATCCTGCCCATCAGCGTAGCAAGGCTTCCATTTCTCCATGGTCTGTCCTGTATTTCTCGTTTTGACACTTTTTTCACCTTGGCCCTTTTGACCGATGGGAAGCGAGACTTCTTTGTAGCACTGATTTGCCTTTCCAGGTTGCTTGGATGGCCAAAAAGGGCGTATGCGTTATTTCCTGAATATATTCAGGAAAAAACGCATACGCCCTTTTTGGCCAAGGGAATCCTTGTCCACGTTTTGCCACATTTCATGTGCTTTAAAGGCGATTCGAATCTACCTCCTGAAATCTGTTTCCTGCAATTCTGCCTTGCTTTCAAATCCTCTTTGTTGCCTTCCCTCAATATATTTGTGGATGAGAGTTATCATTTATAACTCTGCAGGTTTGCGAATTGCAGTGCCCCTGAGCTCCATTTTTCAACTCGCTTTTTTGGGAGCTGGCCGCAAAAGCGCAGGATTGCTTCAGGCCCTATTCTGGTTCTGGGGTTCAGGCTGAGCCTGTGGTTAATTCTTCTGCCTGATGGGAAAATAAAGAGACCTGTGACTGTCCCAACACCTAGAGCTAGTCTCTCATTTGTTCCCCCTCTTCCCGTTCATCCACAGGACAAATTGGAACCTGTACGGTACAGGAGTTTGAAGGTGCTGATTCTCCAAGAAGCGAGATTGCTAGTAAAGCGGCTTGAATGGCGAACCCTAGCACAAGGAGATGGGAAATGAGTAGCGTTTTAGAAACCTTTCCCGATTACACGGTGTACCATCTTCTGGGTTTCTAAAGCATGTTTTCGATGTAGGAAGATGACCTTGAACCTGGAGATTTGGGACCCTTCGGAAGGGTACCAGGCAGTATTACTTTAAAGTGTCTGCATTTGCTCACCCAACCTCACCAAACCTCTCAGCCCCAAGACTGTCCACCCTTATATCTCATCCAGCTGTGGGTCTAGATATGGTCAATCCAGGTTGCATCACAGCCCCTGAACGAATTTTGTAAGAATATTTATAACTTTCACTGTCTTTGTTTCATGGGTTTTTAAAAGTAATTTATTTTCATAATGGGGTTTAGCTGCTTTTCACTGCTGTGTTTATGCAGCTTTACACCCACTTGAGTCACTTACAGAAAGATATCAATACATAGGTTTTAAGATTCTTACTAGTCAGTTTTATTCTTGTGCGGTGAATAGGGGGTGTTGTGTCCATTTCACTGAGCAACGGGTAGGTCTTTTCTATTACATATTGGGTTTATGGAACGGTATCTGAGCTAGTTTGAAACTTTTGTTTTATGCATCACCCCACTTCACCTTTCCCGTACAGCAGCCATTGTGTGTTTTCTATGTGTGTGACTATGTTCTGTTTTGTAATTCAATTCAAGTGTAGCGATTTTTACATTCCCTCTGTAAGTGATATCGTGTGATAAGTGTCTTTTTCTGTGTGACTTATTTCACTTTGAATCGTCTTACATAAATCTACTCATCATGCTGCTACTAGCCCTATTACATTGATTTCATGGCTGAGTGATATTCCATTGTACATAAGGACCACTACTTCTTTATCCATTTTTCTCTTTCCTGGGATATTTAAAGTGTAACGAAGTGGAGGTTGTTGTCCACAGAACAGCCCTAAAGTTTGGGGTGCCTGTGTCTTGCTGATTTTTAGTTTTCCCAATTTATACGCCCATGAGTGGAAGTGCCCTATGCTCTCTAAGCTGTGTTTTTTAGATATTGCAGCACACACAGTACACTTCTCCACAGTGGCTGTTGGCAATTTACATCCGGCCCATCAGCGTAGCAAGCCTCCCATTTCTCCATGGCCTGTCCTGCATTTCTGGTTTTGACACTTTTTTCAGCATGGCCCTTTTGACCGATGGGAAGCGAGACTTCTTTGTAGCACTGATTTGCCTTTCCAGGTTGCTTGGTTGGCCAAAAAGGGCGTATGCATTTTTTCCTGAATATATTCAGGAAAAAACGCATACGCTCTTTTTGGCCAAGGGCATTATTGTCCACGTTTTGCCGCTTTTCATGTGCTTTAAAGGCGATTCGAATCTGCCTCCTGAAATCTGTTTCCTGCAATTCTGCCTTGCTGTCAAATCCTCTTCGTTGCCTTCCCTCAATATATTTGTGGACGAGAGTTATCATTTATAACTCTGCAGGTTTGTGAATTGCAGTGCCCCTGAGCTCCATTTTTCAACTCGCTTTTTTGGGAGCTGGCCGCAAAAGCGCAGGATTTCTTCAGGCCCTATTCTGGTTCTGGGATGCAGGCTGAGCCTGTGGTTAATGCTTCTTCCTGATGGGAAAATAGAGTGACCTGTGCCTGTCCCAACACCTAGAGCTAGTCTCACATTTGTTCCCCCTCTTCCCGTTCATCCACAGGACAAATTGGAACCTGTACGGTACAGGAGGTTAAAGGTGCTGATTCTCCAAGAAGCGAGAATGCTAGTAAAGCGGCTTGAACGGCGAACCCTAGCACAAGGAGATGGGAAATGAGGTGCGTTTTAGAAACCTTTCCCGATCACACGGTGTACCATCTTCTGGGTTTCTAATGCATGTTTTCGATGTAGGAAGATGACCTTGAACCTGGAGATTTGGGACCCTTTGGAAGGGTACCAGGCAGTATTACTTTAAAGTGTCTGCATTTGCTCACCCAACCTCACCAAACCTCTCAACCCCAAGAGTGTCCACCCTTATATCTCATCCAGCTGTGGGTCTAGATATGGTCAATCCAGGTGGCATCACAGCCCCTGAACCAATTTTGTAAGAATATCTGTCTCTTTCACTGTCTTTGTTTCATGGCTTTTTAAAAGTAATTTATTTTTATAATGGGGTTTAGCTGTTTTTCACTGCAGTGTTTATGCCGTTTTACACCCACTTGACTCACTTACAGAAAGATATCAATATATAGGTTTTAAGATTCTTCCTAGTCAGATATATTCTTGTGCCGTGAATAGGGGGTGTTGAGTCCAGTTCACTGAGCAAGGAGTAGGTCTTTTCTATTACATATTGGGTTTATGGAACGTTATCTTAGCTAATTTGAAACCCTTGTTTTATGCATCAACCCACTTCAGCTTTCCCGTACATCAGCCATAGTGTGTTTTCTAAAAGTGTGACTCTGTTCTGTTTTGTAATTCAGTTCAAGTTTAGCGATTTTTACATTCCCTCTGTAAGAGATATATTATGATAAGTGTCTTTTTCTGTGTGACTTATTTCACTTAGAATCGTCGTACCTAAATCCACTCATCATGCTGCTACGAGCCCTATGACATTGATTTCATGGCTGAGTGATATTCCATTGTACTTAAGGACCACAACTTCTTTATCCATTATTGTCTTTCCTGGGATATTTATGGTGTAACGAAGTGGAGGTTGTTGTGCACAGTGCAGCCCTAAAATTTGGGGTGCCTGTGTCTTGCTGATTTTTAGTTTTCCCAATTTATACGCCCATGAGTGGAAGTGCCCTATGCTCTCTAAGCTGTGTTTTTTAGATGTTGCAGGACACACCGTACACTTCTCCACAGTGGCTGTTGGCAATTTACATCCTGCCCATCAGCGTAGCAAGGCTTCCATTTCTCCATGGTCTGTCCTGTATTTCTCGTTTTGACACTTTTTTCACCTTGGCCCTTTTGACCGATGGGAAGCGAGACTTCTTTGTAGCACTGATTTGCCTTTCCAGGTTGCTTGGATGGCCAAAAAGGGCGTATGCGTTTTTTCCTGAATATATTCAGGAAAAAACGCATACGCCCTTTTTGGCCAAGGGAATCCTTGTCCACGTTTTGCCACATTTCATGTGCTTTAAAGGCGATTCGAATCTACCTCCTGAAATCTGTTTCCTGCAATTCTGCCTTGCTTTCAAATCCTCTTTGTTGCCTTCCCTCAATATATTTGTGGATGAGAGTTATCATTTATAACTCTGCAGGTTTGCGAATTGCAGTGCCCCTGAGCTCCATTTTTCAACTCGCTTTTTTGGGAGCTGGCCGCAAAAGCGCAGGATTGCTTCAGGCCCTATTCTGGTTCTGGGGTTCAGGCTGAGCCTGTGGTTAATTCTTCTGCCTGATGGGAAAATAAAGA